>NC_090385.1:61688551-62002538 GCF_036365525.1 Heterodontus francisci
CGTAGGAAAGGCGGCAACCAATTTGCGTACAGCAATGAGATACTGACCAGATAATCTGTTTTTGTGATGTTGGTTGAGGGATATTTGCCAGGACACTGGGGATAACTCCCCTGCTCTTCTCTGAAATAGTGCCTTGTAATCTTTTACTTCCACCTGAGAGGGCAGACGGAGCCTCGGTTTAACATCTCATCCAAAGGACGGATTCTCATTCATCTGTTCAAATCCCTTGATGGCCTTTCTTTCCCTATTTATGTAACCTCTTCCAGCCCTACAACCCTCCAAAGAATGTTGTGTTCCTCCATATCTGGTCTTTTGTGCTTCCCAAATTTCCTTTACCCCATCGTTCGCAACTGTACCTTCAGTTGTCTAAGCTCGAAGCTCTTGAATTTCCTGCTTAAACCTTTCCATCTCTCTATCCCTCCTCCTTTAAGACACTCCTTTAAAACCAAATACTTTGACCAAGCTTTTGGTCACATATCCTAATATCTTCTTATGTGACTTGGGACGGAATTATTTCCACTTTGACCCTGCTGGAATGGCGAGGCCATTTTCAGGTCAGGAACCTGACCAACGAAATTGCATGCCAGGCCATTGGTTGCTCTTTCCCAGAGCAAACTAATTATCATCCCGCCTCCAGGTTCCCTGACAAATTAGGACGGGTGGGCAGGATGACACATCCATTCTGTCAAAGGAAAGATTTCTAATTGAAGGGACCATGGCACGGATTACAAGGGCTCAACAACACCTGGATTTTTAAAGCTGCAGCAACCACAGGAATGGGGAGGAGACCTAGGAAGGCTGACCCCCTCACCCACCCCCCCCCCTCCCCCCACAACCAGGTCTCTCACTCTTACCTGGAGATCCTACTGCGGGATCTGAGGGACTGCAACTGCAGTAAAGTGAGCTCTCCCAAGGATGGGAGGAAGAGGCCAACCTCTCCAACCAAGCAGGTGTGGATGGAAGTAGCTGAGGAAGTCAGCAGCAGGAGTGTGGTCCCTCCAACCTGGAGACAGTGCACTAAGAGGATCCGGGACCTCAGGAGGGCAGGAAAAGTGAGTGGTGTAACACTTTCAGGTGCCAAGGCCTACACTCTGACTTGCCCAGTATTCTCCTGCACAACATGTCTCAGGTCAACACACCTTGCAGCTCCACTCATTCCTCTCTCTGCAGGCACCTCACATCTCCAATCAAACAGCCAACACTCACATCACCTTCAGCCTATTGCCCTTGCTCACCCACCCCTCACAGACACCCTCCACAAATGGTGTCCTTCCCTCCTCTCTATTCTCCTTGCAGGAGAAGAGTGCACACAAATTGGCCAGAGGCACAGACTTGGGGCGGGGAGGGAGGAGGGGGTGACCATTCAGTGGCAGCCACCTTGTCGACCATTGGCAAAGTGTGCCCACCTGTTCCACTGGATAGGAGGTCTTGTTCCAGGAAGCTGTAGATGTTCAGCGACCTGCCAGGAGAGCCTGAGCCTCCCAAGGCATACATATGTCGAGTGATCCTCTGCCTGTAGACCCTATGTTGGGGGTCTCTCCTCCCAAATGAGTCTCTGTGTGCATCCCATCTCCCTGGTGGAGAGGCATGTGGTTGAAGAGAGGTTGGTGCTGCTGCTGGTGTTACTCCTGCTGCTGCTGGAGCTGTTGGCAGTGGTGTGGCTTCTGCTTTTGCTCAGCAGAGGTGTAAGGTGGAGCTGCATAAGCTGCTCCAATGCAATGTTGAAGCTCACAACAGGGAAATGCAGCTAAAGGTGAGTGAAGTGCTAATCAAGTGAAGTGCCTCCCACAGACAGCAGAGCCTCCCAGTCCTTCCTGTCATCTATCACAGAGGTCTTAGATGACAGCATGAGGGAGAGACTGGACAAGCTGCTAACTCTGGACGAGCTGACAAAGGCCGTCGAGTCCTTCGAGACGAGTAAAACTCGCTTCATCTGGGGATCTAAAATGGATCGGGTCCGGAGGGACACGATGTTCAAAGCCCTGGATAAGGGCGGGAGAAATGTACCCAACGAGGCCCTCATCCTGATGACCACCTTCGTGTGCGGCTGCATCAAGCTGTGTGTAGACCTCCAGTATGCAAACTCCAAGTGTCACTACGTGCTGAGGTTCTATCTGTCCCCGGTGTTGTGAAGGATGGGCCTGGTCATATTGCCGCGGAGCGCTCCATCCAGTTGGACTGTGCCGTACCACCTATCCTTCGTGGAGCAGTTTCTGCCGCAAAACACCTTTGACCACCGATCCATCAGGCAGTGATCTGCACGGAATGTCCTCAAGGCCCTACAGGAAAAGGAGACGGTGGATCCTGTCGGATGGTTCCCCGAGCAGACCGCCAAAGTCATTTGGCGGAATGCCTCATCAACAGAACTTTCAAACAAGCACCAAGATGTAGCTTGGCTGGTGGTGAGAAGAGCCCTCCCCGTCAGATCCTTCCTGCACGCCCGAAGTCTCACCCCCTCAGCGCAATGACTGTGGTGGGGACGAGACGGTTGCCCACCTCCTCCTGGAATGTGTCTTTGCAAAGCAGGTGTGGAAAGAGATGCAGTGGTTTTTGTCGAGGTTCATCCCAAGCAGCTCTGTAACACAGGAGTCTGTGCTCTACGGGCTGTTCCCAGGGACGCACACCGAGACAAACATCAACTGCTGCTGGAGGACTATCAATTCGGTGAAAGACGCCCTTTGGTCTGCCCGAAACTTGCTGGGCTTCCAGCGCAAAGAGTTGTCCACGACCTAATGTTGCAGACTGGCACATTCCAAGGTCCAGGACTACGTGCTGAGGGGCGCACTAAAGCTTGGGGCAGCCGCAGCAAAGGCTCAATGGGGAAAGACCACAGTGTAAGGTCCCCCCACCAAGCTGAACTGAGGGGCTGGATCCATGGGAAACCCCTCGAACTGTATCGGGAAAATTTTCATTTGCTGTAAAATGAAAAAATGTAATTGGCATGACAAATGTGAAATGGAAGGGTTGTGAGGCAACTCATGATTGTAATGAGGCAAACGGACCTCCTTTGCAATGTTTGTATTTTTTGGTGCTGTTTGAAACTGTTTGGTAATGTATTTTTTACAGATTTTTATGAATAAAGTATATTTTGGAAAAAAAAAGTGAAGTGCCTCCCAAGAAGTTGGCAATCACCTGTCAAGCAGTGAAAGTGCTCTCTGAGAGAAGAAGTGCTTTGAACAGCAGCCTCTCACCTGGCCATGGCTGGAGCTCTTCAGTGTAACTGAAGCCTTCCCAGCTTGTCCGTTTCACTGAAGAAGCTCTTCCTGTTGTGCCCTCGCCTCGGTGACCCTGGCGAGGTGCAGATACAGTGTGGAAGCCGTGTGCAATTGGGAAAGAAGTAATTCATGGTTGTAAAAGCACTTAATTGCCTTTTGAATCATTCAATTGCTTTCCCGCCAGACCTTGCAAGACTCGGAACCTATCCTGGGGAAAGCCACAAGAGGGTGGGATCACGTTGGGATCCCAAACCGATGTCAGTTTCTGGGACTTTGCTACTCAGCACGCTCCAGAACCTACTTCCACCTGGCTGGGAAAAATCTGCCCTTGGTATCAATATTTGCTTGACAATACTGCTGTGAAGTGTTTTGGGATGTTTTACTACATTATGTGCTATATAAATGCAAGTTGTTCTTGTAAATTGGAGAGAAAAAATTCCATCCCCACATTCCCATCTCCATGTCTATTCTTAAAATCAAAGTTCTCCTTTCCGAAATGGACTAAAATTGGCAGCATCCCAGCTTATTCAGCTGTCAAAGTACCAAGTCAGCAGTAACTTTCTGGAAGGGTGTAGAAAACACAACAGGGTTTTAAAGTTACTAACATCTGCTCCTCTCAACATAAATGTCCACAGACGCTTCTATGAAATCCCCCGGAGGAGTCCAGGCAAAGTTCAGAATGACCAGAAATGTTTCCCAGGGAGCACATATGGAAATTAATGGGGAAGGAAGTATCATTTATTCATGTACAATACCTGCTTTATATTGAAAAAAAGGTTTATAAAAATATTGGTGCCTCAGACTGTTTCCATTAAAAGTCACGGGGAACATTACTAAACAGACTGTGTGGGAGCTGATCCAGAGCTGCCGAGAGTTTGCTATTGCTGGATATTCTGCACCCCCAACCAATGGCTAACTTACATGGGAAAGCTTCATTTCTCTACAATGTTTTCAGCCTGCAGGAAACATAACATATTGGATCTTGGCTTCCTTTCAAATTACTCTGCTGGCTTATGTTAGTCTACATCTGTCTCACACAACTCCACTGGTTTTCATGCAAGCTGGTTTGTAAATTTTTATATATATGTTATCTAGTGGATAATTTAATAATGCCAGTAGATGGAAAGGGCTGGATTTTCCTTTACAATGCTGCCCCAAATGTGTGGTGAGGCCTATCACTGCCTCCTTGCCCCAGACATTGATTTCTTTTAGTTTTACGGTTAAATGTGAGAAACTTAAAAGAGAAAGCAGGAGAAACATTTTTCAAAAGAGAGTTTTGAGACTGTGGAATGCATTACTGGAGTTAGTGATTAAAGCAGAGACTAAAAATAGATTAAGACTAAGATTTCAGAATAGATAGGTGGATGAAGGTAAGAGGGATAAAGGCATATGAGAACAGCATAGCGACATGGGATTCGGACAACAGCTCGTGTGTCAGGTAAGCATCAATATGGACTGGTTGGGTTGAGTAGCATGTTTTCATGTTGTAACTTCCATGCAATCAGATTAATATAACCCATTTCTACTGATGTATGATACTCCATTGATAGAGGGAGTTCATAATCGCTATGTGAGTTCCATCGTTGCCCTTTGTGCTTTGTTGAATCCTGTCATTTGGAAGAATACACAGCCCTCTCATACTTGGACTTTTGACCCACAGGGAAGGTTATGAAATCAGCCTAGCAAGAAAACAAAGCATTAGTGGTATGCCCGACACAACGGTGGGCAACCGGCTTAGAGATGAGGCACAAGTCCCTCAATGCTGCTTGAAAGAAGCCAGAGGCACAAACAATTAAGTGCAGTCATCACTGTGACTGCCATTGGCAATGCAATTTATGTGATAGAAAAGATGCAGAGGCTACTTTCGAACAACCTGTGAAAGGATACTGTACAGTTTTGTGCTATCTTTCATATACTGACAAAAAATTAATGATAACTTGGTGAAATGTGGTAATTTGTCTCTTTCTCACACCACCAGTGGTGTATGATGTAAAAGTCATTAGTACCTGTAATATGCTGTATATTAGCATATGCAAGGTGCTTCATTGAGGGTGTACGTTTGAATAATTCCAACTAATTTCTGATTCTTCATGTTAAATCACAGGTAGCAATAATGTATACATTTTAGGAAGGATATAAAGGCCTTGGAGGAGGTGGAGAGGAGATTTACTAGAATGGTGCCACTGATGAGGGACTTTGCTATGTGGAGAGAGTAGTGAAGCTAGGATTATTCCTATTAGAACAGGCAAGGTTAAGAAGAGATTTCAGAGAGGCATTCAAAATCATGAAGGGTTTTAATAGAATAAATATAGAGAAATTGTTTCCACTGGCAGAAGGGTGAGTAACCCGACGACAGAGATTTAAGGTAATTGGCAAAAGAGTCAGAGGTGAGATAAGGACAAATCTTCTTACACATTATTTATTATGATCTGGAGTTCACTACCTGAAAGGGTAGTGGAAGCAGATTCAAAAGAGAATTGGAGACGAGAAAATTGCAGGGCTCTTTGAAAGAGCAGGGGCGTGAGTCTAATTGGATAGCTCTTTCAAAGAGCCAGCGCAGGCATGATGGGCTGAATGGAAGATTCTATGATTTTACAATGGTATTTCACAAAACTTATCACATTCTTCCCCAAGGGGTAAATGCAACATAGCTCTCTAAAGTGCCTTACCAAGCTGTGCCACCAACATCTGAAAACACCTTATTATTGGCGTTTGTCTTGTACATACAAACATGCTGAGTCCATTATTGTATATTCTGGCCTCAATATTTGCAGGAAAATGGGGAGGGAGCATGGGTGTCTGTCAGCGGCCAGGAAACATGGAAGTAAAGGAACGGTGGAGGTCCTAGGACCTCATTAGAATTTTTGTACTCAGTTTCCAGCCCAGATTGAGAGGCTGGCTGGTTGCCAGGTGGGAAGGTGTGCTGTGCAAGGCCACAACCAGAGGTGGGAGATGAGGGAGGGAGGGATCAGGGAGGAGACATCATGGGGGGACAGAGATAGCTTGGGAAGAGGTCACAGGTGGACCGGGGGGAGAGGTCAGCTGAATGTGGAGGGGAGATCACTTGGGGCAGGCAGACATTGCTGGGGTGGAGTTCCACTGATTACAGGAGGTGAGTTGGAAGATCGCAGTAAGTTTGCTTAGGGGGGGTGGTGGGGGCTGGTGGTGGTGCTGGTCAGGGAAGCACACATGCTCCTTCTGGCCCACGAGCAGTACTAAAAAAGTGCTTACCTGCTGGATCAGGCTGTTCTCACCTCTCTTTAGCTGTGGGGTTTCCCAAGCCCTGGGAAACCTGTGCTGGAGGGTGTTAAATCTAAATGGCTGCTAAAATCTGAGACACGGAGCCTCATTAGCATAATTTAATTACTGAACTGCCTCTTGAAAGTGGATTAGTTGCCTAACCCGCAACTCGCACAGGTAAAACCGAATGCACCCATTCTGGGGATAAAAACATCCCCTCATGTCTGTATGACATTGAGACTGATACTGGGAAGAATGACGTCCTCACAGCATCTACAGGCTCCTGATGTAGTTCTATAGATGAGCCATTTAAAGTGATGAAAGGAGGACAGTAAGAAAGGATTGAACATATTAATAAAATAGAGCACTTCCAAGGTGTGCTTCTATCACTGCCCCTGGAAAAAGCAGCACAAATCAGATAAATGGGATTGGAAATTGGCATCTCTAGGTCTAAAACATTTTTAGAACTCACAACCAGCTCCATCAATACACATTTTGAGTAACTTGCTCAGAAATTGGCTCTTGTCTCAGAAGTTTGTTCTGGGCTGTTGACAAATAGTTACTTTAAATTTTCTTTAATTTTAAAATGCCAGAACCTTGCAATATTGCACTCATTATTAGAATGCAGAAAGCTGGCATGTGGGCACCACGCAGTTAATTGGCCATTACTTGCTTAGCAGGGCATCTACTGCCATTCATTAAACTTTCCCTTGCACATTTAGGTTATTAAAATTCTTGCGTGGCAAGTTGCTGAAAGAGTGAGCTGATAATAGCACAGCAAGGGAAACTGGGCATCTGGGACCGAGTGAACAGGTTAAGCAATTATATATCCCCTTAATCAATCAGACACAAAATTAATTAATCAAACACAAAAGTCCGAGTGTATCAAGCCTGTGTCCTCAATACCTTGCTCTATGGCAGCTAGGCCTGGACAACGTATGTCAGCCAAGAGCGACGTCTCAATTCATTCCATCTTCGCTGCCTCCGGAGAATCCTTGGCATCAGGTGGCAGGACCGTATTTCAGAAGTCCTCGAGGCGGCCAACATCCCCAGCATATACACCCTACTGAGCCAACGGCGCTTGAGATGGCTTGGCCATGTGAGCCGCATGGAAGATGGCAGGATCCCCAAGGACACTTTGGACAGCGAGCTCGTCACTGGTATCAGACCTACCGGCCGTCCATGTCTCCGCTTTAAAGATGTCTGCAAATGCGACATGAAGTCCTGTGACATTGATCACAAGTCGTGGGAGTCAGTTGCCAGCAATCGCCAGAGCTGGTGGGCAGCCATAAAGGCGGGGCTAAAGTGTGGTGAGTCGAAGAGACTTAGCAGTTGGCAGGAAAAAAGACAGAAGCGCAAGGGGAAAGCCAACTGTGTAACAGCCCCGACACCCAATTTTATCTGTAGCACCTGTGGAAGAGACTGATACTCTAGAATTGGCCTTTATAGCCACACCAGGCGCTGCTTCACAATCCACTGACCACCTCCAGGCGCTTACCCATTGTCTCTCGAGACAAGGAGGGCAAAGAAAAAAGTATCAATCAGATTGAAGGATTGTGAAATTAACAGTGCAAAGACTGAGAAAGGAAGGGTAAATTAGAGTGGGTGAATTCAATGTCGAATCAGATACAGAAAGAGAAATAAAGAGAGGGAAAAAGATCAGATTGAGAGAGAGACAAATATAGAAAAGTTAAATCTCCAACAACATTTAAAACCTGAAAGAATGAGACTCCATATTTATAATCATTCATTTTCAGCACTAGAGGTTTTTTTTTAGCAGTAATTAAGAATTATAATGTTGTTGTAAAGGTACTTAGATTGGAATAGATAAGAATTAAGTTTCTGTGCATAAATACAGCAATACTATACAACCTGGTGAAGTTACAACACAGGACTGCATGCAAGCAGCATGCAATAGACAGAGCAAAGCGATCCCACAACCAACAGATCAGATCAAAGCTCTGCAGTCCTGCCACATCCAGTCATGAATAGTGATGAACAATTAAACAACTAACCAGAGGAAGGGATTGCACAAACATCCCCATCCTTAATGATGGAGGAGCCCAGCATGTCAGTGCAAAAGACAAGACTGAAGCATTTGCAACCATTCGCAGCCAGAAGTGCCGAGTGGATTATCCATCTTGACCTTCTTCTGAGGTCCACAGCATCCAGATGTCAGTCTTCATCGATTCATTTCATGTAATATCAAGAAACGGCTGAAGGCACTGGATATGACAAAGGCTCTGGATCTTGACAACATCCCAGCTGTAGTACTGAAGACTTGTACTACAGAACTAGCCACACCCCGAGCCAAGCTGTTCTAGTACAGCTACAACACTGATATCTACCTGACAATGTGGAAAATTGCCCAGGTATGTCCTTTCCACAAAAAAAAACGGACAAATCAAATCCGGCCAATTATCACCCCATCAGTCTGCTCTCAATCATCAAGAAAATTATGGCAGGTGTCGTTGATAGTGCTATCAGTGGCAATTACTCAATAATAACCTGTTCACAAGTGCTCAGTTTGTGTTCGGCCAGGACCACTCAGCTCCAGACCTCATTACAGCCTTGGTTCAAACATGGACAAAAGAACTGAATTCAAGACCTGAAGTGAGAGTGACTGCCCTTGACATCAAGATAGCATTTGATCTGTGGCATCACGGAGTCCTCACAAAATTGAAGTCAATCGGAATCAGGGGCAAACTCTCCACTGGTTGGAGTCATACCTCATACAAAGGAAGATGATTGTGGTTGTTGCAGGGAAATCATATCAGTCCCAGGACATTACTACAGGAGTTCCTCAGGGTTGTATCCTAGGCCCAACCATCTTCAGACACTTTATTAATGAACTTCCCTCCATCATAAGGTCAGAAGTGGGGCTGTTCACTGATGATTGCACAGTGCTTAGTACCATTTCCAACTCCTGGGATACTAAAGTAGACCATGCCCGCATGCCATAAGACCTGGACGATATTTGGGCTTGGGCTGATAAGTGGAAAGTAATGACTATCTCCAACAAGAGAGAATCTAACCATCTCACCTTACCTTCAATCGTGTTACCATCGCTGAATCCCCCACCATCAACATCCTGGGGTTTACCATTGACCAAAAATTTAGCTCGACCAGCCGTATAAATATTGTGGCTGCAAGAACAGGTCATAGGTTGGGAATTCTGCAGCCAGTAACTCACCTCCTGACTCCCCAAAGCCTGTGCACAAGGCACAAGTCAGGAGTGTGATGGAATACTCTCCACTTTCCTGGATGGGTGCAGCTCCAACAACACTCAAGAAGCTCGACACCATCCACGACAAAGCAGCCTCCTTGATCGATACCCCAGCCACCACCTTAAACATTCACTCCCTCCACCATCAGCATACAGTGGCAGCTGTGCATATCATCTACAAGATGCAGTGCAGCATCTCACCAAGGCTCTATTGACAGCACCTTCCAAACCTGCAACTTCTACCACCTAGAAAGACGAGGGCAGCAGATGCATGGGAACACCACCACCTGCAAGTTCCCCTTCAAGCTACATGCCATCCTGACTTGGAACTATATATCACCGTTCTTTCACTGTCACTGGGTCAAATTTCTGGAACTCCCTTCCTCACAGCACTGTGGGTATATCCACACCACATGGACTGCAGTGGTTCAAGAAGGCAGCTCACCAACACCTCCTCAATGGACAACAAATGCTGGCCTTGCCTGCATCACTCACATCCCACGAACAAATAAAAAAATATTCACCCCATTTAATGCATTTCAATAGTGAGGTAGTGAGACGGCATTGACGTGAAGAGTGGAGTGACTACACGAACAGCAACTTTTGAATATTTGTATTTAACCACACATCAAGTTGCTGGAGCATTTGCACATAAATAACGGTGAGCGCCATTAACCTCACCATTATTTTAACAGGTAAATTAGGGCCAATATTTTCTGTTGGGTAACTTCTCCAAGTAGAAAGGAAGCCCTAAGATCAGGAATAGGCTGTGTGCAGATAATAGAGCTGCACCTAACATAACTCTAACCCTTTAAATACGTGACATTGACATCCATTTTTTATCTGCATAGTTTAAACCTACTTAGTAAAATCAGATAAGTAGTTAATTTACCCCGTGACACAGCGCTAATATTTTCTTAAAATGTACAACTCGAGCCAAGAAATACGATGTGACAATTAGCTAGCATCGAGAATCTATGGTTTGTTGGTGTCACATTTATGCAAGTGGTCATTTTCTGCTGACTAAATTTCAGGATTTTGTTGACAAGTTTCCAATCCTGATGGCTGTCCAGATAAAAAGAAAACCTCCCTCTGTTATGAGACCAAGGGAATTAGTCATTAAAGCAAATGCTAATCAATAAATGAACCCACAGCTAGTTTATCAATATGACAGCTGTGTTTCTCTGACGGGTCACCATGTTAGCAGACATTGAGGAGGAAAAGTCAGAGACACAATGAGCAATGCAAGGTATTGATGTTTGCAGCATTATAATATTTCCATTAGTTACGTTTGTAGTCTGTTTGCATATACCTGAGTGGAAAATTTAACCAATTATGCTCACAGCACAGAGAGGGTTAAAGCTCTGATGAAAGGTCATCGAACTGAAACATTAACTTATGAGATCCATGCCATGTATCATAATCGGGAATACACTAATTGTAACCAGAGGCCTCTCATCCTTGGATACTAACAGACAGACCTGGTCCCCAGAGGCTGGAAAAGAAGCACGCAAAAGGAAAACAGACAGAGGGAAGCAGAATAGAATCCTACTTATTCAGGAAGGACAACTCAGCCTAAGATCAACATGGAACACTAGCAAAGGGATGATGCATGCCCTCTCCAGCTAAGAGGAAGGCCAGCATTCCAGACTTTCTCATGGATTCTGACATACTTCTCCCATTATGTCATGTTAGTGACTAATATATTTATAGATGCTACAAGGCTGTGTTACAAAGCAAACTTCACAGAAAGTTGTCCTAATATCTTTGTCGCACAAGGTCATGAAAGGCGATAAGAATGTTTGACATCACAGATTGGGTTTAGGAAATAAATCCAGACTTTGGGAGTTTTGTAATGTCTTATCAGACTCCTTTGTTATACATGACTATAAGGTTCTCTTTATTCAGTCTCTTCCTGCTACAGTTTACACTGTTCCCAGTTCCAAGTTATGAAATGATTCGTGTTGGGGTCCAATCTTCTGGGCATTTCTCCACCCACCAGTACCTTGCTCAAGTGGCCATTCTATATATGCAGCTTTATAGTGACTATTAGCAGACTATTCAGTCACAGCAGGTATCACAGCTGGGACAAATCTGTCCAAACCTAATGTTCGCATATGCTCATTTCTTAGCAATCAGGAGTGACTATGATGACAGGTGTGATGTCTCTCGGGTCTGGAGTGAGGTTCAGCTGAGTTTAGTATAAGGTATGAGGCAGAGACAGAGACCGAGACTGCAGCAGGCTGTTGAACATAAAGGCTTCTTTTGTCTCCTGTTTTCGTTTCTTTCCCTTTGCTAGCATGTGTGTTCTACAGCAGCCTCTCGAATACACAATGCAATTGCAATTTCAAAACACTTCAACAGGTTTTATTCAAATTTCCTCTTTAAGCCAGAAATGTTAAAGTCAACTGTTGCAACCCTGTTGTTGCCTCGATTGAAATCATCCAACCCATCAAAGCTGGTGATGTCCTGGTTAGTATACCTTAGTACAATACAATGCTGATGTGCACTTACCCTGAGCCACTGGGGGAGTTCCCAGTCTGCATTGTCATGACGTCTGTACATGGTGTGCTATGTCAACTGGATGCAATCCATTTACAAAGAATAACATTTTTAAATTCTAAATTAGCACCTGACAGACATCAGAAAGACATGGAAACAATGGAATACTGTGGGCCATAGTAGACAGACTATGATCTGTTAGACAAATGCAATCACTTCTCTGTGAGTCTCTTTGGGTCGTGTTAGCTTCTTCATGTGCTAGTTCCAGTTAGGTATATTTGTAGCCGTTCCTAAATAAATTTACCATAAAAATAATTTTGTAACAAAATAATGTTACTTGAGGAGTCTGCATAATAATTTAAAGGACAAGGCCATTAAGCCTAAAAAAGCCTATTGTAAGTTTCCTTGTTGCTTTCGATACTCTCAGGTACTGCAGTGATGGTCACTCTTGTAAGTAATCTGAATGTTTTATGTTTAGGAACGAGCCCATAATGCCCTATATATAACTATTTAATTTGCAAGCCAAGGGTGTAAGAATAGTCGCACCACACCCCATCCACCACAATATGAACTGGATATTTGTGTCTTTCTCAGGTTTGTTTCTTCAACAGTCTTCCAAGAAAATACTTGATAAGATGGAGCCAGATACTAATCGTTAAGCTGCTTTATTTCACTGCAAATGAACATATGGAGCAACAGTTATGATCAGATTCACTTACTTCAATCAGTACAACTTGTCCTTGTGTAATAATACTAAATAATAAACATGCTACAATTCTCCACATTAGTCAGTCATTTTACATGACAAACAAAATTATGCTTAATTGCGCTCCTACATGCTTAGCTTCTGAGCCTACCCAAATCTTGCCCTTGCAACCTGCTGTTTAAAGCCTGACTGATTTTGCAGCCTTTTCTGGACTTGTCTGACAGCCTGTGTCTTTGTCTCAATTTTTTGATCATGCTGTGTTCACAGCCAGAAGAGATTAGAAACGTCACAAGACAATGGGTACGAGCCGTTTATCAATGCCAAGATAGGCTAACAAATTGGTTATTATTTATAGTCTATGGAGAAACAACATCAAAACTTAGCTCTTCAGCATTTTAACCATCTACTATCTCAGTGCCTCTTTGAACTTGTGCAAATACAATTTGCTTCAAAAAATATTTAAAAGTAATTCTTTGTTTTTTGCCAAATCCTTTCTGCGGAAAAAATGGTACACCATAATCCTAAAAATGTGACATATCATGTTTTAATCAATCGAACCCCTGAAACGCAGCCACTCACCCAGCTGCCTTCTCGTTACATCCCTTAATCCTTTCTCTCTTCAGAAGCACATTAGTTGCCTCTTAAACCCAAGAAAAACTATTCCCTTCAATGGTTTTTCTTTGCAACTTATCCTACAGACCTAGACACTTTTTATTAGGTCATCTTCAAACCTCCACTTTTCCAAAGATCCCTGATAAGAATCATCCCCATTACTTGCTTCTGTAATTTCTCAAGGCCAGTAATACCATTCCTGTGATTAGGTGACCAGAACACCACACAGCCTCCAACCAAACATCATATACAATAACGATATAATGGCCCTGAATTTACACACATTTTGGAGTGACGTCCAGGCATAATTTGAACGTACCACCAATTTTTGATGTGTATTTGGGCCAGAACCCATTTTTGCCAGGATTACAATCTGCAATGACTGCAAGGTTTCATTATGATCCAGAGCCTTCCATGGGTGTACTTTCCACTGTTGCTGGAAGCTCATTAGCATATATTGAGGGTGACCAGCATCAGACTGACCAAAACAAGAGACTTGTATCCCTATTGCACCAAGGGTAATTAATCACAAGTTAAAAGAGGAATATCAACTGAACTTCATTGATTGTAAAGCACTTTGGGATATTCTAAGGTTGTGGCAGGCGCTACATAAATGCAAGTCTTTTTTTCTTTGTCTGTTGCCAGTAACAGGTGATACTAGTGGAAACAAATGAAGAAACTTTGAGCAGTGATTGCTGGAGTTGCAATGGAGCTTTTGTAGCATTTTCTTTTTGTTGCTTTTCACCTGGATAGAGCTGACCTTGAGTCTCACAGCTTGAAACAGTTTCTGTTTTTATTTCAGATTTCCACATCCGCAGTATTTTACTTTTGTGAGTGTTGAACTATATAGGCAAACAGAGGTGCGCAAACAGTAACGTTCTGACACCTTGAATACTGTGTCCAGTCCTCGAATCTAAGGTACAAAAGTCTCGGTGGAAGTGCAGAGAAGGAGTCAAGAAATTGATTCCTGGTGTTAGAAGACTGGAATTATGAGGAAAAACTGGAGAGACTCAGGCTCTTCAATCTTGAAAGAAGGCAACTGAGATATGATGTCATAGGGAGTAGAAAACAGTTACTAATATTGAAAAGATAAATCCAAACTTAATTTTAAGTAAACTTGGGACACCAAGACAAGGGAGCACAATTTCAAACTAGTGAAGCATAAGTAGTACTGATGTCAGGAAGCGTTTCTTCACACAAAGAAGGGATTTCTAAGCAGGAAAGTGAAAGCAATACCTGGAACCATTTACAAAACAGCTGAATACTATGATAGGGTGACCATAGGGTCTTTCTGGATGGATGAAGTAGAAATGGCCTTCTTTTATCTTTTGATTTTATGAATTCTACAGGTCGACAAAATTCTCTTCTTGAATATACAGAAGACTATCTGACAGCTGCGTAAGAGTTTATTCTTCTCTCAAATGTGCAGCAGACAGTTCTGGATGAGATTCCTGAGAAGATATTAAATGTTAAACTGAAAGCCCATGGGATCAAAGAGGAAGTTGTCAACTGGACAATGAATTGACTGAATGATAGGAAACAGAGAGTAGTTATCATTGGTAAGATTTCTAATTGAGCAGCTGTGACCAGTGCAATTCCCTAGGGATTAGTCCTTAGACCCCTGCTGTTCATTATATTTATTTATAACCTTGATGGGAGTTATTGTAAGTAGAATTTCTGAGTTTGTGAATGTCACATAGTTGTGTGGTAAAGCATGATGATTTTGAAAAGAGGGATATATTTTACAGAGATCTACAGATAGTCGGCAGATGGGACTTAAAGGGACTGTAGTCTCTGGGTGAATCCTATAAATAGGAAATATTTAAAGGCAAAGAATCTGTTTTAAAACATGACCAATTTGCTGAAATGAATGATGTCTGCATTCTTTGATCAAGTACTCCCTTATCAAAAAGGGACATGACAAAACAAGAGCATAATGAGATTAGACAGCCATACATGTAACATGATGGGGTTTTTGTATTCTATAATTTTTGTGTACCTTTAGTAACAGTAAGTGGGATTCAAAAATTGGATTCAGCCATTGTTATCTCTAAGGAAAGCTAATTGTTTCTGCAGGCAAGTAGATTATAGTCAGGTATCTGGGTCAAAGCCATGTCGCCTTTGAATTCAAGCTAAATCAAATTATTGGTTCTTTGAAGGATAACTGGGTATTTTATGTTAACTTCTTCTAATGTCGATCAGATGAACAATTGTCGTTTCAATTGCTGTCAGGTTTCAAAAGCAAAGAAACCATTTAGCCGGCCGGCTACAGTTCATATCTTACAACAGGTTTCTTTGTTCCACCCACCTCCTTCCATTCAACAGTAGGTATGAGTAGTGCACCCAATACGCCACCCCAAGAACATAGGGATTTCAGGCCCAGACCTTTTATATGAACCAGGGGCACAGCAGTGCAGGCTCAGAGCTGCTATTAGGCTCTGGTGTTCTGCATTCCTCTGACACAGTGGAGAACTGAAACTTCATTTCGCTAGCCAAAGGTCTAAGACAGGGCCTTGAACTGATCAAAGAAGGATGGAAATTTTTTTTAACATTATTTTTACAGACAGCATAGAAAGCTATTGTGACTAAGCTCCTATAAATAAATGGCCCCAAAGCCTGAAGGTCAACTGGGGTCAGGGGTCCACCTCCATAGCAAGTAAAAGTCCTGTAGCCCCCCAGAGATGTGCACCATACAACCTGGGGTGGGGAGTCTAAGTGCAACTGTTTAAATTGTCAATTAGTGTTGAGCAGCTTTCCACTCAGAGTCCTGGTTTGAGAGCAAATGAACTTCCTTCACCCTCAGACATCCAGACCCTAAGCCCTGGAGTTCCCTCCCCAAACCTTTTCACATCTCCAACTCTCTCTATTCATTTAAGACGCTGCTTAAAACTTACCTCTTTAACCAAGCATTTGGTCACCTAATGTCCCCTTGGCTCGGTGCCACTTTTTGTCTGATTATACTTTTGTGAAATGCCTTGGGATGTTTTACTATGTTAAAGGTACTATTTAAATGCAAGTTATTATTGTTAACTAACTCAATGGCACTAAATAGGAGGAGAAGATGAAAGCACAGAGATAGTGGTTTAAAGAGCCCTGTAGTGCTGAGCTGCCCCATATGTCACTGCAGGAGTCCAGCACCAAACTGATGATCAACTTGAATCAGTCAGAACAACTGAAGGGAAACCTGCTCAAAATTGCTTTTTATCAACTTTCAAGCCTTAAATTTGCAAGATCATTACAAATAGTGATCACTCCAAGTTGAATCTATTATACTCAACAACTTACCTCAATAACTTTGGGCTAGATTTTAACTCCCAAAAACGAGTGGGTTGGGGTTAGGTCAGAGATTTAAATTCAAAAAATCTGAACCAGGAACTCAATCTACCTCAACCTGCCCACTTCTAGTTTTAACTGAGGCGAGATGAGGGGTGGGTGATCAATCAGCTCATGGGAAGCAGGTTGGTCATTTAAATATTAATCCAAGGTTGCGTGCCTTCATTTTAACAAACATTCTATTTTTAACTCATGTCACCAGGTTTTCTAGACATCGGGAAACCCAGCAGATGAAAGGAGGCGAGAAGGGCTGAATCCACAAAGTAAGTGGCTTTCCAGCACTGCTTGAAGGCAGGAGGAGCAGACGTGTTTCCTCCAGGCCCAACAATCAAACCAGTAAGCACCCAACCCCCCACTGTGATCCATCTGCTCTGACGATCCCCATCACCATTGGACACCCCTGCCCATTATCAAACCCGACCTCCCCCCCAACCCCGACTACAATTGGAACCCTACCCCATGGTCGGGACCCCCACTGTGATCAGAAACACTCCCCTCCCCCCACTTCCACAACTTCTGCGCGCCCACCCCCCGCCCAACGACTAGCCCTACGTACTCTCAGCTGCGACCTCGTGCTGTAGGCCTCCCCCACCCAACGGGCTGTCAGCCTGTCAATCAGTTAAAAATTGCAAGACATTCTGGAAACCCATTCTTCCAGGTTTCTCGACCTCGAAACAGCCACCCCCTGCACAGAACTTGGTTCCCAGCTAAAATCCAGGACTATATATTGCTTCTGAAGAAGTCATCCTCAGGAGCATGAAATGTCAAATTATATTTTTTATCTTTTGCCTTTTTACATTTTCTCTCTTCCTTTCAAAGCATTTTGTAACGAATAATTTGGCATTAAACCCATTTTGATGTCTGCAATGAACATTAATCCTTGCCGAGAAACTTATGAAAGCACCAAGGTCCTGCTTCATATTAAGATTTGTCCTTCAGGAAACAAGGTTTTACTCCATTCCCTTAACCCTCTTCTTTCCCCCTCCCCTCCTTAGAGTTCCCAGTTGACCACTGACAAACCATATGGAGAGATTGAAAATGGGATAGAGGCTAATCGCTTTCAGCTGGGGAAATATTTCTTCCTGGAAGCACAGATGAGTGGGTGAGGGTTTGTCCAAACTGAAGTTGTCATGTTTCATCCATCAAATGAGCAAGTGACAGCCAAAAACATATACTACTGGAGTAAATAAGCATCCTACTTTTAACAGCGACATTGATTTCCATTGTTTAGTGTTAATGGGTAAAAAAAGCATATTTCATTCTGGTTTCAAAAGGAAACCCACTTATGCGAAGAAATCTAAACCAGAATCCCAGTGACATGAGGTTTTTCTAAAGCTAAATACCACTAACCCTGCAAAAACAATTACACCGATATTGAATCCAATCTCCTGCTCTACTCCATGGCATTATTCTGAATAGTATAAAATATTCTTGGAGTATTATAAAACTTGCTTCTTTCAATTCTTCAATGACACTGGGGATGACATTAGAGTCAATGAAAACATCAGGTGTGGTATAAAATGAGCTGCTGATTCACCATTGCCCATTATATGCTACTGAACAAGACCAATGTCACCCCATCTGGGTTGTGAGTCCAGTCCCATTTCAGCACTTGAACCCAACACTGAAGGATTGCTGCGTGGTCGGAGGTGCCACCCTTTTGGATAAGGCATTAAACTGAGGTATATCTTTAGATATACGTAATAAGTTTTGTGACACAATTTGAAGAAGACATGGAGTTGTCTTGTCCAACATTTCAAAAACAGATCAAATAAACATCCATCTCATTTGCTATCTGTGAGATCTTGCTGTGCACAATTTGATTGCCACTCTGTCGACTGAAAAACAATGATTGAACTTCAAAAGTAACTGATGAAATGTGATGCACTTTGATATATTCTGAGTATTTGGTAAAATGGAATATAAGGAGTAATTTTAACCCTTCCCGAGCTCCATATGCACGTCCTATGAGTGTGACTCTGCCTCCATGTGATCTGTATGTAACTGAGGTTTTATATTTATGACCTGTAAATGGCCCATGATCCACAATTATGACCTTGTCACTCTCGTATATATAATCTATGTACTATGTGTGACTCAGAGTCGAAAGGATTGATTTTCCCATCCCTAGCACCTCAGGAGCATCTGCAGAAGAGACTGTACTCTGATATATGGGCGCAGTGCCAGTCACAGGTCATGGAAAAGCTGCTCCCATAAAAAGTGGGGGTTGCAGTTAAAATTTGGAGCACTGTGCACTGTGAGGTCTGACTTAGCAGAATTAATTACATGGAATTACAAAGAATTCATTCGACCCAACTGCCAGTGTTTATGTTCCACATGAGCTTCCTCCCACCCTAATTCATCTCGCCCTATCAGCATAACCTTGTATTGCCCGTTCCTACATGTGTTTATCTAGCTGCCTTTTAAATGCATCTATGCTTTTTGCCTCAACTACTCTTTGTGGTAAGAGTTCCACATTCTCCTGAATTCCCTATTAGATTTGTTGGTAAGGCAAGTGATTTGATAAAGAAGCTTTGCATCGCTGTTTAAATAAGCATTCACTTGTGATCATTTGTCCTGTTAGTGGCTGCTGGGAATCACAGTAGAGAACAGAACTGGGGTGCTCTTCAGGATTCTGCTTTACATGTGTTTTATGGTGGAAGGGTGGGGAGGATGAACAGGATACATTACTGGATGTGAGGCGGTGAGCCAGCACCAAAGGAGAGCACTAACTCGGAGGTACTCATCTGAGTAGCCTTAAGGACCAAGGTCTTGGACCTCTCAAAGGAGAAATGCTTAAGGAGGCTGCTGTTTTGTAGGGAATTAATATGAGAGTCGGTCACCTGCTGGAAGAGGATCTGAGGCCACAATGCCAAGCCTCCAGTGCTCCTTCAGTACCAGTAAAAATAAGGCACTGAAGATATCGCTGGACTGGTCAGGTGGGAAGAAAAGTGGCAAATGGAATTCAACCCGGAGAAGTGTGAGATGATGCATTTGGGGACGTCAAACAAGGCAAAGGAATACACAATTAATGGGAGAACACTGAGAGGTGTAGAGGAAGTGAGAGACCTTGGAGTGAATGTCCACAGATCCCTGAAGATAACAGGACAGGTCGATAAGGTGGCTAAGAAGGCAGATGGAATACTTTCCTTTATTAGCCGAGGTGTAGAATACAAGAGTTAGGGAGGTTATGCTGGAACTGTATAAATCATTAGTTAGGCCACAACTTGAGTACTGTGTGCAGTTCTGATCACCTCATTACAGAAAGGATGTAATTGGGGTAGAGAGGAGATTTACAAGGATGTTGCCAGGGCTGGAAAAATGCAGCTATGAGGAAAGATTGAATAGACTGGGGTTGTTCTCCTTGGAACAGAGAAAGCTGAGGGGAGATGTGATTGAAATGCACAAAATTGTGAGAGGGCTGGATAGAGTGGAGGTGAAGGGCCTATTTACCTTAGCAGAGAGGTCAGTGACTAGGGGTCCTAGATTTAAAGTGATTGGTAGAAATATTAGAGGGGAGATCAGGAAATAATTTTTCACCCAGAGGGTGTTGGGGGTCTGGAGCTCACTGCCTGAAAGGGTAGTTGAGGCAGAAACCCTCAACTCATTTAAAAGGTGTCTGGATATGCACCTCAAGTGCCGTAACCTGCAGGGCTATGGATCAAATGCTGGAAAGTGGGATTAGACTGGGTGGCTCATTTTTCAGCCGGTACAGACATGATGGGCCAAGTGGCCTCTTTCTATGCCGTAAACTTTCTATGATTGTTTCAATGATATCTTTTCCATCAAAAGGTTTCAGTGGTCAATGGTGATCTTGTCTGAATCAGCCAATCAGTGAGACATAGATGCCAGGTCTGTGTTTATCAGGGCAAATGTCTGCAGCATTTTTCACAATGGATGCCAGCGAGCAGCAAGCAGTTGTCTATGTTTTTTATTTCCATCTTGGTGGTTTGCTCAGGATGCAGGGTATAATTGACAGCACCGGCGTGACTCTGCGGGCTCCAATAGATAGAAATGCCCTTACATGAATCCTAAGTAGTGCAACTAACTCAATGTATGATCCCCTGCACAAAATAATGCAGGTGAATGCCAGATTCCTTAGTGGATCACACAACGCATTTATCCTTTACCGATCCAGTACTCCATCACTGTTTGAGGAAGGGCAAGGTAACAAAAGCTTACTATTAGGAAACCTTGGCTACTCACTGTTGAGCCATGGCTCACGGCTCCTTTGCATTCACCAGTCACTGCAGTGAAGCTGAGATACAACAATGCATCTGCTTCCACCAGAGAAAATATGAGTATAACAGTGTGTCAGCTGGAGCTCAGTTGGTTGCAGTCATTGCCTCTGAATCAGAAGCCTGTGAGTTTAAGTCCCATTCTAAGTCTTGAACCCCAAAATCTAGGCTGGCACACGAGTGAAGTGTTGAGGGTGTGCCACGCTGTCAGAAGTGCCATCTTTCAGATGAGATATTAAATCAAGAGCCTATTAAATCTACTCTCTCAGGTGGGTATAAAAGTCCCATGGCATTATTTTGAAGAGGAGGGGAGTTATCCCTGGTGTCCTGGCCAATATTTATCCCTTTAAGTTATCCAGTCATATCACATTGCTGTTTGTGGCAGCTTGCTGTGCACAAATTGGCTGCCACATCTCCTACATTACAACAGTGAATACACTTCAAAAGTAGTTCATTGGTTGTAAAGCACTTTGGGATGTCCTGTGGTCATGAAAGATCCTATATAAATGCAAGTTTTCTTTCACTGAAGCAAGGGTTCCACATCAAGAGTTCTGCAGTACAATCCTGCAAAGGGCTCCATAATCATTATTAGTAGTTAGTAAAAAGGGCATCCACTTGGAAAAAATAGAACTGGAGTGCTTTGTCTAAATAGGAGAATAGTAGGAGAATAGCAGTTGTTGCCATGCTATGAGGGGCTGTGTAGCAGATGGCCCTGGAACTGCCATTCACTCCAAGGATGTCTGCCTGCTATCAATACCATGCATCAGCACCTCACACATGCAGGATGTGGATGCCTGCAGGCTTGTCTCCATGGTGCAGAAGCTGCTAGGCACATGACTCAATTACAGCAAAAGTCTCTCATGCTTTGAATGCTAAACCACAGAGGCTGTACAGCTGCTAGAGAAGGCTCTTATCCACCAACTACAGGCCTCTTCTTCCACCTCCTGCTCTTCCTTTTCCTGCTGTCTGGTGGTCAGTGATTCCACCTCAGTGTTCTCCTCATACTCTCTATCTCTATCCCCCAGAGTGGATGTAACTGGCCTGCTGCAGGCCAAGTCTTGGAACTGATGTTCCTGTGAGAACATAAACAGCAACAAACATAAAGGCAAATTAATAGCTAGATGAATGTGTAGTTGTGGGCCTTACCATCACTCTCACCTATGTGGGAAAGTCCTGCAGCCACATTGACAAGAATTGAGAAGAAAAGAGACCAATAAACCCTCAGTACAGACATACCAACCCACATTGCTATTTCCTGCCACCTCTATGATGTTGCATTGCTGGAGTTCTATTACCTTTCCTCAATTGGATGTGATTTCTTGACAGTAGAAACACTGTAGTAAGTTCCCCTCCAGCAACTGTGGTCTGCCTTATGTTAAATGCTGCCTTCTCCGTGAGGCATATATGACGCCCGTGACTTACAGCAATATCATAACTCCCTGCAACATTGGCAGCGCCATTTCATAGAAATTACTGTGACGGTGGTGCTGCTTTATTGATCTTTCATGCAATAGATCCCTGCAGATACTTATGTGAAATGAACATGACTTGTGACTACTGAGCCAATCTCTACTGTACGTGGGATTATGCCATTGCTACATGATACTATTTTAACAGCCATATTACACTGAGTGATAGGAAACACTAGGCAGATGCCACATGGCTGACCAACATTTTTAAATCTGTATAAAGATTCACACTTACTTCCTCCCTTCTAGTTAGATCATTGAACTTCTTTCAGCCTGGCCCCCATGTTCTTGGCACAATGCTGGTGCTGCTGTTGATGGCTGCATGACCTTCTATCCATACTGAGAAATATGGCTTCCCTCCTCTGTTCTACTTCCTACAACAGCTGTTCAATGGCCATGGAATTAGCACAGGGTGCCCTTATGCAACGAACCCTGTTTACGGGCATGCTCACGAATTGTCTCTTTCACTGCTGTCACAAAATTTTACTCCTTTGCACTGCCACTTTAAACATTATCTTCAGCTGGAAAAAGATTATTTCTCAGAAGCATTCCAGGATATCTGTCTGCAAGCTGTAGGCTCTTGCTATGCTCAGCCAGGTTCAGGTTCGCCAATTCTCTCCACATGCTCACCCAGGGTCCCAAGATGCTCCAACCTCGATAAGCAACCTCAAGTCTTTGAAGCTGCAGCAGCACTTTATAATTACTCTCAACTTAGCAACCATCATATTATGTTAATGCATGCAAACTTGTCCCAATGTGCAAAGAAGTGATATCAGATGTAGCATTAGTCTAGTGCACCGCCGCTTTGTAGTGCTCATTTCTATGGCACCCAGAAAAATCAGGTCTTATATATATGACCTCTGTGTAACCGCAGAGTTGCATAGTGTCACTTACAGTGTTGTTCCATGCAAGTCTCTCTGTATCTCGCGTGAAGTCCTGAATCACAGAGTAAACCATAAAGCAATATCCTCTCCAACACTTACATAATCTCACTGGACTGGATATAATTTAGGAAAGTGAACCAGGATAAGTGGCCACTCTTAACCTGGAAATTACATAAACTTACTCAATGCCTGAAGGTCCATGTAGCACGACCAGACTTTGATACAGTCTGTACTTTAATGGGATTTGAAACATCCAGGAGGCAGTTGTTGTTTTTGGGTGCGGTATGGTCAGAGTGCTGGAAAACCGGAGAAGAAAAATAATAATAATTTCTGAAAGCCACTTAAATATGGGCTATTGTGAAACAATTAAAAGGGGTCATTCACAGAGTCATTACAGCACAGAAGGAGGTCAGTTGGCTCATTGAGTCCAAGCAGGACTCTGTTGCGCAATCCAGTCAGTTGCATTCCCCCGCTCTATCCTCATAGCACTGCAAGTTTATTTCCCTCCAGTGCCTATCCAATTTCCTTTTGAAATCATTGATTGCCTCCACTTCCACCACCCTCACAGGTAGTGAGTTCCAGGTCATTACCACTCGCTGCAAAAAAAATTCTTTCTCACATCCCCTCTGCATCTCTTGCCCAAAACCTTAAATCTGTCCCCTAGTCCTTGTACAATCAGCCAATGGGAACAGCTTTTCTTTGGCTATCATTTCTAAAACTGTCATAATCATGTACATCTCTAACATATCGCCCCTCAATTTCCTTTGCTTCATGGAGCACAACCCCAGATTCTCCAACTTACATACGAACATACGAATTAGGAACAGGAGTAAGCCACTCGGCCCCTTGAGTCTGCTCCGCTATTCAATAAGTTAATGGCAGAACTGAGTTCTCCACAATACCACCTACTCCCAATAACCTTTCACCCCCTTGGTTATCAAGAATATTTCTACCTCTGCCTTAAACATATTCAAAGACTCTGCTTCCACCGCCTTCTGAGGAAGAGAATTCCAAAGACACATGACACTCAGAAAAAATTTCTCCTCATCTCTGTCTTAAGTGGGCGACCCCTTATTTTTAAACAGTGACCCCTGGTTCTAGATTCTGCCACAAGGGGAAACATCCTTTCCACATCCACCCTGTCAAGACGCTTCAGGATCTTATTGTTACGACCAGGTGAGAAAGCTGTCTAAGGGTCCCTTTTAGCCTTCACCTGGCCTTGTTGTAACAGGGTTTTGTTTAATTTTAAACACACTGTGTTTTGAGCTCCCCCTTGGTGAATCCTTGTTCACCGCTTTCCAATTAAAGGCAAAGAAATGAGTATAAACAGACTTCCTTAGGTTTAAAGAAAAGTGACATTTATTAAAACTTAAACTCTAATTTGGTTATGGCCTATGGATACATGCCGTGCCCCACACAAGCATGCATATGCGATACGCACATGCGAACAGAGACAGAAAAGAGAAGAAAAAATAAAGTAGGGAGGTTTGAGGCAATATCAGAAGAGTTTCTTGTTACTGTGCTTCGAGCTCACGGTAGTCCTCGCTTTTCGTTGGGACCCAGTATTCTTCTTAAACCTTGTTCACTGTAGGAGACTTTTCTCTCCTGGGATTCATGTGTCTTCAATGGGTCTTCAGTTCCGTGAGAAAGAGATGGGAGCAGACAGCAGAGAGGTCCTTTCAGTCCAGGAGCAAACAACTTTCTGAGTTTTAAAACTCTGTGGCAAGTTCAAATTCAAAAACACTCCAACAGCCAGTTAGTCATGTGACTAAACTGGTCTGACCACGTCTGTTTGTGTATTCAACCATCCTAGCAGTTAACCTGGAATGCTAGCCTCTCCACCTTCAACGTTTGGTAATCAAAAGTCCATTGTGGATTAAACTGGAGCAGGGACTGGTCCTTTCCAAGCACTGTCTGTTACTATGCAAATGTCTTTCCACTCAGGGGTTTGGCAACCCCTTGTAATAGGCCTTCTTTTCTCCCCAGCAACAATTTTAAAATTTAATGCCTACGTGGCGAAATATCTGTGTCCCATTCTTGGCAGGTAGGGGCTTGTATGACATTATATGTTTCAATCAAGTCGCCTCTTACTCTTCGAAATTCCAGCGGATACAAGCCTAGCCTGTCCAATCTTTCCTCATAAGATTGCCCGCCTATTCCAGGTATCGGTCTAGTAAACCTTCTTTGAACTGATTCCAACACATTTACATCCTTCCTTAAATAAGGAGACCAATACTGTACAAGTACTCCAGATGTGGTCTCACCAATGCCCTTTATAGCGGACGCATAACCTCCCTACTTTTGTATTCAATTCCCCTCGCGACAAACAATAAGATTCTATTAACTTTCCTACTTATATGCTGTACCTGCATACTAACCTTTTGCCATTCATGCATTAGGACATCCAGATCCCTCTGCAACTCAGAGCTCCACAAACTCTCACCATTTAGATAGTATGCTTCTTTGTCATTCTTCCTGCCAAAATGGACAAATTCGCATTTTCCCACATTATACTCCATCTGCCAAATTTTTGCTCACTTACTTAACCTATCCATATCCCTTTAAAGCCTCCTATGTCCTCTTCGCAACCTACTTTCCTACCTATCTTTGTGTCATCAGTAAATCTAGCAATTATACCTTCGGTCCCTTCATCTAAGTCATTTACATAAATTGTAATAAGTTGAGGCCCCAGCACAGATCCCTGTGGCACACCACTCATTACATCTTGCCAACCAGAAAATGAGCCATTTATGCCTACTCTCTGCTTCCTGTTAGCTAGCCAATCTTCTATCCTTGCCAATATGCTACCCCCAACACCATGAGCTTTTATTTTTTGCAATAACCTTTGATGTGGCACCTTATCAAATGCCTTCTGGAAATCTAAGTACAATACATCCAGCTTTATCCACAGCACATATAACTCCCTCAAAGAACTCCAATAAATTCGTTAAACATGATTTCCCTTTCACAAAACCATGTCGACTCTGCCTGATTACCTTCAATTTTTCTAAGTGCCCTGCTATAATGTCTTTCATAATAGCTTCTAACATTTTCCCTAAGACAATGTTAAGCTAACTGGCCTGTAGTTTCCTGCTTTCTGTCTCCCTCCCTTTTTGAATAAAAGAGTTACATTCACTATTTTCCAATCTAATGGAACCTTCCCCGAATCTAGGGAATTTTGGAAAATTAAAACTAACGCATCAATTATCTCACTAGCCACTTCTTTTAACACCCTAGGATGAAGTCCATCAGGACCCGGGACTTGTCAGCCCGCAGCTCCAACAATTTGTTCAGTACCACTTCCCTGGAGATTGTAATTTTCTTGAGTTCCTCCCTCCCTTCCATTTCCTGACTTACAGCTAATTCTGGGATGTTATTTGTATCCTCTATAGTGAAGACTGATGCAAAATATCTGTTCAATTCATCTGCCATTTCCTTATTATCCATTATTAATTCCCCAGACTCACTTTCTTTCGTATCAATGCTCACATTTATTTATTTAGAGATACAGCACTGAAACAGGCCCTTCGGCCCACCGAGTCTGTGCCGACCAACAACCACCCATTTATACCAACCCTACTGTAATCCCATATTCCCTACCACCTACCTACACTAGGGGCAATTTACAACAGCCAATTTACCTATCACCTGCAAGTCTTTGGCACATTGTTGACACTTTTCTTTTTTAAATATCTATAGAAACTCTATCTGTCTTTATATTTCTAGCTAGCTTTCTCTCGTACTCTAATTTTACCTTCCTTAGCAATCTTTTAGTCAATCTTTGCTGTTTTTTATATTCTGTATGTATCCTTATAGCTAAAATCCCTCATCCCTAAAACCATTCTGGGAAATCTCCTCTGCACTCTCTCAAGGACTCTCACATCCTTCCTAAAGTGGGGTGACCAGAACGGGATGCAATACTCTAGTTGGTTTAGCATAACGTCTTTGCTTTTGTACTCAATACCTCTGTATATGCAGCCCAACATCCCATATGCTTTACTGACCACACTCTCAATATATCCTGCCACCTTCAAAGATCTATATACATGAACGCTCAGTCCCTCTGTCCCTGCTAGATGATACTTTTTTAATTGTTTGCAAATACAAAACATCTATAATGATGCAAATTATGCCAAAAAGCATCATATCCTCATGCAGAAAACAAAATTAAATTTACAAACACTTTTTCCCAGAGACAATGCCCCTTTAAAATGAGGGGAAGAATCGGATGTTGGCCAGTTCCCTTGTGGCATTGCTGTGTGTTTTGTGGTTCTCTGATAAGCCTGGCTGCAAAACTTCCAGCTGTGTGAGCCAGGCTGCTCTAATCTACCACTATCAGTCCAGCACGGAAACTTCATGTACAGACAGTGGCTACGAGATATCAAACTGTGGGTTTGGATCCCATGCTTCAACTTGCAATCTGAAATTGATGTAAAGGGGAAGTTACACAATTCTGGGAGAGTAAACAGCCCCCTCCAGTGACCATTCTGTGCCATCACTCTGAGACATGATATGATTTGAAACATGCCTTGTACAGTTTAAACAATAAAAGCTGATTCTCTGGCAATTGGGACCAGACCAGAAATTAATTATGATGTCTGCCTAGAAGTTATAAACAGTAAGAATTAACATGCTCCATGTTTCGGTGGGTTAGCTTGCTAACCTTTGACTGCTGGAACCTGGTTGATGTGGTGACTGTCTCCTCTCTCTCTCTTTCAGTTTGGCACAAATTGACCCTGTAGTTTTGTTTAACTAACTGTAAGGGAGGAGCTGCATTCTGCTCCCTTTGTTAATTTGTCTTGCTCTAAGAACAGCTTATAATGTAGCAGAAAATAAAATAATGTAGATGCTAGACTTTAGAAGTAAAAACAGATAGATGCTGGAAACACTCAAGAGGTCAGGCAGCATCTGTAAAGAAAAGAAAATACATGAATGTTTTAGGTATATATGATCCATCTTCAGAACCACAAAAAACCACAGATGATTGGTGTTCAGAGGCATTTGGGTGTCCTTGTTAAAGAAACACAGAAAGTTAGCACAACAAGCAGTTAGGAAGGCAAGTGGTATATTGGTCTTTATTGCAGGGCGGTGCGCACCAGGGGTATGGTTTGAGTGTAATAGTAAAGAAGTCTTGCTGCAATTATACAGGGCTTTCATGAGAAGGATATACTTGCTTTAGAGGGGAGCAACAAAGGTTAACTAGATTGATTCCTGGGAGAAGAGGATTATTCTATGAGGAACAATTGAGAAGAATGCGCCTATACTCTGTGGAGTTTAGAAGAATGAGAGGTGATCTCATTAAAACATGTAAGATTCTGAATGAGTTTGGCACAGTAAACACTGGGGTTGTTTCCCATGGCTAGGGATCTAGAACACAGGGGCACAGTCTCAGGATAAGGGGTCGATCATTTAGGACTGAGATGAGGAGAAATTTCTTCACTCACAGGCTTGTGAATCTTTGGAATTCTCCACCCCAGAGAGCTGTGGATGCTCAGTTGTTGAGTATACTCAAGGCTGAGATCGATAGATTTTTGGACCCTGATGGGAATCAAGGGAAATGGGAATCAGGTGGTAAAGTGGAGTTGAGGTCAAAGATTAGCTATGATCCAATAGAATGGTGCAGCACGCCCAAGGGGCTGTACGGCTTACTCCTGTTCCAATGAACATCTTTTAAGAAGGAACAGAGAAAGGGAAAGGGGTTGAGGGGAGGAATAGATACACAAGCCTTTCTAAGGTACTGCCTAGTAGACACATGACTAAGGTCAGAGCATGTGGTATTAAAGGCAAGTAACAGAATGGATAGCAAACTGGCTACAGAACATCAAATAGAGAGTAGGAGTTAAAGGTAATTACTCAGATTAGCAAATGGTGGGAAGTTGTGTTCCACAAGGATCGGTGCTGGGACCACTGTTTTTCCCCATTTACATAAGTGATTTGGACTTTGGAATTGGAAGCATAATTTCAAAATTTGTAGATGACAACAAATTGGGGTTGTAGTTAATACCGAGGAGAACTGCGACAAAATACAGGAAGAAAGTAATAATCTTGTAGAATGAGCATGTAATTGGCAAATGAACTTCAATATAGATATATGCGAGGTGATACATTTTGGAAGGAAGATTTGGGAGGCCACATACTTCTTGGAGGATAAGTGTCAAAATTGGGTAGAAGAAGAGGGATTGGGGGGTACAGATACACAAATCACTAAAAAAGTAGTGATGGAGATTAACAATGTTGTGTTATTGGTTTTTTCACACAAATTACCAAGCACTATGAGAGTGAATGGTGAGTTCAATGAAGGGTTCTTTAATACAGAATTATATGTGCTACCTGCAGACTAACACTGCTCAAACTACTGCATCACATGCTAGCTTGCATCACTTCTTTTGATGATGTGTACCAAACTATTTACATATTCAGTAGTATGTTTTGGCATCCTTCCATCTACGAAAGATGATGGACATGCAGCAAACATTGCATTTAGGTGGGGTGTATTCTCTTGGTGCACCCTTGTTGATGGCTGTGAAGGCCAATCCTTGAGGGGCAGGTTCTACCACAAGTGCCGCACTTGAAACTGTCAAGTAATGCTGTGAGGTTTTGTATTTGACGTTGACGCCTGTTGCTAATTTAACTGGTCGTCGTGGTAATGCATGTCAATCCACAGGATGTGTTGCCATTTCCCTCTTTCGCCAGCTAGTGACTCCCAGGTGCGATAGTCAATGTTTAGGGCCTTCATGTCACGCTTGCAAGTATCCTTGAAGGGGAACTTTGGGTGCCCCACTGGTTGTTTGGCCCCGGCTACCTCACCATACAGAAGGGCTTTGCTTATGCGGCCATCTTCCATCCTGTGGATGTGTCCAATCCACCAAAGCTGCCTCTGTTTGATTAGTGCCATCACAGTTGGGAACTCTGCCGTTGAGTTGACTGCAGCATTTGTGATTTTGTCCTCCCAGGATATACCCATAATGCACTGCAGACAGTGAAGATGGAAATTATTGAGCTTCTTTTTCTGGTAGCTGTAAGTCTCCCATGTTTCACAGCCATGCAGCAAGATGCTGAAAACACAGGCCTTATAAACCATGAGCTTGGTCCTAAGGGTCAGTTTGGTGTTATCCCATGTGCGTTTCGCAAGTCCCTCTGCGTGTATCAAGCTCTGCATCAGGGGACAGATTGTCTGTCACTGTGTACCCAAGGTAGCAAAATTTGCTAACCACTTCCAGTGGGGTGTTACTTAGTGTGATCAGAGGCAGAGATGCAACATCTTGTCCCATGATCACAGTTTTCATGATACTTATCGTCAAGGAGAACAAATTGCAGGTCTTTGTAGTTGAGTTGCTATGTGAGTGACTAGTTCGGGATCATCAGCATAGAGGCATTTTCTGATCAAGACATGATGTGTTTATGTCTTTGCTTTCAGTCTTGACAGATTATAGAACTTGCCTTCTGACCTAGTGTGCAAGTATACTCCTTCCTCATCTGCAGGGAAGGCGAAGATCAGGAGACTGGAGAAGATGTCAAACAGCGTGGGCTAGGTCACAACCCTGTTTCACTCCATTCTTCACTCCAGAATTGTTGGAAATGGAGCCTTCAAACTGTACAGTGCAGTGCATGTTGTCATGGAAGGAGTGGATGAGCTTGAGGAGCATTGGTGGACAGCCAATTTTTCCCAAAATCCTGTTGAGCCTGCTCTGCTGACGGTGTCGAATGCCTTAGTGAGATCTACAAAAGTAATGTCAATGGATATAGTCTGTTCCCTACACTTCTTTTGTAGCTGACATGTGGAAAAGATTGTAATATTCTGCTTACTGTAAGCTTAGTACAGAATATCTGAAGAGTCAGATGGGTTAAAAGAAATGGGAGCTTTATTAAACATGTCTTACTGCAATGGTTTACATCTTCCAAGCCCGTACATGAGGGAGCAATACATGTGGTATTATATCATTTCCTGTGATGAGGAATGGAGCATGATTAGCTTATTTTATCCAGTTACAACTCAATGTCCGTTATACCACCTGATACTACAAAGATCTGCCGGCACAGAAACTGCACTGTGCTTCTGTGTACACTTGGTCTGCAAGTAAATGGAGTCTTTTAAGAATGACCCTAGCAAAGCCCTTCCCTGTGATGCGAAGGAGTGAGATGCCCCTATAGTTATTGCAGTCCTGTTGCCTTTGTTTTTATACAGTGTGATGATTTTGGCGTCACACATCTCCTGTGGAACAGAACCTACATTCCAACACAGAAGGAGAAGGTCATAAAGATGTGGCATTAGATGGAACTTTCCATGCTTGAGCAGTTCAGCTGGGATTCTGTCCTTGCCCGGTGCCCTTCTGTTCGCTAGGCTGTCTATGGCCTTCATGAGCTCCAGTGATGAGGGTACTTCATCTAACTCATCCATGACAGGAAGTTGCAGGATAGAGTCAAGCGCAGACTGGGAGATGTCCAACTAACAGGAGTACAGCTCACAGTAGTGTTCAGCCCAGCGGGACATCTGTTTACTTCTGTCAGTGAGTATTTCACCATCTGCCGACTTCAGGGGAGCAACTTTGGTGATGGCAGGGTCAAGCACCCTCTTGATCCCTTCATACATAACTCACAGATTTCCTTTGTCACATGCAATTTGGATTTCTTGGCATAAGTTGATCCAGTGTTTGTTTGCGCGGTATCTCCCTCTCCTTTGCACGCTGTCTTGGCTACTTTCAGGTCGTGCAGTGTCTTAGCTGTTGGGTTTATGTTGTGCATCATATAGGCTTTGTTTTTTGCATCACTGACATATATCATTTCAGCTGAGTAGGCCTTAAATCAGTCTTTGTTGTGGGTTCCGCCTTTACCAACTAATGCTTCCACTGCTTCACAGATGATTGAGCTTAGTGACTTTCAAGCTTCATCAATGCTGGCATCAGTGCTTCCCATTAAGGCTTTGGTGAGTAGCAAGTGTTATAGCGAAGTGTGAAGTGCTGGTATTTGATATCATTGCTTATACAAGGGATATTGATGTGTGGCAGGCCGTTGTGTTGGGAGCTGTTGAACTTTCGGGGGTGCAACTTCACTCTGCTGCTAAGACAGTGGTCGGTGTCACAATCTGCATTATGGTAGTTGCAGGTGTGAAGAACACTGGGCATTTCATGCCTCCTTGTGATGACTAGGTCTAGTTGGTGTTGCAGAGTTCATTCAAGGCACAACGCTCAAGAAGGCATTGTCCATTATCATTGATCTTGTCCACCCCATGACGATTGAGGCACATTGGCCACGAATCACTGCCTGTCCCAGCGTATGCTTTAAGTCACCAAGGATGAATAACCTCTTGCCATTTGGGATGCTCCTCAGCATGTCACCTAAGAAGTCATAGAAATACTCATTATCTGAGATGCTGGCGTTCAAAGTTGGTGCATCGGTGCATATGATGTTGACTGTGCCTCTATCAGATGATAACCACAGGGAGATAAGACACTCTGAGGTTGATACTGGTGGCTCAATAGACTTTGTCAGCCGGTTGCTCACTGGGAAGCCTACACCATTCTCACGGCGATCTTCAGCGCTCTTTCCATGTCAGTAGAAGGTGTAATTAGCCTCTCAAATAGAGCCTGTGTCGGCCAATCTGGTTTTGTGTAGAGCAGCAATGTTGACACCAAGTTTGTATAGTTCACGGTCTATCGGGGCTGTTTTGCGTACACTTGCTGTGGAACGTGGGTTGCTGTTCTTTCCAGGACACACAGTCCTCACATTCCAGCTTTCAAACCAAAAGGTGACCTTTCTTTGCTGCGTAGCCTTGGCATGGTTTTATGAGGCACAGACTTGCCTAGCATCTGGACCTCACAGGCTGGTATCCTGAGGAAAGATGAAAGCCTATAGGTCTGGGGACTATTCGGTTGTAGGAGTTGCTGGAAGGTGCTAACTTGAGGGGAACACCAACTGCCTAATGGGACTCCACTCCACGTTTTGTCGGGTTTACTCCCTTAGCCATTAGCTGTTGAAGATGTTGTTAATGTTGACGCGCCGACTGGCAGGGCCCAGATCACCACAAATGTAGGTGTGATCTTGTCCTCCAGGTGTGCGAAGGGAGCAGCTCCAGGTTGCTGCTTCTCACTTCCAGGTTGCTACCTCCAAACCCTCCAGCCATTCACTGTTGCTGGTGTCTCCAGACAGGTCCGTGCCACAGTCAATCACTTATCCATCTTTATCTGACGTCACACTAAGATTTTTTGAATTCTGTCGGTGGGATCTGAACCCATAAAACTGCCTCTCACTGCTGCTCCCGATCTTTTATCCTTCCCGCTGGTCTGCCTCTCACTGCTGCTCCCGATCTTTTATCCTTCCCGCTGGTCTGCCTGTCACCGCTGCTCCCGATCTTTTATCCTTCCCGCTGGTCTGCCTCTCACTGCTGCTCCCGATCTTTGATCCACCCTGCTGGTCAGTAGAATGTTAACTAGTATTCAGCAGTTAAAGCAATATCACAACATCCCCCTTTCTTTAAACAGAAAAGTTACGGAAGTTGTCAGCCAGGTACATAATGAAATAGGATAATTGTGAACAATGCTTACACATGTATGGACTCTCACATTAATTATTCAACAGCCTCTGAAATGTACAGGTGGTCTGCTGACTCGACCTGATCTGGTAACAGTGAAACTTTAATGAGATCTGGAACTGTCAATTCTTTTCTCTTGCTTTGTAGGTTTAGACTGACAATTATCTTGTACTTGAGTGTTGTTACATGTCATCTTCCTTAACGTCACTCTCAGAAATTGAATGTGAACATGTTCTTGACCCTACAGCCATGTTAGGTATGATACTGTTGGATAACTCTCTCAGCTGACATCTATTCCTCCTCAAAGTTGCTCCATTCGGGGTAGTTATCTCGTATGACCGTGGCTCGTTACAGATCTTTGACACTTCCGCAGGGAACCATGTTTTCTCTTACGGGTGGATCACTCTGACCTTCTGTCCTACATGCAGAGGAAGCAACTCCATGTCTGCATGTGTGTCATGTGTGATTTTCATTTTCTCTTGTTTTGCCAATAATTTATCTTGGACTAACAACGATCTGATTTAATGATGACTCGGAAGAGTTGTCCTGACTTGCCTTCCGAACACGATCTCTGCTGAGGATGTTAATCCCGTATTTAGTGGTGTTACTCATAGGTGCAACATTGCGATTTGAATGTCTTGATTAGTCTGCTCACACTTCAAGATTAGTAACTTTACCATTCACACCATCCTTTCTGCGAGTCCATTTGACCTTGGATAATGTGGAGATGATGTAACGTGATTTACAGCCCACTTTGCGCACATGTCTTAAAATGGCTTACTGTGGACTACAGTACTGTGGACTGTTAGCAGACACTATCTCTCCAGGGAACCAAAAAAACTGAAAACTGCACTCATCATGCTTGCTACTGATGCACCTGATGTATCCCTCAGTTGGTGAATGAGAGGAAATTTGGAGAAATAAGTAAGAAGTCATCATCTCTGACAGAAAATAAGTTAGTTGCTCATCTCGACCATGGATGTGTTGGAACATCATGAGAATGAAATGGCTCTCTGTGTTGGCTTGGTTGATGCTTTTGACATGCATTGCACATCCTCACTGCTCGTTCTATGTCCGTATTGATCTCTGGCTAATAAACTGTCTCACGTGCAAGTTGTCTTGATCTTTCAATGGCCATGTGATCTTGATGTAATTGGGTAAGGATATCTTGACAAAGCATTTTTGGTATTAGTACTTGTCTGCCCTTGAAAATGACGCCACCAAATATCCCTAATTCGTCACAACGTGGCCAAAAGGTTCTGAGGTCTATGGGAACCTCTTGCATTGTATCTGGCTACCACTGATGATGAGCTGCCATAATGCCCTGAGAACAGGATCTCTGGAAGTCTTTCTTTGGAGCTGTTCACATTTTTTCTGTCCAAATCGCATTAGGTCAATGTTATACACATCTTCTAATTCCACATCGACTTCATCCACTTGTACATCCAACAGTATATCTTCTGTCTTTTTGGGGTTGAGTAGCCTGCTCAATGTGTCAGATGTAACCATGAGGTTTCCAGGTATATGTCGGACCTCATAATCGTACCCCTGTACTTTGAATAGCAGTCATTAGAGTCGAGGTGGTGCACTGATGAGTGGCTTTTGCCAAATCATTGCCAACAGCTTGTGATCAGTCTCGACAACAAAGTGTTTGCCAAATAGGTACATATGGAATCTGGTGATACTGAACACTAATGCCAATGTTTCTTGTTCTATGTTCAAATAGTTTGCCTGAGTGGGTGACAAACCTTTGGAATCGAACGCAATTGGTCTACCTTCCTGTAACAGACACGCTCCGAGACCTTTTTGTGAAGCATCTACTTCAAGTGTAGTTTCTTTCCTTGGGTAGTAGTATTGTAAACATGCCTCAGCAGAAAGTGACTATTTTAACGAATTGAATGAGTGCTGAGAATCTTTGTGCCACAAGAATAGCGTATCGTTCTTGAGAAGTTCACGCAGTGCTAATGCTTTCTCAGAGAAATTCGATATATAGTGCTAAAAGTTAAAAGTTGAAAGTTAATAAAAGTGCTAATCCCAGCGCGCCTTCACCGCGAACCGCCAATCAGCACTCACCCCGCCCAGACAGCCCGCTGAACAATCACAGAAAAGTGTCCACCGCCCGTCAGACATAGGTCCCACCCGAGGTCCCCCCACCGCTGGTAATTTGCGGCGTGCCCTTCTCGAGGCGGGCATCTCCCCGCAGAATTTTACTAGCCCCCGCGCCGTGACCCACAGTATCGAGGGGCCAGTAAAATTCAGCCCTATGTTTATCATATCAAACTCTTTCATAATCTTAAAGACCACTATCAAGTCAATGCTCAGTCTTTTCTTTTCTAGAGAAAAGAGCCCCAGCCTGTTCAAACATTCCTACATATATCCTCTCAAATCTGGAATCGTTCTAGTAGGTTTTCCTTGTACCCTCTGCAGGGCCTCCTTATCCATTTCATAATATGGATATCAAAACTGTTCACTATACTCCAAGTGTAGTCTAACCAAAGTTCCATATAAGATTAACATAACTTCTCTGCTTTTCAATCTATCCCCTTAAAAATGAACCCCAGCACTTTGCATTTTTATGGCCTCATTTGTTGTGATATTGCTTTAACAGCCAGAATATTAGCAAACATACAACTGAGTACGTAAATAGTTTGGTATACATCATCACAGGAAGCGATGCAAGCTAGCTGCTCTGCACAAGTACGCACCCAATAGGGGCCAGGCCTGGCATGATGAGGAGAGGCTATGAGGACGCTGAAGACCTACAACATAATAGACGCATGGGAGGGCAGATGGCACCCAGGCTCTGCATGCAGGGCTAGCAGTGAGCTAGGGATGTACGGCAATGGCTTATCAGACAAAGGCTGTCTGCTCCATAGGAACTGACGTGAGCTCTGCAAGTCACACATCACCCTCGATCACCTGCTGTGCACCAGTCCACATTTGCAGCATCCCTGTGTAAACCATTAGAGGCAGGAGCTGACTGAGCCAATGTCCATGTCACTGCATCCGTGGAGATGCTCATGAGTAATGGTGGCATGGCAATGATGTTATTGCATACGTTGGCTCTCCTGAAGGGCCAACGGTGCAAAGGGATGTGACATTGGCACTACATGCTGGCACACATCATTCACACAGAGAAAAGGACACACATGCTGGTGAGAAACATTTAGTGAGGTATATTTACATCGCTGTGACACCCATGCATTCCCATTTGTGTCACTGTGTTCTCTGTAAACGGAGAGATTACCCCTTCTTGGTGCAACCTCTGTGCTAGCAGCCTGACTGGAGGAAGGCTGCTGATCTGACTGACCTTTAGCTGTGGATGACTTTGGCACTTATACCCTGTGCATACAAGGCCTAGCGGGGTCCGGCTGACTGGAGGAGTGCTCATTCATCCCCTTCCAGCATTGGACTCTTTGACAGCAAATGACCCCACAGGTATTCACCTCCTCTGTCATCTCCAACCAGACTGCCTTGTTCAGGCAGGAGGGCCTCTTCTTACCATCGCTGGTGAAGTCGACCTCCCTCCTTGCCCGCACAGCCTGGAGGAGAGTGATCAGGGTGGCTTCGCAGCACTGTGGGGCCACCCTAGAGCACTCCTCTGCCATCCTCAGCTTTTGGTGTGGTCCTTTAAATGCAAAGGCGATTCTGGCTGAAAGGTCTGTCTTGCACATGTTTGAAAACGAATGCAGGGCTAATGAGGAAATCTGTGCTGTTGTCATGGTTTTTCAACTATTACACATCGACACAGGTTCACAAACACTTTGCTTCTGCAGCAGCTGATCATATTTATTGGTGTCATATTTCTAGTTCACAATGTAGCTAGAATATGAACATATTTTCCTGTTTTTTAACGAAGATCATTCAATTGCATTTACATGTATTTTCACGTAACAGTTAGCAGAGAAATGAATACAGATTCCAAATGCATATTAGTCTGCAGCATTTCAGTCAGATGATTAGAAGCTCATAGTATGTAAATATTCTTCAATTATGGTTTTATTTCTGGTGTGTATTTGCCTTTTATGATATATTTATGTCTCACGTCCTGGAATGTGCAAAATTAAGATTATTCATCCAGGTGTGGCACGCCGCCAAGAAGGAACGTTACGCTTGAGTGGAAGAAGAGGATCGCAACTTCACGGGACACTGGGAGACAGCAGAGTTAACTTTCAGGTCTCTGAACTTGGTCAAGTTAACTCTGTTTCTCTCTCCACAGATGCTGCCTGATCTGCTGAGTTTCTGCAGCACTTTCTGCTTTGCTGCCAGATTGACAGCCGTCCCATTCTTCAACAGTGAGCTAAGTATTCTTTGACAGCTGTCAGGAAGCAGGGCCCCTGCACCTGCTGCACAGCTGTCACGAGGTATCTCACTGCGCCGAATGTCCCGCCTCTCCCCACGTAATATTGGGGGGGGGGGGGGGGGGGGTGCGGGGGTGCAGCTGGGCGCAGTGATGCTAATGAGCCCCTGCGTGAAATATCGCGGGGGGCTCTGCAGCAGCTGCTGAATGCGGGCACCCTGCCGAGTTTAAAGGGTGCGGCCGCGCGGAAATAAAATTCAGCCCATAGTGTAAAGAAAACCCTATATGACAAATGGGACATATTTATTTCATCGGTTGGAAACTTACATTAGACTCTTAGCGGAAAAATCCTACAAGTTAACTTTAAAAAAAAACTAGCAGCCAAGATGGCCACTACAATTTATATTTGAAATGCCAGGAGATTGGACAGAAGACAAATGTCTGACAGAAGCTCAGTCAGGACAATGGCTTGCTCTAAGTGATTGAATTACAAAGAACAAAGAACAAAATACAGTAAAGCACAGGAACAGGCCATTCGGCCCTCCAAGCCTGCGCCGATCTTGATGCCTGTCTAAACTAAAACCTTCTGCACTTCCGGGGACCGTATCCCTCTATTCCCATCCTATTCATGTATTTGTCAAGATGCCTCTGAAACGTCGCTATCGTACCTGCTTTAACCACCTCCCCCGGCAGCAAGTGCCAGGCACTCACCACCCTCTGTGTAAAAAACTTGCCCCGCACATCCCCTCTAAACCTTGCCCCTCGCACCTTAAACCTATGTCCCCTAGTAACTGACTCTTCCACCCTGGGAAAAAGCTTCTGACTATCCATTCTGTCCATGCCACTCATAACTTTGTAAACCTCCATCATGTTGCCCCTCCACCTCCGTCGTTCCAGTGAAAAGAATCCGAGTTTATTCAACTTCTCCTCATAGCTAATGCCCTCCAGACCAGGCAACATCCTGGTAAACCTCTTCTGTACCCTCTCCAAAGCCTCCACGTCCTTCTGGAAGTGTGGCGACCAGAATTGCACGCAATATTCTAAGTGTGGCCTAACTAAAGTTCTTTACAGCTGCAGCATGACTTGGCAATTTTTATACTCTATGCCCCGACCGATGAAGGCAAGCATGCCGTATGCCTTCTTGACTACCTTATCCACCTGCGTTGCCACTTTCAGTGACCTGTGGACCTGTATGCCCAGATCTCTCTGCCTGTCAATACTCCTAAGGGTTCTGCATTTACTGTATACTTCCCACCTGTATTAGATCTTCCAAAATGCATTACCTCACATTGGTCCGGATTAAACTCCATCTGCCATTTCTCCGCCCAAGTCTCCAACCGATCTATATCCTGCTGTATCCTCTGACAATCCTCATCACTATCCACAACTCCACCAACCTTTGTGTCGTCCGCAAACTTACTAATCAGACCAGCTACATTTTCCTCCAAATCTTTTATATATACTACAAGCAAAGGTCCCAGCACTGATCCCTGCGGAACACCACTAGTCACAGCCCTCCATTCAGAAAAGCACCCTTCCACTGCTACCCTCTGTCTTCTATGACTGAGCCAGTTCTGTATCCATCTTGCCAGCTCCCCTCTGATCCTGTGTGACTTCACCTTTTGTACCAGTCTGCCATGAGGGACCTTGTCAAAGGCTTTACTGAAGTCCATATATCAACACCCTTCCTTCATCAATCATCTTTGTCACTTCCTCAAAAAACTCAATCAAGTTAGTGAGACACGAACACCCCTTCACAAAACCATGCTGCCTCTTGCTAATAAGTTCATTTGTTTCCAAATGGGAGTAAATCCTGTCCCAAAGAATCCTCTCTAATAATTTCCCTACCACTGACGTAAGGCTCACCGGCCTATAATTTCCTGGATTATCATTGCTACCCTTCTTAAACAAAGGAACAACATTGGCTATTCTCCAGTCCTCTGGGACCTCACCTGTAGCCAATGAGGATACAAAGATTTCTGTCAAGGCCCCAGCAATTTCTTCCCTTGCCTCCCTCAGTATTCTGGTGTAGATCCCATCAGGCCCTGGGGACTTATCTACCTTAATGCTTTGCAAGACGCCCAACACCTCCTCCTTTTTGATAATGAGATGACCCAGACTATCTACACTCCCTTCCCTAGACTCATCATCCACCAAGTCCTTCTCTTTGGTGAATACTGATGCAAAGTACTCATTTAGTACCTCGCCCATTTCCTCTGGCTCCACACAGATTCCTTCCTCTGTCCTTGAGTGGGCCAACCCTTTCCCTGGTTACCCTCTTGCTCTTTATATACGTATAAAAAGCCTTGGGATTCTCCTTAATCCTGTTTGCCAATGACTTTTCATGACCCCTTTTAGCCCTCCTGACTCCTTGCTTAAGTTCCTTCCTGCTGTCTTTATATTCCTCAAGGGCTTCGTCTGTTCCCAGCCTTCCAGCCCTTATGAATGCTTCCTTTTTCTTTTTGACTAGGCTCACAATATCCCTTGTTTTCCAAGGTTCCTGAAACTTGCCAAACTTATCCTTCTTCCTCACAGAATGCACAGAATTATACCTAGAATGCTTTATCAGCATGGCGGTCAAGGCCATTCCCACCCTTTGATTTTGAAAGAGCCAACCCCCTCCAAGTGTAAATGGACATTCTGGGACATGTGGCACCTTGGATTTCATTAGAAGATTCCAAAACAAAACTCATTAGAAACAAAGGGGATTGATAGAACCATGTGACTGCCTGCGTATCTCTGAAGAAACTTAAGTTTTGTGACACAGACAACAGACAGGCTGTAACTGAAAAGACAGCAACGAAGCAGGCGGCTGCTCCCCTGTGTCTCCCACTCTCTCCCCAGAAAATATCAAGAGAAGAACCAGCTGCAACTGGGGGACCCCCTCAAAGCCTACAGACCGCTACAGCCAGCAACCAGGGGAAGAGAATCAAGAACCAATTCTGCCTTCAGGAGCCCTGAGCAAAGCAAGCCAACCACAGTACACTTGGACCAGCGAGGACTTCAAGACTACAGCTTCAGCCGAGGACTGCTGTATTTACAGATTGTATTTCAGTTCCATTTATTCTGGACTTTAATTCAACCACCAAATCTGTTTTCCTCTATAATCTATTTATGTGTGTGTAACTCTCGTGTGAATGTGTGCCTGAATGTGTTGCATATTTTTAGTATTTTATGTCAGGTTAGAGTGTTAAGGGTAATAAACTTACCTCTTTCTTGTTTAAACACAAGAAAACCTATCTGATTGGTTCTTTTGCAATCACGTTAGAGAAACAAGGTCCAACATTCACGGAGGTGGTAAACACACCCACTGTTTTTAAAAAGGAATAAACCCTGTGCGGTCAAACAAGAGGAAGGGCGAAAGGAGGGCCTGAGACCCCCTCCTCACATGGCCTTATCAATGGGGGCCATAAATATAAGATACTCACTCATAAAACCATTAAGGAATCCAAGAGAAACTTCTTTACACAGAAAGTGTTAAGAATGTGGAATTCATGTGAAGTAGTTGAGGCCAATAGCATAGTTGCATTTAAGGGGAAGCTAGATAAACACATGAGGGAGAAAGGAATAGAAGGATAGGTTGTTGGAGTTAGATGAAGAGATGGGAGGGAGGCTTGTGCAGTGCCTAAACACTGGCATGGACCTGTTGGGTCGAATGGCCCATTTCTCTATTGTAAATACTTTGTAATACTTTGATAGTTTGTAATAAAAAAGAATGACCTGTAAAATATTCTGGCCAGTTAAAGTGTGTTCTGTGCTCAGTGCCAGAAGGAGTGTTTATTTCAGGAAAAGTGAATGATTTGAGTGTTTACTCTGACTGGACTTTACTAAAGAACACTGTTTTGGAAAGAGAAGGTCTTCAGAATTCTGTTACCCATTAAGTGCAACTATTCAATCCGTTTCCAGTATGTACTGTTCTCACTGCAGAAAGCAGCCTCTCCACTGAAGCAGTTTCATTCTTTTTCCACATTCTTTGTGGTAGAAGTGACCACCCACACTATCTATGATATGAATAAACAGCAGGTTCTGATGAAAGTAGAATAGTCACCCTGTCTCGATGGGATGCGTCATAGGCTGCTGAGGGAATTAAGAGTGGAAATTGCGGAGGCTCGGGGCACAACCTTACAATCCTCCTTGGACATGAGAGTGATATCATAGGACTGGAGAATTGCAAATGTTACACCCCTGTTCAAAAAAGGGGAGAGGGATATACCCAGGAACTACAGGCCAGTCAGCCAAACATCATTAGTGGAGTTTTAGAGACGTTAATCCAGGACAAAATCAATTGATACTTGAAAAAATATGGGTTAATAAATGAAAGTCAGCTCAGATTTGTTAACAGAAGATCCTCTTTGATTGAGTTATTTCATGAAGCAATGGAGGGCATTGATGAGGGTGGTGCAGTTGATATTCTGTATATGGGCTTCCAGAAGGCATTTGGTAAAGTACCACATAATAGACTTGTTAGCAAAGTTGATGCCCCTGGGATTAAGGGGGCAATGGTTGCATAGATACAAAATTAGCTAAGAGACAGAAAGCAGACAGTAGTAGAAAACTGCTGTTTTTCAGACTGGAGGGAAGTACCCAGTAGTGTTCTCCCAGGGGTCAGTGTTGGGACCACTGCTCTTTTTAATATATACTTATGCCCTGGAATTGTGTATACATAGCATAATTTCAAAGTTTGCAGATGATGCAAAACTCAAAAATGTAGTCAACAATGAGGAAGATCATCAGCGGGGCATAGACAGACGAGTGCAATGGGCAGACTCATGGCAGATAAAATTTAACACAGAGAAGTATGAAATGATTATTTTTGATAGATAGAATGGGGAGAGGCAATATGAACTAAATGGTACAATTTTAAAAGAGATGCAGAAACAGAGAGACCTGGGGTGTTGTTGGTGGCAGGACAAGTTGAAAATGCTGTGAAAAATGGCATATGGGACCCTTGGCTTTATAAATAGTGGCAAGAGTACAAAAGCAAGGAAGTTCTGCGAAAGCTTAACAAAATAAACTGATTAGGCCTCAGCTGGAGTATTGTTGTCAGTTCTGGACACCACCCTTTAGGAAGGATATCAAAGCGTTAGAGGGGGTGCAAAGGAGATTTACTAGAATGGTACCAGGGATAAAAGACGTGAACAGACAAGAGAAACTGTGGTTGGACTCCTTAGAGGAGAGAAGATTAAGTGAATATTTGATAGAGATGGTCAAAATCTTGAAGGTTTTTGAAATAGCAAGTAAGGAGTAACTGTTTCCAGAGGAAAACGGTTTGGTAACTGGAGGATACAGATTTAAGATGATTGGCAAAAGAACTAGAAGTGACATGCAGAAGCATTTTGTTATGCAGATTTGTTATGATCTGGACTGCACTACCTGAACGGGTGGTAGAAGCAGATTCAATAATAATTTTCAAAATGGAATTTGATAAATGCTTGAAATGAAAAAAAATTGCTGGACTATGGGGAAAGAGCAGAGAGAGGGGAAATAATCGGATGGCTCTGTCAAAGAGCTGGCACAAGCGTGATGGGCCAAATGGACTCCTTCTGTGCTGCATCATTGTATATGATGCTATGAAAGGTCAGAGTTCAGTGCTTTACAGTATGTTCCATTTTTATCTCAGGAAATATGTATAGGATTTGACGGGGCGCAATGCAGATTCTCCAGAATAATACCAGGGCTTGAAGGGTAAAATTATGAGGACAGATTGCATAAACTTGGATCCTAGTTCATTAAAATTAGAAGGTTGAGAGGTGATCCAATTGAAACTCTTTAAAATGATAAATGAATTCAATAAGGTACATACAGAGAAATATTTCCTCCAATAGAAAGGGGCGTAATCTTAAAATTAGAGCTAGGCCATTCAGAAGTGAAATCGGGAAGCACTTATTTACAAAAAGATAGTTGAAATGGTACTAAATGGTACAATTATCAGCGAACATCCTCACTTCTGACTGTATGATGGAGGGATGAAGCAGCTGAAGACGGTTGGGCCTAGGACACTAGCCTGAGGAACTCCTGCAGCAATATCCTGGGGCTGAGATGATTGACCTCCAACAACCACAACCATCTTCCTTTGGGCTAGGAGAGTTTTCCCCTTGATTCCTATTGATGTTAGTTTGGCTCGGTCTCCTTGATGCCACACTCGGTCAAATGCTGCCTTGATATCAAGGGCTGTCACTGTCACCTCACTTCTTGAGTTCAGCTCTTTTGTCCATGTTTGGACCAAGGCTGTAATCAGGTCAGCAGCCGAGTGACATTGGCGGAACCCAAACTGAGCATTGCACTCTGTGCTCAGTGCCTGAAGCAGTGTTTCTTTGTGTTTTTCTCTCTTTAGTGTCAAGAAAAGAGATTGATCTTAGTATTTATTCTGACCTGACTGCACCACAAAACACCATTTTGGTAAGAGAGGGCCTTCAAATTTCTATTACCTAGAAAATGCAAGTATTCAGACCATTTAAAGTGGGTACTATGCTCAGTACAACTTAAGTGTTTTTGTTTACTTTCCACGTTCAGTGTGAGAGAAGGGACCAACAGGAGATGATCCAAAACACCTGCATTACCAGTCCTGTCTGTGAAAACTCATTGTGGAAATTACCTACTCTGTGTGTTAGTTACTGCCTCATCTCACCAGAACAGAATGGAGAATTCAGGAACAGGTGCTCATTGAGTCATAGAGTTATACAGCGCAGAAGCAGGCCCTTCAGCCCATCGTGTCTGTGCCAGCCATCAAGCACCTAACTATTCTAATCCCATTTTCCAGCATTTGGCCCGTAGCCTTGTATGCTATGGCATTTCAAGTGCTCCTCTAAATACTTCTTAAATGTTGTGAGGGTTCCTGCCTCTACCATACCTTCAGGCAGTGTGTTCCAGATTCCAACCACCCTCTGAGTGAAATTCTTTTTCCTCAAATCCCCTCTAAACCTCCTGCCCCTTACCTTATATCTATGCCCCCTGGTTATTGACCTCTCCGCTAAGGGAAAAAGTTGCTTCCTATCTAATCTATCAATGCCCCTTATAATTTTGTATACCTCAATCATGTCCCCCCCTCAGCCTTCTCTGCTCTAACCTAGCCTTTTCAGTCTCTCTTCATAGCTGAAATGTTCCAGCCCAGGCAACATCCGGGTGAATCTCCTCTGCATCCTCTCCAGGGCAATCACATCCTTCCTATAGTGTGGTGCCCAGAACTGTACACAGTATTCCAGCTGTGGCCTAACTAGCGTTTTATACAGCTCCATCATAACCTGCCTGTTCTTATATTCTATGCCTTGGCTAATAAAGGCAAGTATCCCATATGCTTTCCTAACCACCTTATCTACCTGTGCTGCTGCCTTCAGTGATCTATGGACAAGTGCACCAAGGTCCCTCTAACCCTCTGTACTTACTAGGGTCCTACCATCTATTGTATATTCCCTTGCCTTGTTGGTCCTCCCAAAATGCATCACCTCACACTTCTCAGGATTAAATTCCATTTGCCACTGCTGTGCCCATCTTACCAGCCCATCTATATCGTCCTGTAATCTAACGCTTTCCTCCTCACTATTTACACCACTAATTTTCGTGTCATCTGCGAACTTACTGATTATACCTCCTATATTCACGTCTAAATCATTAATGTACACTACAAACAGCAAGGGTCCCAGCACCGATCCCTGTGGTACACCACTGGTCACAGGCTTCCACTCGCATAAACAACCGTCAACCATTACCCTCTGCCTCCTGCCACTAAACCAATTTTGAATCCAATTTGCCAAATTGCCCTGGTTCCCATGGGCTCTTACCTTCTTAACAATTCTCCCATGCGGGACCTTATCAAAAGCCTTACTGAAGTCCATGTAAACTACATCAGCTGCTTTACCCTCATCTACACATTTAGTCACCGCCTCAAAAAATTCAATCAAGTTAGTTAGACACAATCTCCCCCTGACAAAGCCGTGCTGACTATCCCTGATTAATTCCTGCCTCTCCAAGTGGAGATTAATCCTGTCCCTCAGAACTTTTTCCAATAGATTCCCTACCACTGATGTTAGACTTACCGGCCTGTAATTACCTGGTTTATCCCTGCTACCCTTCTTGAATAAAGGTACCACATTCGCTGTCCTCCAATCCTCTGGTACCTCTCCTGTGGCCAGAGAGGATTTGAAAATTTGTGTCAGAGCCCCTGCTATCTCCTCCCTTGCCTCATATAACAGCCTGGGATACATCTCATCTGGCCCTAGGGATTTAGCCACTTTTAAGCCCGCTAAAACAGCCTGGAATACATCTCATCTGGCCCTGGGGATTTAGCCACTTTTAAGCCCGCTAAAACAGCTAATACATCTTCCCTTTCAATATTAATATGTTCAAGTATATCACAATCCACACCACCCCGATCTCTACACCTACATCGTCCTTCTCCATAGATGAAAAGTAATCATTTAAAACCTCACCTATGTCCTCCAGCTCCACACACAGATTGCCACTTTGGTCACTAATGGGCCCTACTCTTTCCCTGGTTATCCTCTTGCCCTTAATATACTTATAAAATGCCTTAGGATTTTCCTTTATCTTGCTCGCCACTGTTTTTTCATGTCCCCTCTTTGCTCTCCCAATTACTTTTTTAAGTACCTCCCTACACTTTCTATACTCCTCTAGTGCCTCTGCTGTTTTCAGCGCTCTGAATCTGCCATAAGCCTCCTTTTTTTCCCTGATCCAATCCTCTGTTTCCCTTGATACCCAGGGTTCTCTGGACTTGTTGGTCCTACCCTTCACCTTAACGGGTACATGTTGGCTCTGACTATTTCCTCTTTGAATGACTCCCACTGGTCTGATGTAGACTTTCCTACAAGTATCTGCTCCCAGTCCACTTTGGCCAGATCCTGTTTTATGATATTGAAATCTGCCTTCCCCCAATTCAGTACCTTTATTTCTGGTCCATCTTTGTCCTTTTCCATAACTACCTTAAATCTTACAGAGTTATGGTCACTATCCCCGAAATGCACCCCCACTGACACTTTTACCACTTGTCCAGCTTCAATCCCTAGGATTAGGTCCAGTACTGCTCCTTCTCTTTAGGATTAGGTTTAGGATGTTCCTACTCCTCATGACTTGGTATAATAGGAGGATTTGGTGAGTAATAGAGTGAACCTGTTTACAGGCCCTGGGCTTAAATCAGTAAAGGCAGCTGATGTACTCCAGGGAGATCAGGAGGAGGGAGAAGTGAACAATGGGCCCATGAAATCTACTGCACTATAATGCAAAGAAATAAACATCAAAGATGGAAAAGGGTTCCTTAGACAGAAGGAAGCGGAAAGAGCCTGCATTTATTTAGTGCTTTAACACTGTTGTGTTTTCTTCTCATTGTGTTAGTGTTGACTATACATAAGTATGAACCACGCATAAGGGATCAGTTAACACATAACATGGGTTCTTTACTGATGACTATGCTGCACATGTACCACTAGGAGTAATCTTATATAGGTCTGGTTTGGCCGACTACTCTAGACAGACTCACACACAGAGTAGAAGTCACACAATACATTACATCATTTCCCTTACACTGTTGTACATCAAAAACATAACCAAACCTTCTTAAAAGTGTACCACAACATCCCCCTTTTCTCTAAATAAAAATTATCCCCCTTAACTAAATAAATCATAACTTTATACAAATCAGCAAACAATGGTAAATTACAAATATACATCATACAAGGCTGTAAACACAAAACTCATAGACTCATATTACACATTGGGTGTAATAACTTCATATGAAGCATGGTTCTGGACGTATCTTGGAAACGTCTGCTGGACTCCTCTTACCATTTGTAGGATGTTGTATTCTGACTTGCTGTCCTACTAACAGACTGGGTAACCCTCCACCTACACAGCTGTCATGTATGTCCTTAATCCTCACGTTTGTCCAAAAGAGCTTCGTAGACTTCTGGATTGGTCGAATGATGGTAGCTAGGTAGATCTGTGCATTCCTGTCTTCCGAATATCAATTCTGCCGGAGATAGAATGGTGGAACTTAAAGGAATTGCTCTAAGTTGCAGCATAGCTATATGCAGATCTCGATTAGTCTGCCTACACTTAAGAATGAGAGACTTTACTGTGCTGATCATATGTTCTGCTAAGCCATTAGTTCCTGGGTAATGAGGGGAAGAAGTAATGTGGTCTATGCCCCATTTCTGACACATATCATGGAATAGCTTTCCGGTATGTTGAGGCCCATTGCCAAAGATTACCTGTTTGCTCCAAACAGACTGAAGATTACAATTAATGTGTGTGCCACAGTAGAACTAGACATGACATGCAATTGACAAATAATGGGATATTTGGAAAAATAATAGGTTACAACCAGAAAAATCACCACAATGAAAGTGGAAGAGGTCAGTGGCTATTTTGGCCCACGGATACGTAGGAACTTCATGTGGTAGAAGTGGTTCCCAATACTGACTAGGCATGTTGGATTGGCAAGCCTCACATTCCTTGACAATGGATTCGATGTCATCATTCATTCTAGGCCAATAGACTGTCTCCCTAGCTAGTCTTCTGCTCCCATCAATTCCCATATGTGACTGGTACAATTGCTGTAATATGTCAGCTCGCAGCGATTCCGGAATAAGAACTTGTTTGTCTTTGAAAATGACTCCTTGGGAAATTCCAAGCTCATCCCTATAAGCCCAGAATGGTCAGACATTCTCGTTCACATCATAGATAAAGTCTGGCCATCCTTCTATAATGGTCCTCCACAGCTCTTGAAAAGTAGAATGTGTTGCCGTTTCAGCTGCAACTGATCACATTTCTATTGTCCAAAATGTACCAAATCGACTGTAGAACATGTTCGAGCTCAACATCGACCAAGTCAACTTGTAAATCAATCGATACATCCTCGGTCTTTGCTGGGTTGGGTAATCTGCTGAGCGTATCAGATGTACCCATGAGTTTGCCTGCTGAATACTTTACCTCGCAGTCATAACCTTGTATCTTGACAAGTAAGCATTGCAGGCTTGATGGTGCGCTCATTAATGGCTTCTTTCAGATCATTTCAAGTGTCTCTACCACAATCTCTTCCCAAATAGGTAGGTGTGGAAGCGCATAACACCAAAGACTAAAGTTAAGATTTCTCTTTCAATATTAGAATAATTGGGTAGAGCCAGGGATAACTGTAGGATCGGAATCCCCTCCAACTGGGAAAATTTATGGACTAGATAATTCACACCCACAGACATGCTTTGACCTCATGTTTGGATTACAATACAAAAAGTCAAGCTGCAGCCAGCAGCACAGGCTGGGTTAATTTGGACATTTAGTGAAAAGACAGTGGCTCATCAAAAAGGATTCAAACACTGATACCAGAAGAAAAACTATCACCTGCCATCAAATAATGCAATAAAGACACTGATTACCCTGCACAATGGTACAAGGGATATGCCTTCAATATGATATTAAGGCTACCATCATAGACAATGGTACTGGAATCTGGCCATTAATTCATCTCGAGGAGAGGGATAAGACATTCACACCTTCCATCAACTTTGGAGCCAGGGCTGCTACTATATTGCCTCAGAACAGCAGGAGGATTTGTTTCAACAACATGAGCTATTCTGTGACCTTGTCCTATTTACACCTTCTTCTTTGTTATCTCTTGCCCCACCCCTGCTTTACTTGCTTATAACCTTTTACATTTCTAATATTTGCTAGTTCTGAAGAAGGGTCACTGACCTGAAACGTTAACCCTGCTTCTCTCTCCACAGATAGTACCAGACCTGCTGAGTATTTCCAGCATTTCTTGTTTTTATTTCAGATTTCCAGCATCTGCAGTATTTTGCTTTTATATGAGAGTTTGAAGATTTGTCTGGGTTATTTCTGCCACGGAAGGACTGTATATTGTTGCACCCGATATGAATTAATCATATTCGTCTGGGCTATGCATGGAATAAACTAAAGGGTGTTTATCTGCTGAACACTGCACAGCATGAACAATAGGTCATATGTCTCAGAAGTCCTGAGTCATTTTATTATAAAAAGAAGACACATCAGAGTTACTGTGCTACAGTCATGTGAAGAAGGACAGGGACTGGTCATCTCTAGATCCAGGCCTACAATCAACATCAGTAATGACCAGCCGTGTGGGCGATTCCAAGTTTTTCAGTCAAATCTTGAAGGGGTTTGTACTGTGGGAGCTGCAGTCGTAAGAAGGGTCAAGATTAGTCATCTTGACTCGGGACCTACCGGCCGTGTGGGTGATTGTAAGTGTTTTCAGCCAAATCGTAGTGATCTTAGTCTGAGGGGTTGGGACAAAAGCGTAGTGTTTTTGCCCGTATTTGTGTTCAGCCAATTCGTAGTGATATTGGTCTGACGGTTTGGGACAAAGTGTAGTGCTTGGCCCGTATTTGTGGTTAAGCCAAATCGTAGTGATCTTGGTCTGAGGGTTTTGGGACAAAAGCATTGTGTTTTTGCCTGAAATTTGAAAGTTTCAGCCAAGTCATAGTGACTTTGTTTGGGTAACTGGACCAGTGGTCAAATCGCTGAAGGGTTCAGCTGGGAATTGGGGTGTCAATTTTAAGTTGCTGCAGGAGGTTTTGTACTGAGTACAGTTTTGTTTTATTTCTGTTTTAACTAACCATAGAGGTGTCTCTATTAGGGATATTATTGGATTCAATAAAACAACAATTCATGGTTAAGCCAAACCCTGTGTTGTGTGCAATTTTGTTCTTGTAATTCCTGAAGTCCAAGATCTGTAATAATGGGGTACGGGAACAGAACCTCTTACATAACATTTTAGGACTGAAAGCTATCAGTTGCCCCTTCTGCAATATGCATGTCCTGAAGCCCTTCTGAGAAGCATCTACTTCCAGATTGGTCACCTCTGCTGGGCCAAAAATTGAAGAACTGACACATCTTCAGACAATGAGTTCTTTGTTGGTCAAACACGACTGATGATCTTCCTGCCAAAGAAAAAGAATATCTTTCTTAAGTAAATCTCTAAGCGATGAAGATCTGTGCGTGAAATCTGGGATATATGGAGATAAAAAGTAGAAAAGACCCGAACATCTTTAGAGATCTTTCTTGTCCTGATGTACTGGCATAGCACAAATATCTACAACTTTGCTGGAATCAGGTCGAATACCTTGAGTCGAATAAATCGACCCAAAAAATTTGATCTGGTGTATGTTAATCTTGCACTTGTGACTATTGAACAAAAGCCCTTCTCTCCTTGCCGCCTGCATGAGAGAGTGTAAATTGTTGTCATGCACTTGTTTGGTCTTCCCCACAGCAGTTATGTTGTCCACAATGCAAAGACATCCTGGTATTTGGCTGGTAATGCGATCCATACGCTGTTGAAAAAGATCTTGGCTTGTGGAAAGATCAAAGGAAAGTTGCTGAAAACAGAAATGACCAAACGGAGTGCAGAATGTGGTCAGCTCCTGGGAGTGTTTATCGCATCAAGCTTGGAAAAGAACTGCACTCCCACAAACCTCGGGTTTAGTTTTTCCAGAGTGGGGATCTTGTGTGGGCAATATTTGAGTGTCCTGTTCAATCAATGAGGATCCAAACAAACACAGGTAGCTCTATCCCTTTTGACGACACAGATCATGGAACTACACCAATCAGTGTACCCCTGTACCTTCTTAATGATTCCGTGTGTTTCCATTCTGTCAAGCTTAATCTTGAGTTTGCTCTGTATGTGCACAAAGCACTTGCGGGGTTGAGCAATTAACGGTGTTCCACCTTAACGTAGATGCAATGTGGTGTCCCCTTTGAAACTGCCAACTCTTCTGAAGCAGTCAGGATACTGTGAAGTAAGATCACCAATGGAATTGATCGGTCTGTCTTCTACGCTTGGTCTGCTCCCCTAATCCCATGTTTGTAACTAGGGTTAAGTCCCAACATGCCTGTAGGCCTGCAATTGCTGGTTCGGTAGTCTCAGCGATATAGAATACTTGGGATGTCCACGTCAACTGATTCTATCGACAGTCTAGCATGATGGAAGCTAAACATGGAATTGCTGACCCATTATAAGCTGTAAACTGGATGCTTGTAGGTGTCACCATGGCTTACCATGTCTTCGGGTACATATTCTTGAGAATATGCGAAGGGAGTATGTTTGCACTCGCCCCTGTAACAACTTATGCCCATAGCACATTTGGCTTCTTTTCTAGGACTGTACAGATGCAAATACTTCTGTTATGAGCAGATGAGGCAGGGGTCTAGGGCTCCCCTCTCAGCCATTTCCTGGTTTGGCCGTAACAGTGTTTAATTTTTAAAACATTATTTTTAGCTTCCTCTCAGTGAGTCCTTGCTCACTGCTCTCTAATCATAATTGCAAAGAAATCAACCAGACAGGTTTTCTCAGATTTAAACAAGAAAGGTGTATGTTTATTAACCTTAAAACGCTAACTCAGTCAAAACTGCTAAGAATACGCGATGCAGCCAAACTAGCATGCATACACGATAAAGACACACACAAATAGAGATACAGGAAGAGAAAGAATTAAGGGGGAAAGGTATTACGTAATAGATGGAATTCAGTTACTGGTTCTGAGTTGGATGTAAAGTTTTTGATTGAAGTTAAGTCTTACAGTTCTCATTGGGGCCCAGTGCACACTTTCAAACTTGTTTAGCTGGTACCAGAAAACTTGAGGAGTCTTCTGACTTGAGGCTTGAGTTACTGCCCTGGAACTCTGTGTGAGAGACAGAGAGAGACAGAGAGTGGGAGATCTTCCTCCTTGAAGTTCAATTGCAGTCTCTTCCAAAAAATGTTCTGTGAGCACAATTCAATTAACTCCAGGTTGGCCAGCAGGTTAGTCGTGTTTCCTTGAGAGAGCCTCGCCTGCGAGGTTTGTGGATACCTCACAGCTTACCAGACATTCTCAGTGGGTTGGGGGGTGGTGGTGGAATGCTGGCTCTCACACATTCAATGACTATCAATGTCTTTTGATCATCACTATTGACAAAACCCATCTGGCTAATTGTAACTGGGTGTACTCCCATTGTCTCTCCATGCCACTGTCTTTTAGAATGCAAATGTGCAGCCATGTTTTCAGCCACATTTCTGTGGTCTTTTTAAAACAAGTTATGTTCAATGTCCAGTAACAGTTCAAAAATAATGTTCCATATGACAAAATTAATATGTTTCATTTTGGCAGGTATGATTTCCGTCACATTTCCAATGATGTGATGGAATCCATAAATTCAGCGGCATTCACTGTCTGAAAGGTTTGTTCCTCACGTCCCATGGAAACCTGATCATCATCGTGATCACCTCTATGGTCATTTCCATTTTCTATTCATGGATTTGTCTTCTTTGGTATCCAGCATGGTCCCTGTGCTTATTGGGATGTGGTACCTTTTTGTTGTCTGCTTGACTCTTGTCACGATTCTTGTTTGCCCCATTCTGTTTGCCTCTCATGCATGGTCATGGTCTTTTTTTTCTCCTCGGAAATATTGTGTGTGCCTTTAAGGCTGTAAAAAGTTCAGTGCACCTTTAAGACAGAAAGTTCCGGAGACTGAGTCTCCCAGAGTGCATTCTGGTTGCCAAGCAACAGCAGCAAGAGAGAGGTCACGTGATTCAATGTTGCAATTTGACTTTTGGAAACTAGCTGGCACAAACTGGTTTGAGCAGAGAGAGGTCTGATGCAAATTGAATTGAAGGAGCTGTGTTATTTCTCTCTCAAAATTCTACAAAGCAAAGCTGTGTTTTCTCACTCAAGATTCTACCAAGCAACAAGCCAAATTAATTCCCTAAGACAACAAGAAAAGCTTTTCTTTCTTATAGCATCGGTATTGCTGTGTTCCTCACTGAAGGGACAATTAATGCTACAACAGCCGTACTGCTAAATTCCTATCTTTGAAGGACCTTTTTTTTCCATCAGACCACTGTGAAGACTTCAAGTGACCTTGGACTGTTTCTACATTGGAAGACTCTATTCATCAGGAATGTAATTTGCAAAGACTTTATTTTTATTTTTTCAGTCAGCTAATTAAAAACCAATTACTGTTAATTTTAGTATATTGATGCGAATCTGGGAGTTAGATTTTTAAATAAGAAGTTATAAGGTCTTTAGACATTGGTTTATCTTAGTAGTGTTTAAGATTCTAGTTTTTTAATAAATAGTTAATTTGTTGTTATTGTTATGATCTGTAGTTTTTTTTCGGAAAGAATGCAGTGTGCCTTTAAGGCTGGAAAAGGAGCAGTACTGCTTTAAGGCAACAAGCTCCAGAGACTGAGTCAAAGAATGCATTCTTGTTGCTCTGGGATACAACCACTCAGAGACTGTGATTCAAAGAGTGCATTCTCGTTGTCATAGGATACAGCCACTCAGGACCAAAGACACAAGATACATCGTTGCCAATTGACATTTGAAACTAGTTGAAAAACTGGCTTTTGGACACAGACACAGACAGCTGGACCAGCATATACTGAAGGAAATGAGAGCTCTCTCTCCGACTCTTCTGATGTCAAGCCTGATTAATTTCTTAAAAGAAAATAACCAAATTCCTTTACTGAACCGTAAGTGTTGAAATGCATCACTGGAAAAGAAGGGCATCAATCCAACTGCTGAATTAAACTACGGCTGTTGAAGATCCTTTTTTCCCCAATCGGATGGCTGTGAGGACTTCAAGCAACCTGAGACTGTTCCACATTGGAAGATTTCACTTTGGCAGGAACATAAATATGCAAGGACACTGATCTTTTCTACTTTAAATGTTGTTTATATCTTAGTAGTGTTTAAGAATGTATTTTTTCTGATTTAACGGTTAATTTGTTGATCGAAAGTCACCTGGTTTGGTTAGCCTCATTCGGGGGTTAATAGATGGTACAATTTAGCTGGGTCTCTCTTTAATTTGGAAAGTTTAAAATGATATGTTAGGCGATCTGTGGAGGGACAGGACTGAATCAACGGTGCATTTCTCCCACCACAATCAGAATTGTATATTTTGATTGGGGGTTTTGACTTGAGCGGTCGGTCATAACATTGTCTAAAGATACCTGGTTTGGTCTGCTGTGTTCGGGGGATACTAGAGTGTTCAATTTGGGCTGCTTTTTTATGATCTGGAAAGCTTAAAGAAATGTGCTGCGACGTGTGGAGCAATGGGACTGAATTGACAGTCCATTGCTCCCACGCGATCAGAATCATATATTTTAATTGGGGGGCTTTGTCCTGTGTGGTCGTAACACTTTCAGTGTTCCTTTGTGCCACATGCTTTGGTTGCATCATAAAATGCTGGACAGTTCTTTGGCACATGTAGGAGTCCACATCTCATACATGTTTTTCCAGACTTAGAATCTTTGGCCAATGTACCAATCATTGGGGTAGAACACAAAGATTGCAAACTTCGTTGTCCTGTAGCAATCGCATCATACTTACGTTCGTCCTTGACTAGTGAATCAATGGTGTAACCTTTAGGTTTCTCCAAGAGATCCTTCTGGTATGCCATGAGTGGCGTTGATGCAATGACTAATTCAGTGATTCACTCTGCGAGTTCTGCTTCTGAGAAGTCACTTTCATGTCCCTTATCTTGACACCTGCTCACAAAATGATCAATAGATTTGTGTCAGTGCTGACAAAAAGTTGGTGAATACGGAAATTAAGCTTGATCCTCAGTTGATCTTCCAGCATCGACCAAATCTTAGCGGATCTTTTAGTTCCTCTTCTGTGAGCCAGATGTAAATTTTCACAGCTTGCTACTCTGGCTCAGATCCTGCCAAGTTGATGGACCACAACTCGACTTGCTGTTTAAACATTTTGAACTTGGAGACAAGATCAGCCACTTTCCAATTGATGGATGGAAACTTGGTAGTCATCCTCACAATGTTTCTGATAATATCAGCTTCCACCGCAGTTATAAGAAACTTCCTTATGTTCAGGAAAGAAATAACTGCAGCAGCAACTGCCAGTAGTTCCTAAGGTTACCACAGCCCAGTAGAATGGTATTGTAAGGTTTGGAGTGTGTGATGCTGTCTCAAGGTCTGCACGCTTTCTGGTGGCCCCGTCCACAAAGGTTGCTTTTGGCATGCAACAGTTCGATAGCCAAAGATACAGTAATGGTGCTATATTTTCTTATAGCCCTTGGAGCTCACCTGATTCATTCGTTCGATTACCTGACCTCGGAACAATCAACGCTGTGGCTTGCTCTGTCCTGCTGCCGATCTGTTGGCCCAATACTGCTATCCGGTGTCTCTGCTCAAGAACTGTTTTGGTTCTACACCCTGCGATGCGATGTGTAGAGGATCTGCCCTAACTTACAGATTCCCTCTGTAGGTCCAGAATGACCCTGATGTACTCCTATATGCAGTTGTTTTCTGAGAACTCGACTCCCTGCTGGAACTGAGTCCTCTACTCGAGTCTGCAATGTTCCAATTACACAGTTGAAGGGCAGACAACCTTACACTACACAAATACAGAGCTTCCTACATAGGCTGCCGTGGTGATGCAAATGCTGCAGTCAAAAGTCAGGTTCCTCTGAGTCTTCGAGGATCTTCCAATGTCTGTAAACTGGCACCACATTGGAGCTGGTGGAGTTTAAAATTGAAAAATCTCCACCACTGCCACCATATTATGTTTTCTTCTCCTTGTGTTAATGTTGACAAGTACCAACCATGCATAAGGGCTCGGTTAACATATAACGTGAGTTCTTTATTCATGACTATGCTGCACGTGTACAACTAGGAGTAATCTTACATTGGTCTGGTCTGGCTGACTACTCTCTACAGACACACTCACAGAGTAGAAGTCACATGGTACATTACATAGTGACGCACATCAGAAGTGTGATAATACAACATTCACGGACTAACTCTGAAGAGTTATGAAACAACAAACTTTGTCTTAAAAAAAATGAACCTTTGTTTTAAAAAGTGAACAATTGTTCAAAATGAAGGAAAAGGGATTTGGTTTTTGTGTCTACAAACATTTTGACAAAGACAAAGGATGAATCCTCATAGCCAAAAAGTGTTAATGAAATCTGCCTTACACCTATCCTAAAAACGTTCCAGAATTGAATGTCTTCTTCTAAAACAAAGGAGGTGTGAAGGAAGTAGCCATGTCCTGGGCCATTGTGTGATCACCATGGGATAAAACCAGAATGTCTCCTAACAGGAGGTGAGAAGTGACACAGTTTTACCTTAAAAAAGACAGCCAGAGAGAGAGAGAGAGAGAGACTGACCCAGAAGGTGAATCAACTTGTAACAGCTGGCATTCCAGCAAGCCAGAAAGCACATTCCCTGCTGAAAATCTCTGACATCCACATCATACAGCAGAGAGAGCTGGAAGTAACCCACCATCTTCAACAGAACCTTCAATCAAGAGAGAAATCTACAATCATCTCCGGCCTGCAGTTATCTAGAACTTGAATCTCAAGAGAATTCAACAGGTTTATCATAACCTTTCTCCTCCACTAAAACCCACCTACCTTTTTCCCTTCTCCATCTGTTTCTTGTGTGTGTGTGTGTGTGTGTGTGTGTGTGTGTGTGTGTGTGTGTGTGAGTGAATGCGTGAGTGAATGAGGTTGCGACAATTTCAGGATAAGGCATATTGATCAATAAACAATTAACTTTCTGTTTTTAAAACCTACAAGAAAACCTGTCACTGTCCATTTATTTGAAAAATCAAAACCCCAAGGGGCTAAACTCTTAATATAAATACACTTGCTGCGGTCAGGTGGGGAGTTAAACAGTAGGGAACCACCCACATCACATTACGTGCCTGTAACAACATCATTTCCCTTATACTGTTGTACATAGAAAACATAACCACACCTTCTTAAAGGTGTACCATAACAAACACATCCTCACAATGTCCCATAATGCTTTTCAACAGGTTCATTTTGAAGCATAGCCATGATTATTAAAGTTTTTCTGCACACAGCTTGATCTTTAAAAAATAGATAAAATAATAACAGACCAGGACCAATTCTGTACCCAACCTTCAGTAACCTGCCAGGGTCAGACCAACCTCCTGTACCCGACCCTCAATAACCTGCCAGGGTCAGACCAACCTCCTGTACACGACCCTCAATAATCTGCCAGGGTCAGACCAACCTTCTGTACCTGGCCCTCTGTTACCTGCCAGGGTCAGACCAACCTTCTGTACCTGACCCTCAATAACCTGCCAGGGTCAGACCAACCTCCTGTACCCGACCCTCAATAATCTGCCAGGGTCAGACCAACCTCCTGTACACGACCCTCAATAATCTGCCAGGGTCAGACCAACCTTCTGTACCTGGCCCTCTGTTACCTGCCAGGGTCAGACCAACCTTCTGTACCTGACCCTCAATAACCTGCCAGGGTCAGACCAACCTCCAGTACCCGACCCTCAATAATCTGCCAGGGTCAGACCAACCTCCAGTACCCGACCCTCAATAACCTGCCAGGGTCAGACCAACCTCCTTTACCCGACCTTCAATAACCTGCCAGGGTCAGACCAACCTCCTTTACCCGACCTTCAGTAACCTGCCAGGGTCAGACCAACCTCCTGTCCTCGACCTTCAGTAATTTGCCAGGGCGAGAACAGCCTCATGTACCCAATCCTCAGTAATTTACAAGGGTCAGACCAGCCTCCTATACTCAGTAGCCTGCCAGAGTCAGAGCAACCTCCTATACTTGACCTCCAGTAGCCTGCCAGGGTCATTCCAGCCTCCAGTATGTGACTTTCAGTAACCAGTAAGATTGTGACAAGCCTCCTGCACCTGACCCTGGGTAACCTGATAAGGTCAGAAGTGATTTACTGGGGACAACGTGGTCTTTTTTGGACAAGAGAAGCAGAAGGAATTTTTTTAAAAAGCATCTCATTTATACGCAGCTTGTCATATCCTCTAAATGTCCCAAAGTACTTAACAGTTAGCATGACCATGTGTTGTTATGATCACTTGTTTCATGGCTTGTGTTTATATTTTAGAAATCACTTTTAGTTTGGGAAATTAAATGTGTAGTCACAAGAATTTCAAAAGGTTGCAAACCATCCAAGAGTTAAAGTTCAAAAATCTCTCCATGAATGCTTACAGAGACAGAGTTAGAGAGGTCAGAGTCATAAAATCACAGGTGACCTCACTTAGTTGGGCAGTTGGAACCAACTAAGTCTAACAGAATTTGTTCTGTCATTATTAGTGTGACAGAGACCACACCTGAAACCACAACTGAACTTCAAGAAGAAAGCACTCCTCTCTCTCTCTCTCTCTCTCTGTCTCTCTCTCCAAAAAGTTCCAGGAACCCACAGTAGCAGCTTAGAGGACTTCTTCAGCCTTTTCGTACCAGCAAAACAAGATTGAAAGTGTGCACTGGGCCCCAACGAGAACTGCATGACTTAACTCCAATCAAGGTCTTTATATCCAAACCAGTGTTAGCAGAAGAGTTGAACATCGAGTTAAAAGTAAGGGCTAAAAAAGCAGAAATATTGGAGACTTAGCACAACATTTTGAATTTGAAGAGGATAAGGTTGAACTGGATAAAAAACAGATTGAGTTTGTTAGAATTTAGTTGCAAATATTGATTTGGAAAAAGAAAAGCAAACATTTGAACTCAAAAGAGCAAAAGAAATGGAAATGAAAAAACTTGAGCTCGAAGGAGAGGAAAAAGTAAGAGCAATGTGGAAACGTGAATTAGAGGTTCAGACAGTAAGGGAAGCGAGACAATTTGAATTGGAAAGAGAAAGCCTTCCTTTACGTGGATAGAGAATAACTGGTAGTTTGGATGATGATTCAAGTTCAACTCCAGGTTTTGATGTGACAAAGAAGATTCACTTAGTGCATAAATTCACTGATGAAGGGGTTGAAAGGTGTTTTGTCTCATTTGAAAACAATTGCTACAAGTTTACTTTGGCCACAAGAAACATGGACCATTCTTTAGCCAAGTGTTTTAATAGGAAAAACATTGAATGTTTATTCAAGACCTTTGCAGCAGCAGTCTGCAGATTATGATATAGTTAAAAATGTGGTACTTAATGCATATGAGTTGGTTCCAGAAGCTGATCAATTAAAATTTTGAAATTTGAGCAAGAGACAGAATCAAACCTTTGTAGAATTTTCTAGAAAAAACGAAACAATTTTTGACTATTGGTATTATTCAATAAAACATGAACAGAATTTTGAAAATGTGAGAGAGATGTTGTTAATGGAGACATTTAAAAATAGTGTTCCAGCAGGTATTAGGACACACCTAGAAGATTGTAAAGTTTTTAATATAAGAGAAGCTGCTGTTTTAGCTGATAGTTATGATTTGGCCCATAAACAGCTAGGAGGCAGTAGATCTTCGTTTGTAAATCCACACAGATGTTGGAGAGATAGACCAAATGGTGACCTAATCTCTGAGTTCAGAGAAGGAGACAGCAGAAATGAGAAGACAACTGCTTCCCAAAGTGGCAAGTAAGATAGTGTGGAGGTTAGGATCGAGTCAAAAAGACCAACATATTTTCATTGTCATAGGGTTGGACATGTCAAAGCAGAGTGTTGGAAGGTAAAACCGAAAGCCAAAGCTTTAGTGAATGTGGGTAGTAATATTGCACCAAAAAGTGAGGCTGATGAAAAATCAGTACTGTCTCATGTATTTACAGTGGGTGCAAATAGAGACATCAAAGATTATGAAGATTTTATATTTAAAGGGGAAGTCACTCCATTTTTGTCTAAGGGAAGACCCAGAAAGATTGTTATCCTGAGAGATACAGGTTAAGCACAGAGATCGATAGATCATTGTGAGCAGCTTTCTTCGACGTCAGCATTGGTTCGATGCTGACTGCAAAATCTAGCTCTATTTATTTGACCATGAGCATTTTAATTATCTCCTTTTGCTCAATCTTCAAAGGTTCTTGGTTATTGGCTATCTTGCAAAATTATTTTCTGAGAATTCAGTGGACATATTGGAGATACCCTTGCTTTGTTCTGAAGTGCCTTTCTATAGTTTTAGCCTAATGGCGGCGTCCAGGGCGGTGGTCGCGTAAGGCTGGGAGAGGAATTCACCGCAGAGAGAGGGTGAACAGCTGGCAATCCGGGGAATAATGCTGATGAAGACCCTGCCAGTGGTAGCCAAGCTTGGCCAACTGGACAGGAAGGCCACTTGGCTGTGTTCGGGGAGCCCGTCCACGGCGGCAATCAGGAGGAAGAGCGGCCACATGGTCCCGGCAGCGGCTCCCACTCACTCGGCGACTCCGCGCTGTTTCCACACAAACCTTCCCCACAACTCCGGCTCGGCTCCCAGATCCCGACCCCAGTAGTAGTACACCATTGTAAAAGGGACAATGGTGGGAGCTGATGCAATGTTTTATTACCTGCACCCCCTCCCACCACCAGCCCCCCGCTCTCAGCTCACCCCCTTCGCACCCCCTTTCCCCCACAGCCCTTGCACCCCCTTCCCCCCAACCCCCTCGCACCCCCTTCCCCCATCCCCTCGCACCCCCAACCCCCTTGCACCCCCTTCCCAGCTCCCCCCTTGCACCATCTTCCCCTCGCACCCCCTTCCCCTGCACCCCTCTCCCCTACCCCCTGCAGCCCCCCTCCCAGTTCACCCCGCATCCCCTTCCCTCCACCCCTTCCCACCACACTCCTCCTCCTCGCACCCCCTCCCCCCGCCGCAACCCCTTTCCCCCACCTCCTCCCACCGGCATCCACCTACCCCTGTGTAGGGGCCCCAACAACCCCACTGCCTTGTGGGCATCTCGGGAGAGACCAAGGCTAAGGGAGTAAAGCCTAACAGAAAATCCGGAGCGGAACCCCAAAGGCGGTCATGTGTCACCTTTAGCATGTTTCCAGCAGTTCCTGCAGCCATACTGGTGCCAAATGTCATGCTCTGCATTCCTTTGGACCCCACCAGGAAGGCCGAGAGGGGGGTTTTGACGCTTGGGCAACTCACAACCTCCATACATACGCCCAGGCATGCGCCATGGAGAGGTCACTCCATAGTCGCCTCACAGCGACCAAATCAACACGGAAGGCAGCAGTTACGGGTTATAAGATCAGCAGAATTGGCGTAGAGATTGGGCGCCACGGGTTGCCTTTGCCGGTGGGAGAGGTCATCGCATCTCACTGGACAGCTACTGCCCGCCTCAAACCGGGCAGCCCCCGGTCAGTAAGGTTCTGTCCCGCCACAGTCCACCTGCTTCAATGGGTGCTTGGAGCTCAGGGTCATTGCCCGACAAGTGGACTGTAACACCGCACCAAACAGCACGACCAAAAAAGGAAAGAAGGTACCAGCCCTTCGTTTTGCAAGCTGGAACGTCAGAATTATGTGTCCTGACCTGTCAGAAGACCTTACACAAATCAACGATTCTCGGAAGACCAACGTCATCAACAACGAGCTCAGTAGACTCAATGTGGACATTGCAGCACTTCAGGAGACACGCCTCCCTCTAACAGAGCAAGACTACACCTTCTTCTGGCAGGGTAGGGATCCTGAAGAACCAAAACAGCACGGAGTGGGCTTCGCCATCAGAAACTCTTTGCTCAGCATGATAGAGCCACCCTCAAATTGCTCGGAACGCATACTGGCCATCCAACTGTTCACCGCCTCTGGTCTAGTACACCTACTCAGCATCTATGCTCCAACAATCTGCTCCCCACCTGAAGCTAAAGACCAGTTCTACGAGGAACTCCATAATATCATTAGTAGCATCCCCAACACCGAACACCTATTCCTGCTGGGGGACTTTAATGCCAGGGTTGGGGCCGACCATGACTCATGGCCCTCCTGCCTTGGGCGCTTTGGCATTGGAAGGATGAATGAGAATGGGCAGAGACTGCTCGAGTTGTGTACCTATCATAACCTCTGCATCACCAACTCATTCTTTCACACTAAACCCTGTCACCAGGTTTCTTGGAGGCACCCAAGATCACGTTGTTGGCACCAGCTGGACCTCATCGTCACAAGGCGAGCCTCTTTAAACAGTGTTCAAATCACACGCAGCTTCCACAGTGCGGACTGCGACACCGACCACTCCCTGGTGTGCAGCAAGGTTAGCCTCAAACCAAAGAAGCTGCATCACTCCAAGCAGAAGGGCCGCCCGCGCATCAACACGAGCAGAATTTCTCATCCACAGCTGTTACGTAAGTTTCTAAGTTCACTTGAAAAAGCCCTCCAAAACACTCCCACAGGGGATGCAGGGACCAACTGGGCCCACATCAGAGATGCCATCGATGACTCAGCAATGACCACCTATGGCAATCGTGTGAAGCGGAATGCAGACTGGTTTCAATCTCACATTGAAGAGCTGGAACCTGTCATAGCCGCTATGCGCATTGCACTGTTGAACTACAAAAAAGCCCCCAGTGAGTTAACATCTGTAGCACTTAAAACAGCCAGAAGCGCTGCACAAATAACAGCCAGGCGCTGCGCAAATGACTACTGGCAACACATATGCAGTCATATTCAGCTGGCCTCAGACACCGGAAACATCAGAGGAATGTATGATGGCATTAAGAGAGCTTTTGGGCCAACCATCAAGAAGATTGCCCCCCTCAAATCTAAATCAGGGGACACAACCACTGACCAACGCAAGCAAATGGACCGCATGGTGGAGCACTACCTAGAACTGTACTCCAGGGAAAATGTTGTCACTGAGACCGCCCTCAATGCAGCCCTGTCTCTGCCAGTCATGGATGAGCTGGCCATACAGCCAACAAAATCGGAACCCAGTGATGCCATTGATTCTCTAGCCAGCGGAAAAGCCCCTGGGAAGGACGGCATTACCCCTGAGTGCCAAGCCTGCTATACTTTCAGCACTGCACGAACTGCTTTGCCTGTGCTGGGACGAGGGTGCAGTACCACACGAAATGCGCGATGCCAATATCATCACCCTCTATAAGAACAAGGGTGACCGCGGTGACTGTAACAACTACCGTGGAATCTCCCTGCTCAGCATAGTGGGGAAAGTATTCACTCGTGTCGCCTTAAACAGGCTCCAGAAGCTGGCTGAGCGTGACTACCCTGAGGCACAGTGTGGCATTCGAGCAAAGAGATCCACCATTGACATGCTGTTCTCCCTTCGCCAGCTACAGGAGAAATGCCGTGAACAACAGATGCCCCTCTACGTTGCTTTCATTGATCTCACCAAAGCCTTTGACCTCGTCAGCAGACATGGTCTCTTCAGAGTACTAGAAAAGATTGGGTGCCCGCCAAAGCTACTAAGTATCATCACCTCATTCCATGACAATATGAAAGGCACAGTTCAGCATAGCGGCGCCTCTTCAGATCCCTTTCCAATCCTGAGTGGCATGAAACAGGGCTGTGTTCTCGCACCCACACTGTTTGGGATCTTCTTCTCCCTGCTGCTCTCACATGCGTTCAAGTCTTCAGAAGAAGGAATTTTCCTCCACACAAGATCAGGTGGCAGGTTGTTCAACCTTGCCCGTCTAAGAGCGAAGACCAAAGTACAGAAAGCCCTCATCAGGGAACTCCTCTTTGCTGATGATGCTGCATTAACATCTCACACTGAAGAGTGTCTGCAGAGACTCATAGACAGCTTTGCGGCTGCCTGCAATGAATTTGGCCTAACCATCAGCCTCAAGAAAACGAACAACATGGGACAGGACGACAGGCCCTCAGAAATGCTCCATCCATCAATATCGGCGACCACACTCTGGAAGTGGTTCAAGAGTTCACCTACCTAGGCTCAACTATCACCAGTAACCTGTCTCTCGATGCAGAATTAAACAAGCGCATGGGAAAGGCTTCCTCTGCTCTGTCCAGATTGGCCAAGAGAGTGTGGGAAAATGGCGCACTGCACAGAACACAAAGGTCCAAGTGTATCAAGCCTGTGTCCTCAGTACCTTGCTCTATGGCAGCGAGGCCTGGACAACGTACATCAGCCAAGAGCGACGTCTCAATTCATTCCATCTTCGCTGCCTCCGGAGAATCCTTGACATCAGGTGGCAGGACCGTATCTCCAACACAGCAGTCCTCGAGGCGGCCAACATCCCCAGCATATACACCCCACTGAGCCAGTGGCGCCTGAGATGGCTTGGCCATGTGAGCCGCATGGAAGATGGCAGGATCCCCAAGGGCACATTGTACAGTGAGCTCGTCACTGGTATCAGACCCACCGGCCGTCCATGTCTCCACTTTAAAGACGTCTGCAAACGCGACATGAGGTCCTGTGACATTGATCACAAGTCGTGGGAGTCAGTTGCCAGCGATCGCTGGAGCTGGCGGGCAGCCATAAAGGCGGGGCTAAAGTGTGGCGAGTCGAAGAGACTTAGCAGTTGGCAGGAAAAAGGACAGAAGCGCAAGGGAAGAGCCAACTGTGTAACAGCCCCGGCAACCAATTTTATCTGCAGCACCTGTGGAAGAGTCTGTCACTCTAGAATTGGCCTTTATCGCCACTCCAGGCACTGCTTCACAAACCACTGACTGCCTCCAGGCGCTTACCCATTGTCTCTCGAGACAAGGAGGCCAAAGAAAGACAGGTTAAGCTCAGAGCTTAATGTTAGGAAAAGAGTTAGACTTTTCTTCAAAGAGTGCGCTCAATAAAAAATAAATAATACAAGCTACGGATGGAGGTTGTGTGCCCATCCCATTATATAGAGTGAATTTAAACTGTGCTTTAGTAAATGGACCTGTTATTGCTGGTGTTGTGTCTGAACGACCCATTAATCAGGTTAATTTTATCTTAGGAAATGATCTCACGGGGGATATGGTTTTTCCGTTTTCTGGAACGGTTGACAAGAGTACGAGAACTGTTCCTATGTGTAAAGATCCTTCACCTATTTGTAATCCTCTGGGGCCAGAAAGTAAATTAAACAAAGATACAAATGTATCTACACCATTAATGGGCTTTGCAGAGGCGGCAAAAGTACCTGAAGAATTTCAAATTAAAAGTTCTCCCAAAGAAGGACTGAAACTTCAGACTAACCCTGAAGGGTTAATGAGACCTGACACTGAATCAAAGGTGCCTGCCAATGCTGATACAACACAGGGTAGAGCAGCAGGAATCCAAGCAAATGGACAGGTTACAAAAGACCATATCAAATCCCAAAGTGAATGGGATGATATTATTCAGGAGTTGCGAGGAAGTATCAAAGTTTTGGTGTGGAAGATGAGATCCCAGAATGAGGACGTCATCACCTTGGAATTGGATAAGACTCGTTTTGAGTGGGATCAAGAAAAACTGAAGGATTACAAGATGTTTAAGGACCAAACCAAACAGGAATATCAAGCATTTTTATTTAAACACCAGGAGAATTTGAACAACCTTCCTAATGTGGCTGAAGAAAATTTTGACCAACAAAAGAATGAGTTGTCTGTACAGAAAGAAGCCATTTTAAACTTGTTATCCAAAAAAGAGAGCCCTGAATGTTTTGAGTTTGCGGAATGGACTTAAAAATAAAGATGTACCTGCAGTTAAGCAGATGGAAAACGGTTTAACTGTGGAATTAATTGGGACATTTTTTATGAGCTTAAACAATGAAGAACCTGGAGAAATGGAAGAGAATAAAGTTCAGGAGATGACATCTGAACAGACTAATTCAAATACTGAGTCTGAAAATTTGCATGTGGTTAGCAATGAGGAATCTCCACTTACAGAATTCATAGCTGCTGGTATGCAAAAGCCAGAGGGACTATCAAAATCATCATTTACCCAAGGACATGGTAAAAAGTTGGATTTTTATATACAGAAGAAGGCAACTTTCAGAAAACACCACAAAAAGAAATGTTGGCCGGAATTTTACGCCACCCCAGCGAGCCAGATGGTGGCAGGGGGGGGGGAGGCGTGGTAGTGGCGTAAAATTGAGCGTGAGACTCTGGGAGGCCTTCCCGGCCCACTCCGGCCTCCGCCCCACTTTACGTGGGCTGTGGGGGGGGGGGGGGGGGGGGTGGGGGATGGTGGGGTGGGGGAGCGAGAAATGGGCTGCCCGTCCCAGGCCAATCAAGGCCCTTAAGGGGGCCTTTGCCCGCCTCCATGGGTATTTTACCCATGGCAAGCTGTTGTCCGGTAGACTTGAAAGGCCGCCTAGTGATATCTGGCAGCCACTCAGCACACTGGGAGAATTCTCAGAAAATCTCAAACCTTGGAAGACAGCTGAGAAATTAAGGAAATCGGAGTGAATTCCTAAGAGCTTTGGTACACTTTGGATTGATCCCAGGGGAAGTGAACAAACCGTCAAATTCTAGTAAGATATCAGGAAAATTCCTGGAGTGGAAATAACTGTCAAATGAGGGTATTCCGTTGAGATTTAGAATTTAAAGTAGTCGTCTTCATGTTCTGTTAAGATTTTAAGTTTAAAATATCTATTTCCAAGTTGTAATGTTAAGACAATAGTGTTTTGATTTGTTTAACTCTTGTACAGTAAAGTCTTTGTTTAAAACATGAAATCTTATGGCATAATTCTTCCAGGAATAACTGGGAATTCGACTTTCTCTTTTTAAAAGTTAACGGTCCCTAACAGAATTGTAACAGTGTATTGACTTCGCTGTGCAGGATATCACGGCAACCAGTTTGTGCACAGGAGGTTTCTATAAACAGTAAGGATGAAAAATGGCCAGTTATTCTGTTTCCTGATGGTATCGATTGAAGGAGAAAACGTATCCATGGGCACAGCGAAAGCTCCTTACTCTTTAAATATTATAAGCTGACAGTGCAGGATATTATGAAAGAAGGTGTCTTTGCAATTGTCTGCATTAAATTCCATCAGCCATTGGTCTGTCCACTTTATATATTTTGTCTGACTCATTCTGTAATTTCTGGACTGCCTTCTCCAATCCCATTGGCTACTTTGCATGTCGGTGATCAGCTCTCCAATTTGAGAGCATCACTGTATTCACTGACTAAATAATACATAGCTCAGCATGCTATTGGCTATGCTGCTGCCTGCCTTGGATTGGTTGGTGTCATGCTAGGCCCTGACCTGCCAAGAATGAGGCACATTAATTTTGTCATGAACACTGATTTTAAACTGTTACTGGGGTGAGGGGAGGACTTGTCAGCCGGAGCTAGAAAAGCTATTTGCATATTAACACGGTGTTTGGAAGGACATTCAACTCACAATGGACTTTTGATCACCAGACGTTGAAGGTGGGGGAGCTCGCATTCCAGGTTGACTGTTAAGATGGCCGAATACACAAACGGACATGGTCAAACAGCTAGTCACATGATTAACCTGTTGGGCAACCTGAGTTTTTTGAATTTGTACAAACGGTTTGGGCAGAGTGTCTGTTTGCTCCTGGACTGAGAAGATCTCTCCTGTCTGCTCCCATCTCTTTCTCACAAGCTTCTGAATCCACTAAAGACACTTGAATCCCAAGAAGAGAAAAGTATCCTACAGCGAACAAGGTTTAAGAAGAATACTAGGCCCTAACAAAAAGAAAGATATACCTACAATCATGGACTCTAGAGTGAGCTCGAAGACCCGTAACAAAAACTCTTCAGATTGCCTCAAACTTTCCTACTTTATTTCTTCTGTATTCTTTCTGTCTCTATCTGCATGTGTATATCGCGTGTGCATGCTAGCGTGGGTGTGTCGTGTATCCGTAGGCATTAACCGAATTAGAGTTTAAGTTGAATAAAATTTCACTTTTTTTCTTTAAACCTGAGAAAACCTGTTGTGCTGGTTTCTTTGCCTTATAATTGGAAAGCAGTGAAAAAGGATTAGCCAAGGGGGAGCTGAATACACAGTGTGTTTAAAAATTTAACCCTGTTACAGCAAGACCAGGTGAAGGCTGAAAGGGAACCCTAGAACTCTTTCTCACCTGGTCGCAACTGTTGGACATATTGATTGATGAGCCTATCAAGCCTGCATTTGTTTGAGCAGCATCCTTCGGTATAAGGTTGATGATATAGTTAAAATGATATCAGGTTGACAACTCAAATCCATTTCTGACATCTCGGCATTGCTACTCACTTAATAATATCCTGCTGATTGTTCAGAAATTTGTTGTCAAGCATTCACTGCTATGCAGAGAAAGAGAGGAATTCAGCTCAGCTCTGACAGTAGTTGGACTCAGAGGCTACAGCTAGGAAGGTAGAATGCACTGTGCGCTGTAGTGAGTGCTGAGACTGGGAGGGCCATCTCAGGCACATCTTGTGCCTCTCTCCTCCTCTCCTTATGACAGTTTGGCACGTCCCATGCCGGAGGTTTGGTCATTTGCAGATGGTCAGCAGTTGGTGGGCAGTAGCCTGCCTATTGTACTTGTTGCTGCAGAATCTGTTGGCTCGCAACCCGGGGATTTACTTTTCAAAGAGAGAAAGAAATTGAAAAATGAGCCAATTCAAGGGTTTGGAATAAACTCAGTGAGGTGTAAATGGGGAGAATGAATTTTAAAATGAACAGGGGGTGGGGATGTGGACAGAATCATGAGCCAATGATCAATGAACTGAAATTGGTTGCTTGGACAGGAGGCATGAAGGTGAAAGTGACCAAGCTCCATCTTGGGAATTTTATCCTTGTACTGTAAACTTGAATATGTGATCCTTCCTTGACATCTGGGTCACCCACCCCACCCTCCCTGAAACCCACAGCGTGAGGCTTTAAAGAATGAAGGGTTAAATCTGCTGCAGAAAGATTGACTGTTGAAGGGAGGGATTTTACTTTTAGCTTCACTTGACTTTTCAAAGGGGACCATGGTACTAGACGAGTGTAAGGACACAACAACCACTCGGCAAGGAGGTTGTCGATGAGGGCAAACGGAATTCTGAGTCCCCTATAAACTTGTCACATGATGAACCTTAACCCTAAATTCAAAACAACACCTTTGCAAAAGCATGAACGTGACTCTTCTTTTCCCCATAACAATCGCTATGGTCTCTTCCATGAAATAAAGGTGCCCAATTTAAGGTGTAGTTTGATCATTTACTTTGTACCCTCATGTTCTCCTTGGAATTAGGTCTGGACATTCAAAGTTATCAAAATGGTCCTCTAAGTGCTAATTCCAGAAATATTGACTTGGTAGAAAATAAATACCCAATGTTGAAACTGCTGATGGGGCAATACTCTTGAATTTCCCTTTTAATGGCACTGGATTCAAAATGGATCTCCCAGTAAGTTTCTTGAGTAAGGACCTGAGATGTATTGACCAGGAATGTCCCAGGTTCTGTGTGTACTGAGTGAGCTGATTTGCAGTTGGGCTGTAGTTGGGATCCAAAACATCTTTGTTCTGCCTACTAGTGTGAAGCTGAGTTCCCTGTCACTTGAATTTCTTCCCCGTCACTGACTCCTGGCCTCTGTTTTTCGTCTTCCACACTTCTCCAATGAAGCTCAAAGAATTGCATCCTATATTTCAATTGGGCATTTTGCAGCCTAAACTCCTCTCCTAAGCTCTTCTCTTCAACAGGAAGTGCCGGCAGTGCAGGCGGAGGGTTGGTCTTTCTATGCATGTGTGTGTGGGGTGCGATGTAGTGTGGAAGAGATCGGAAAGCACAAAGTGGTGGGAACCCTCAGTTAAAACCTCAGGGTTAGAGGGGTATTGCCCCACTCTTTTTCTTCTCCAGGCTGCTAGGTTATTGGATCCTGTTTCACATCACCAGTATCTGTTTTTGTCCTTTCATTTCTACCTGCCTCATCCATCTTAGATCAGCTACTCACATATTGTCTTTTGTAAATGTATTTTAGGTTTTTTAAATTTTCATGCCTCCTCTTATCATGATAAAAATCACTTCTGGGATTTAGCCATCTCCTCTTTCTCACGTAACTGCTTTACTGATTATTCTATCTCTGTCCCTCTGCCTCCTCCTTGCTCTGGTTTTATGATATTGTTAATCTGTAAATTCATCCAGTTCTGATGAAGGATCTAGACCTGAGATATTAATTCATTTACTCTCTCCACAAATGCTGATGAGCGAAAAGAAACAGAAAATATACTGCGAACCATGTCAAGTCTGTCTTTCTAGAACTAGGGGGTCACTGTTCAAAAATAAGGGGTCGCCCATTTAAGACAGAGATAAGGAGAAATTGTTTCTCTCAGATAGTTGTGAGGCTTTGGAACTCTCTTCCTCAAAAGGCAGTGGAAGCAGAGTCTTTAAATATTTCTAAGGCAGAGGGATTGAATGGCGGAACAGGCTCGAGGGGCTGAGTGGCCTACTCCTGCTCCTAATTTGTATGTTTCCTTTCAATGATCCTAGAAGAAATGTGTTTGCTCTAGTGCTGAGCCAATCCTTATGGAGTGAAACCCCAGAACTGCTAGTGCTGTGGCTCCTGATTGTATTAACTTGGCAGAATATGTCCATTTTCAAAAGGACGTGCCTCGTGGGGCTGTGGGACGTAGGACTGGCAGTGTCACTGACCACTTTCCTGAAATAAAGATGCCAAATAAATAGGAAAGTCAGGTTGCTTGTGTTGTGAGGTCAGATTCTCCAGGGAATTTAGTTAGGAAAGTTAACGTTATTAGCTTGTTGGAAATGTTAATCATCACATCTGTAGATATAATTAATGGATTTGTGCAAATCAAACTGCTAAACACTCACTTCCCACATGAGGGCAATAGTGAGCATAGACCATGGCAGCAGCTTCCAGATAACAGAGTCATCTTCTTCTTCTTTGGCCTCCTTGTCTCGGGAGACAATGGGTAAGTGCCTGGAGGTGGTCAGTGGTTTGTGGAGCAGCGCCTGAAGTGGCTATAATGGCCAATACTAGAGTGATAGACTCTTCCACAGATGCTGCAGAAAAAATTGGTTGTCGGGGCTGTTACACAGTTGGCTCTCCCCTTGCGCTTCTGTCTTTTTTCCTGCCAACTGCTAAGTCTCTTCGACTCGCCACACTTTAGCCCCGCCTTTATGGCTGCCCGCCAGCTCTGGCGATCGCTGGCAACTGACTCCCACGACTTGTGATCAAAGTCACAGGACCTCATGTCGCGTTTGCAGACGTCTTTAAAGCGGAGCCATGGACGGCCGGTGGATCTGATACCAGTGGCGAGCTCGCTGTACAATGTGTCTTTGGGGATCCTGCCATCTTCCATGATGCTCACATGGCCAAGCCATCTCAAGCACCGCTGACTCAGTAGTGTATATATGCTGGGGATGTTGGCCGCCTCGAGGACTTCTGTGTTGGAGATACGGTCCTGCCACCTGATGTCAAGGATTCTCCGGAGGCAGAGAAGATGGAATGAATTGAGATGTCGCTCTTGGCTGACATACGTTGTCCAGGCCTCGCTGCCATAGAGCAAGGTACTGAGGACACAGGCTTGATACACTCGGACATTTGTGTTCCGTGTCACTGTGCCATTTTCCCACACTCTCTTGGCCAGTCTGGACATAGCAGTGGAAGCCTTTCCCATGCGCTTGCTGATTTCTGCATCGAGAGACAGGTTACTGGTGATAGTTGAGCCTAGGTAGGTGAACTCTTGAACCACTTCCAGAGAGTGGTCGCCGATATTGATGGATGGAGCATTTCTGACATCCTGCCCCATGATGTTCGTTTTCTTGAGACTGATGGTTAGGCCAAATTCATTGCAGGCAGCCGCAAACCTGTCGATGAGACACTGCAGACACTCTTCAGTGTGAGATGTTAATGCAGCATCGTCAGCAAAGAGGAATTCCCTGATAAGGACTTTCCGTACATTGGTCTCCGCTCTCAGGCGGGCAAGGTTGAACAACCTGCCACCTGATCTTGCGTGGAGGAAAATTCCTTCTTCTGAAGACTTGAACGCGTGTGAGAGCAGCAGGGAGAAGAAAATCCCAAACAGTGTAGGTGCGAGAACACAGCCCTGTTTCACGCCACTCAGAATAGGAAAGGGGTCTGATGAGGCGCCGCTATGCTGAATTGTGCCTTTCATATTGTCATGGAATGAGGTGATGATACTTAGTAGCTTTGGTGGACATCCGATCTTTTCTAGTAGTCTGAAGAGACCATGTCTGCTGACGAGGTCAAAGGCTTTGGTGAGATCAATGAAAGCAACGTAGAGGGGCATCTGTTGTTTGCGGCATTTCTCCTGTAGCTGACGAAGTGAGAACACCATGTCAATGGTGGATCTTTCTGCTCGAAAGCCACACTGTGCCTCAGGGTATACACGCTCGGCCAGCTTCTGGAGCCTGTTTATAGCGACTCGAGCGAAGACTTTCCCCACTATGCTGAGCAGGGAGATTCCACGGTAGTTGTTGCAGTCACTGCGGTCGCCCTTGTTCTTATAGAGGGTGATGATATTGGCGTCGCGCATGTCCTGTGGTACTGCACCCTCGTCCCAGCACGGGCAAAGCAGTTCGAAGAGTGCTGAGAGTATAGCAGGCTTTGCACTCTTGATGATTTCAGGGGTAATGCCATGCTTCCCAGGGGCTTTTCCACTGGCTAGAGAATCAATGGCATCACTGAGTTCCGATTTTGTTGGCTGTACATCCAGCTCATCCATGACTGGCAGAGGCCGGGCTGCATTGAGGGCGGTCTCAGTGACAACATTCTCCCTGGAGTACAGTTGTAGGTAGTGCTCAACCCAGCGGTCCATTTGCTTGCGTTAGTCAGTGATTGTGTCCCCTGATTTAGATTTGAGGGGGGCGATCTTCTTGATGGTTGGCCCAAAAGCTCTCTTAATGCCATCATACATTCCTCTGATGTTTCCGGTGTCTGAGGCCAGCTGAATATGACTGCATATGTGTTGCCAGTAGTCATTTGCGCAGCGCCTGGCTGTTCTTTGTGCAGCGCCTCTGGCTGTTTTAAGTGCTACGGATGTTAACTCGCTGGGGACTTTTTTGTAGTTCAGCAGTGCAATGCGCATAGCGGCTATGACAGGTTGCAGCTCTTCAAAATGAGATTGAAACCAGTCTGCATTCCGCTTCACACGTTTGCCAAAGCTGGTCATGGCTGACTGATAGATGGCGTCTCTGATGTGGGCCCACTTGGTCTCTGCATCCCCGTGGGAGTGTTTTGAAGGGCTTTTTCAAGTGAATTTAGAAATTTTTGTAACAGCTGTGGATAAGAAATTCTGCTCGTGTTGATGCGCGGGCGGCCCTTCTGCTTGGAGTGATGCAGCTTCTTTGGTTTGAGTCTAACCTTGCTGCACACCAGGGAGTGGTCGGTGTCGCAGTCCGCACTGTGGAAGCTGCGTGTGATTTGACCGCTGTTTAAAGAGGCTCGCCTTGTGACGATGAGGTCCAGCTGGTGCCAACGACGTGATCTTGGGTGCCTCCAAGAAACCTGGTGACAGTGTTTAGTGTGAAAGAACGAGCTGGTGATGCAGAGGTTGTGATAGGTACACAACTCAAGCAGTCTCTGTCCATTCTCATTCATCCTTCCAATGCCATAGCGCCCATGACAGGAGGGCCATGAGTCATGGTCGGCCCCAACCCTGGCATTAAAGTCCCCCAGGAACAGATGTTCGGTATTGGGGATGCTACTAATGATATTATGGGGTTCCTCGTGGAACTGGTCTTTATCTTCAGGTGGGGAGCAGAGTGTTGGAGGATAGATGCTGAGTAGGTGTACTGGACCAGAGGTGGTGAGCAGTCGGATGGACAGTATGCATTCTGAGCCATTTGAAGGTGGCTCTATCATGCTGAGCAAAGAGTTTCTGATGGCGAAGCCCACTCCATGCTGTCTTGGTTCTTCAGGATCCCTACCCTGCCAGAAGAAGGTGTAGTCTTGCTCTGTTAGAGATCCGCTCGCAGGGAGGCGTGTCTCCTGAAGTGCTGCAATGTCCACATTGAGTCTACTGAGCACGTTGTTAATGATGGCGGTCTTCCGAGAATCGTTGATTTGTGTAAGGTCTTCCGACAGGCCAGGACACATAGTTCTGACGTTCCAGCTTGCAAAACGAAGGGCTGGTACCTTCTTTCCTTTTTTCGTGCTGTTTGGTGCGGTGTTCAAGTCCACTTTTCGGGCAATGACCCTGATCTCCAAGCACCCATTGAAGCAGGTGGACTGTGGCGGGACAGAACCTTATTGACCGGGGGCTGCCCGGTTTGATGCGGGCGGTAGCTGTCCAGTGAGATGCGATGACCTCTCCCACCGACAAAGGCAACCCGTGGCGCCCAATCTCTACGCCAATTGAGCTGGACTTATTAACCGTAACTGCTGCCTTCCGTGTTGTTTCAGTCGCTGTGAGGCGACAATGGAGTGACCTCTTCATGGCGCATGCCTGGGTGAATGTATGGAGGTTGTGAGTTGTCCAAGCGTCAAAACCCCCCCTCTCGGCCTTTCTGGTGGGGTCCAAAGGAGTGCAGAGCACGATGTTTGGCACCGGTATGGCTGCAGGAACTGCCGGAAACATGCCAAAGGTGACACATGACCGCCTACGGGGTTCCGCTCCGGATTTTCTGTTAGCGTCTGCGGCCACGGCGTGATGTAAGTCCAGTGCAGAGAGGAAGGAGCAGCGGAACCCTAGGGTACTAAGACCTAGTACAGAGGGGAAGCATCGAGAAAAACCCCGAACACGTAAAAAGCCATAACCCGGCCCCAGTTGACTCCATCGCGGAACGGCTCCTCGGCCACAACTTCAAAACGCCCGCGGGAGATGTGAGGCTCGTAGCACATCTGCAGCGCAATGTCGGCGAATTCCTGCTGGTACTGGCGCCCGAGGCTCTCGCCCACCTCCCGGAGGACGCGGATGAGCTTTCCTGGCGTCGATGGTGGGAACTGATGAAATGTTTTATTACCTGCACCCCCTTTCCCCCCACCCCGCTTCCCCTTCCCAGCACCCCCCTCCCAGCTCAACCCCCCAAACCCTCTTCCCCCACCCCGTTCCCCCCCCCCCCCCCGCAACCCCTTCCCAGCTCCCCTTCGGACCTTCTTCCCCCTGCACCCCCTTCCCCTGCACCCCTCCCCCTCGCACCCCCTCCTCCCATCGGCATCCACCTATCCCAGAGCAGGGGCCCTAACAACCCCACTGCCTTGTGGGCGTCTCGGGAGAGTAACTGAGTCATACTTGAAGACAAATTAACTTCCATTAAATGATGTTTGTAATCTAAATTAGGATTGACATAAATTCAACATGCAGGAGTTATCAACTATGGTAAGTGTACTGAATTTAACTCCTCATCTGTATTTATTTGGACATATATGGCTTATACTTCCACAAATACAGACAAAAATCCTCCATGTGATCTGATTGCCTATTGAGTGAGTGCACAGTTGATCCATGACCTCACCAAAGGGGCCATACCAGGTGTTGATCACTTTTTTGTGTCAAGTGCTTCTTGGCATCTGTTCAAAGCCTTTTATATCAGTTTCAACCTCAAACAGCAATAATGGGCTGAATTTTACAGACCCCCTCCCCACCGACGTTGTGGTGGGGGTGGGGCTAAAGATGCCTCCAGGAGACGGCCGCCACACACCCTGACACCGTGAGGGTCCGGCCCGAGATTGCCGGCGGCGGCGAGGCCTCGTGGCAACCCCCCTCCCCCACCAACCCCACTGCTCAGCGACAAGACCGCCGTTAACATATGTATAAAATTCAAACCACTGAATTAGTTACCTTTACATTTCTGCCGTCTGTGCCAATGCGATATTCATGCCGCTGGCCGGCACTCCCATGCCTTTGGACCCCGTCTGGGGAACCGAGGTGGAACACTGGTGGGGAGGGGGGAGGAGGTATGTTTCTCAGTATGGGGATGGGCGGGGGGAGCGGGGTCAAAGTAATATCATTGGTGTAGGGGATGGCGGAAAAGGTTATAGTGTAAAGTTTATGTACTTTGGGGGGGGTAAGGTCAGGTGGACAAGGGAAGTGTTTGGTGGGGGGAGGGCAAGTAATTAATTTTATGGTTATTGGGGGAGTGGGAGAGGGGCAATTTAAATGGTTTAATCATTTTTAGTACCTGTTCCTTTAAATATTTAAATTGAACAGCAGGGCTTGAAGCCCTTTAAAAATGGCATCAGCACCTGCGCACAGGCAGCTGACGCCATTGCCAGGGACGGACAGCCCGCCACCCCCCCGTGTCATTAGTGCGGGGGGGTGGGGGAGGGCGGGCGGTCCGCCCCAGCTATTTAAATGAGCTGCCGTGCTTAATATCGCGATGGGTCCGCGACGTGTGGCTTGCATAAGCGGGCCGCCATTGTTTTCGCCTGCCGCCGATTTTGGTGGCGTGAGTATAAATTTCAGCCCAATATCTTGTACTTATATAGTGCTTTAATGTAATAAAATGTCCTGAGTTAATTTACAAGCATTATCAAACAAAATTTGACACTGGACCATATAAGGCTTTATTAGGCCAGAAGACCAACAGCTTGGTCAGAGATAGGTTTTAGTGAGCATTTTAAAGAAGGAAAGAGACGTAGAGAGGTGGAGAGATTTAGGGAAGGATTTTTGGGCTGCGTCAAGGTTGAGAACGGAAGTGGACCAGGCCCGAAAAGACCGGGACCAGCCGGCATGCCGGATTGCTGACACCGTCCCCGGTGCTGGCCATTTTAGGGAGGCAGTTTCAGGGCCTGGTGAGGCTGTCTGCCCCCTTGAGTCAGGCAGCCAATTCGGCTCATTAAGAGCCTTGTTAGTGGTTGTTAAAGGAGGCTGACTGGGATGTAATGATAATAGAGGTGTTGAATAATCATAGCAATTAATCTCTACCAATGCTAAGGATGAGAATTCTTTTTTCCAAACAAATAATTTGGTGAAGGAATGCTGATTCTCAAAGGGTTGTGTTAACTGCACTGTGTTCTGATTGCAGGTCTTTCAATTACTGAGGTTACTGTTAATGTTGCTTCACAGTACAACAGCTACAGAGGTGCTATCATTTCTTTCTTTTTGTGTGGTCTTTTGGTTTACCAGGGAGACCTTCAGAGTTTACATACTAATTTAAACAGGAGAGCATTCTCTCTGCATGGTCCTTCTCTGCAGCTTTAACCTGAACTCATTCAGATGAGAAAAAGTGATAAACTGAACAATGGGTGAAAGGCAGTGAGATACTGAATACTAGTCACCAGTGGACAGGTGAGACAAAACCAGAGGCTGAACACTGGTTACCTGTCCAACTGGTGACAGACAACTTGAAACTGGATGCTGCTTGCCTGTGCAGCAAGTTAGGAATAGAAATCAAACTGTATTTATCAATCCAGATGGATCCAACCTAAACCTCTGTCAATGAGGTCTGTTTTTGATTTTAGTATCTGTTGTCAGGATGGGAGTCACGTCAACATTCATTATTCATCCCTAATGCCAGGGCACTTGATTTGATTAGAGTCATTTGTAACTCATACAGGCAGATCCATATTCATATTGTGTGATATTCTTCCCCGTGATACTCCCGATTCACCTCCTCAGATCGACTGCAATGCTAACACCACCATTGACAGACCTGTACCCATGCTGACTTTAATGCAGGGTTATACAGACAGACTTGTACCCACCAGTACTGAAACCGTGTGATATACATAGATCTGTACCCACCAGTACTGTAACCCAGTGTTGTATACACAGACCTGTACCCACCAGTAATGTAACCAGACCTGTGGACAGACCTGTACCCATGTGGACTATACTGCTGTGTTATATCAACAGACTTGTACCCACCAGTACTGTAAACCTGTGCGATATAGACAGACTAGTACTCACCAGTACTGTAACCCAGTGTTCAACAGACGGAACTGTATGCACCAGCACAGTAACCCTGCGTTATACAGACAGAACTGTGCACTCTGTTCTGTAACTCAGTGTTATGCAGACAATGCTGTACCCGCCAGGTCTGTAATCCAGTGTTATACAGACAGACCTGTACCCATATCCTCACTCTACCATTACCATCATGGCAAAGGATCAACCCTGGTTCAATAAAGAGTGCAGGACAACATGCCAGGAGCAGTACCAGGCATACTAAAAATGAGGTGTCAACCTGGTGAAGCTACAAAACAGGACTACATGTTAATAAACAGAGCTAAACGATCCCACAACCAATGGATCAGATCAAAGCTCTGCTGTCCTGCCACATCCAGTCATGAATAGAGGTGGACAATTAAACAACTCACTGGAGGAGGAGGGTCCACAAATATCCCCATCCTCAGTGATGGAGAAGCATATCAGTGCAAAAGACAAGGCTGAAGCATTTGCAACCATCTTCAGCCAGAAATGTTGAGTGGATGATCCATGTTGGCCTCTTCCTGAGGTCTCCTACATCACAGATGCGGGTCTTCAACCAATTCGATTCACTCCATGTGATATCAAGAAACAGCTGAAGGCACTGGATACTGCAAAGGCTATGGGTCCTGACAACATCCCAGCTATTGTACTGAAGACCTGTGCTGCAGACCTAGCTGTTCTCCTAGCCAAGCTGTTCCAGTACAGCTACAACTCTAGCTTCTACCCGACAATGTGGAAAATTGCCTAGGTATGTCCTGTCCCCAAAAAGCAGGACAAATCCAATCTTGCCGATTAACGCCCCATCAATCTACTCTCATCATCAGCAAAGTGACGAAAGGTGTCGTTGACAGTGTTGTCAAGCACCACTTAAACAGCACAACCTGCTCACTTATGCTCAGTTTGGGTTCCGCCAGGGTCAGTCGGCTCCTGACCTCATTACAGCCTTGATTCAAACACGGACAAAAGAGCTGAACTCCAGAGGCGAGGTGAGAGTGACTGCCCTTGACATCAAGGCGGCATTTGACCGAGTATAGCATCAAGAAACCGTGGCAAAACTGGAGTCAATGGAAATCAAGGGGAAGACTCTCCACTGGTTGAAGTCATACCTAGCACAAAGAAAAATGGTTGTGGTTGTTGGAGGCCAATCATCTTAGCCCCAGGACATTGCTGCAGGAGTTCCTCAGAGTAGTGTCCTAGGCCCAACCATCTTTAGCTGCTTCATCAATGACCTTCCCTCCATCATAAGGTCAGAAGTGGGGATGTTCGCTGATGATTGTACAATGTTCAGTATCATTCATGACTCCAGATAATGAAGCAGTCCATGTCCATATGCAGCACGACCTGGATAACATTCAGGCTTGGGCTGATAAGTAGCAAATAATATTCGCGCCACACAAGTGCCAGGCAATGACCATCTCCAATGAGAGAATCTAACCATCTCCCCTTAACATTCAATGCCATTATCATTGCTGAATCTCCCACTATCAACATCCTGGAGGTTACCATTGACCAGAAACTGAACTGGAGAAGCTACAACAGCATGTCAGAGCCTGGTAATTCTGGAGCGAGTAACTCACCTCCTGACTCCCCAGTGCCTGTCCACCATATACAAGGCACAAGTCAGGAGTGTGATGAAATACCCTCCACTTGCCTGGACGCGTGCGGCTCCACGTTAACACTCAGGATGCTCAACATCATCCAGGACAAAGCAGCCGCTTGATTGGCACCCCATCCACCACGTTAAACATCCATTCACTCCACCACCGACGTACAGTAGCAGCAGTGTGTACCATATACAAGCTGCACTGCAGCAATTCACTACGCCTCCTTTGACAGCATCTTCCAAACGCGCAACCTTTTCCAACTAGACGGACAAGGGCAGCAGATGCGTGGGAACACCACCATCTGCAAGTTCTCCTCCAAGCCACATACCATCCTGACTTGGAACTATATCACCGTTCCTTCACTGTTGCTGGATCAAAATCCTGGAACTCCCTGCCTAACAGAACTGTGGGTGTACCCACACCAGATGGACTGCAGCAGTTCAAGAAGGCAGCTCACCCCCACCTTCTCAAGAGAAATTAGGGATGAATAACAAATGCTGGCATTTCCAATGATGCCCACATCCCATGAAATGAATAAATAAAAAAAGCAGTACTGTAACCCAGTGTTATACAGACAGGCCATTACCCACCAGTACTGTAACCCAGTGTTATACAGACAGCCCTGTACACACCAGTACTGTGATCCAATGTTATACAGGGTTACGACCGAGTGGACTGTTTATTCTAGTTCCACTTCTCCATGGGTCACAACATATATTTAAATGTTTTTCCACTTACTGATATGGTCAATCATAGACTCTATTTTTATCCCAGAATAAAACACACCAAGCAGGTTTCTTTAATAAACAACAAAGTTATCAGTTTATTATAAAGCAAGCCTTAACCAGAAATGAAGTAAAGCATAAACACACAGATTGAAATATTAAAGTTCCTTTTTTACCTTAGCACTCACACACACATACACACACACACACACATACACCGGTTAACCAGAAAAATAAAGGGATTTGCGTTTTAGAGCTCTATTGCAAAAAATCAGACAAAAAAAAACCTGGGTTAAATACTTGCTAAATCTTGAAGAAGAGAGAAGATATGGGAAGATGTCCTTTGTTTTAGTTTGGCGTCCCAAATGCATATCAACTGCTGCTGCTGGGATCTTCCTAGTTCTTTTCAGGCGATGTTGAAGATCAGTTTGGGTAGGCTTTCCAAGAAATGCAGCAACAGAGGTTTCAGATAGGCCTTACAGCAGAAATGTGGCAACAGGGTTTCAATTCCCATGCATTCGATATGCAGGGTTTCTTCAAATACAGGAGGAAAGAGGAAGCTGACACGCTGGATATGCATGGTTTCTTTCCAAGAGAGAGAAAGAGATGAACTAGGTTTCCTTGGCAGGCAAAAACCAACAGTCTTCCAAGCAGTTTACCTTCTAACTCACTGTCCAAAGTGAAACCAAAACAATGTCACAAGAATTAAGCCTCCTGACCTCTATAAATCTGGACCTGTCACTTCTCCGGTAAACATCTTCTCCAAGTCAAAACAACAATCTCCCTACTGGTATTTTATCTGAAAACAGGTGCTTTCCAGTCAGGGCTTGTTTACGAGCCAAGTCCAGGAAACCTCTGGTGACCTCTTTTTAAAAAACAAAGTTCAGCATCTCTTCAAGCTTCCAGATGAATCAATGTCCATAATTCAACTATAAGTCCTTAAAAACATTTGTTACGACCAGGTGAGAAAGGAGTCTAGAGTTCCCTCTCAGCGTTCACCTGGTCTTACCATAACAGGGTTTAATTTTAAATGCACCATTTATTTTTAGCTCCCCCTTAGTGAATCCTTGTTCACTAACTTGAATTATAAGGCAAAGCTAGCCAAACAAGTTTTCTTAGGTTTAAAGAAAAAAAGGTTGAACTTTATTCAACTTAAACTCTAATTCGGTTAACACCTACGGATACGGGCGCACCCACGCTAGCATGCATACGCGATACACACTTGCAGATAGAGACAGAAAAGAGCAGAAGAAATAAAGTGGACAAGTTTGAGGCAATATCTGAAGACGGTTTTTGTTACTGTTCTTCGAGCTCACTGTAAAGTCCTTGATTGTAGACAGGTCTTGCTTTACGTTGGGGTCCAGTATTCTTCTTAAACCTTGTTCGATGTAGGAGACCTTTCTCTTCTGAAGTTCATGTGTCCTCAGTGGGTCCAGAGACTTGTGAGAAAGAGATGGGAGCAGACAGGAGAGGTCTTTCACTCCAGGAGAAAACAGTCTTTCTGAGTTCAAAAACTCTGTGGCTAGTTCAAAAAACCCTGGACCAACCAATTAGTCATGTGACCAGCTGGTTTAACCAGTCCTGGCTTTTGTGCATTTTATCACCTTAGTAGTCTCTGGAATGCTCTTCCTTACACCTTCAATGTCTGGTGATCAAAATCCATTGTGGGTTGAATGTGTCAGGGAATGGTCCTTTTGTCTCCACAAGCACTGTCTGTTAGTATGCAAATGTATTTCAGCTAAGTGTCTGGCAGGCCTTGTAACAGGCCTTCTCTTCGTCCCAGCAAGTTTTAAATCAATGTTCATATGACAAAATTAATATGCCTCTTTCTTGGCAGGTGGGGGCCTGCATGACACATATTTTACAAAAAAAAAAGCACTCTCATAAGAACAGACAGATCTGTACTCAGCAGATCTGTACTGCAGTGTTATATAGACAGACATATGCTCAAGTATTGTACAGTGACAGACCTGCATCCAGCAGAAAGAGGAAGAGCACTTGTGCTACTGTCTGAGACCTCCTGGAGGTAAGCATGAGTGACATTAGCAGCTGGCTGGGACTAACTTACTTGCTGCTGACTGAGTGGATGTAGAATCGTATACGCAGGGATTATATAGAGTGTTATGAATGCTGGACCTTGTAACATGATTATGTCTTAAAAATTGTAATTTTTAGAAGTTCAAGATGGAATCCGGAAGGTCAGGTAATCTCACCTCCACTCTGCAAAAGATTACCAGGACAACAGAGAATATAGTTCAAAGACTGCCTTCTGAAAAACAGAGACTACAGCCACTAACACCTGAAGAAATTGGGTTCCGCCCTCCCAGACTTTCGGGAGTCGTTAATTCAGAAAATGTACCAGGCAGGTGTTAATACCTGGGAACAATGGACAGGCCCGAGGGGCTTTGTAAAACTAGACTTCTGGACTTTGCATTTTGGAGCAAAACAACAAGTTATCGTCTTCTGAATCAAGATAAATTTAACAGACTTTCTGATGACAAAGTGACTGTAACAGAAGAAATCAAAGGTTGTGGCCTCAAAGCAGGTTGGAAGGAAGAAACTCAACAGTTGCAGCCTCACAGAGAAGGAACCAACAATGGCAGCTTAGAGGAGACACCTGCTCTCGGAAGCCTATTACAGCAAAAGGCTGTGAAGACTTGAACCTGTCTTGAGAGTCGAAGTTTGTGGAGAAGTAGAAGACCAGTGGGATCACCAGGAAACACCGTATTCATGGACATCCAGGTTGGAAGTGCTCAGAGAAGTGAGCAAAGAGAACATTCATTTTTTTAAAAGGTCTAGGAGATCCAGCCCACTGCAGCTAGAAGGAGTTTAGGACTTTTAACTGCAAAGGATTTCATCATTAAAAAATTCTGTGTAATGTATAAGTGTGGTGTGAAATGTTCAAGTATTTTTAATAAGTAAAGAAAATACCTTTCTTTGTAATTTGGGGTATCTGCTACTTGCAAAGTACTATTTAGTTAATTTGGGATTTCTTTTAGTTTAATTGTTATAATAAATCTTAAAATGTGAAAGCTTGCTGTGCAATTCTTTAAATTGGTCTGGGGGTACATAATCACATATTTTCACGTTAATGATCTCACTGGGGTTGTAAAAGGAATCATAAAATTATTATTGCACAGGAGGCCCTTCAGCCCATCGAGTCCATGCAGGCTCTCTGTAGAGCAATCCCAATCAGTCCCATTCCCCTACTCCATCTTCTAGCCGTGTAAGTTTATTTCTCTTAAGTGCCTATCTAATTTCCTTTTGAAATCATTCATTGCCTCTGCTTCAACCACCCTCATTAGCAATGTGTTCCAGATCATTACCACTCGCTGTGCAATAAAGTTCTTCCTCACAGCCCCCCTGCATCTTTTGCCTGAATACCTTAAATCTGGGTCACCTAATCCTTGTACCTTCAGCTAATGGGAACAGCTTTTCTTTGTCTACCCTACCTAAACTTGTCATAATCTTGTACACCTCTTTCAAATCTCCCATCAATCTCCTTTGCTCCAAGGAGAACAACCCCAGCTTCTCCAACCTAACCTTGCAGCTAAAATCCCTCAGCCCTGGAACTAATCTGGTAAATCTCCTCTGCACCTTCTCAAGAACCCTCACATCCTTCCTAAAGTGTGGTGATCAGAACTGGCGTAATACTCAAATGATGGCCTAACCAGAGCTTTATAAAGGTTCAGCATAACTTCCCTTCTTTTGTACTCAATGGACTGAATTTTATGAGCCCCTTTGGGACAGGAACAGAGGTGGGGGGGCCCATAAAATTGTATCGGACGGTTGGGGGGCACAGTGTCCATCGCCTTCCTGATGCCTTCCAATTTAGTCTGAGGCAGGGGAGGCCAAGAACGCCCTTCCTGCCCCAGGCCAATTGAGGGCTTTGAGTGGGGGGGGGGGGGGGGTCCCCTCCTTTTTGGGCAATCCAGGGCCCCGGGAGGGTTCCCTCAGTGGCGTCTGCCACACCCTCCGCCCCAGGAAGCTCCCCACCTACCCTCACCAACCCCTCTACCCCACCCCGGGCCCCGTCTGAATGGCCCTGGCAACTCCAAACCCACTTACCTCTCCCAGGGTCTTCTCTCTTCTCGGTACTGCCTCCTGCAGTAACAGCAGCAGCCACCATTCCCAGTGGCACTGCCAGTACTGCAGAGATGCCAGCCTTCCGATTGGCCAGCAGCTCTTGGAGGCGGGAGTTTGTCCCTTAAAGGGATGGCCATCCCTAACAGTGGGCAGTTAATTGCCTGCCCACCGTGGAATTTCAATGGGGTCCAACGAAAGGCCTGGGCGGGAGCTCCTCCCCCCCGCCTTCCTGCCCGCCACTGGGACCGCCGTCATCAGAACAAAATTCAGCCCAATATCTCTATTTATGTAGCCCAAGAACCCATATGCTTTGCCAACTATTCTCACAATATGTCCTGCCATCTTCAAAGATTCCAGATCACAATAACTCACAATATGAGTCTTGGGTCATTTAACCTGTTTACTCCCTGTCTGTGACTGTAGTCCCTCCTCTCTCTTCTCTCTACTCTTTTTCCAAATTTGCTAAAACATTTGTTTGTTTTCTACTCTAACCATGTCTACCAAAGGACTGGAGGATTGCTAACAATGTACCTGTGTTTAAAAAGGGAGCAAGGGATGGAACGAATAATTACAGGCCAGTCAGTCTAACCTCAGTAGTGGGCAAACTATTGGAATCAATTCTGAGAGACAGGATAAACTGTCACTTAGAAAGGCACGGAGTAATGAAGGGTAGTCAGCATGGATTTGTTAAAGAAAGATCATGTCTGACCAACTTGATTGAATTTTTTGAGGAGATAACAAGGAGGATTGATGAGGGTAATGCAGTTGATAGCAAGTAGGACCTCAAAGGTAGTAATCTCCGGATTACTTCCAAGGCCATGTGCTAATGAGTATAGAAATAGGAAAATACACCAGATGAATGCATGGCTGGAGAGATGGTGCAGGAAGGAGGGCTTCAGATTTCTGCGGCATTGGGACCAGTTCTGGGGAAGTTCTGGGACCTGTACAAGCCGGACGGTCTGCACATGAACAGAACTGGTACAAATATCCTTGCGGGAAGGTTTGTTAGTGCTGTTGGGGATGGTTTAAACTAGCTTGGCAGGGGGATGGGAACCTGAGCGCAATCTTAAATAGGACAATTTCGGGGCAGGGAACATCCTTTTCCTTGCCATTGAGAACGTGCCCAATTCACATAAGAAACAGGAGCAGGAGTAGGCCATTTGGCCCCTCCAGCCTGCTCCATCATTCAATAAGATCACGGCTGATCTTCTACCTCAAGTCCACTTTCCCGCCCTATCCCTCGATTCCCTTAGTGTCCAAAAATCTATCAATCTCAGTCTTGAGTACACTCAGTGACAGGACTTCCACAGCTCTCTAGGGTAGAGAATTGCAAAGATTCACAACCCTCTGAGTGGAGACGTATCTCCTCTTCACAATCCTAAATGGCCGGCCCCTTATCCTGAGACTGTGACCCTCCCATCCCTTCAGTTCTAGACTCTCCAACCAAAGGGAAAACAGCCTCTCATCATCTACCCTATCAAGCTCGCTAAGAATTTTATACTTTTCAATGAGATTATCTCTCATTCAACTAAGCTCCAAAGGATAGCGGCCCATTCTATTCAAGCTTTCCTACTAGGACAGCCCTCTCATCAACCTAGGGGAAATGTTATCCTCTTCCCCACGTCAGGTTTGGAGGTGAGGACAGCATATTATCGGGCCAGATGGTAGCAGGGGTGGGGGGAAGACCACCGCATTCCTGCCTCCACCCAAATTAAGTCCAGGACAGGAAGGTCTGTGAACAGCCTTCTTGCCCCAACACCAATTGAGGCCCTTAAGTGAGCAGTTAATGGCCAATTAAGGACCTCGTCTTGCTGCTACCAGAATTAGCCCAGTGGCTAACGAGCCTGTTGCTGCACGGGGAGCGTGCCAAATAAACCCATGCGGATTGCTTGCTGGCTCCGGGGTGGGGGAAGTGGTTCCTCGTTAAAAGGCACTTAGTGCCTGAACGAGGGACCCAGCATCGGGAAGGGAGGGGGGCTGCCGTTGAGAGTCACCCTCCTGCCCTTGCTGCCGACCCCGAGAAAAATAACATACTCCAGAAGAAAATTTGCATTTATACAGTGCCTTTACAATAGAAAATATCCCACGGCACCTTATGTAGAAGAGAGAATATAAAGATGTAAATAAATCAAGTAAAGGACAAGCACTGAGCCACTGGGCAAGAGTTAGGAGGGGTGACTAATCAAAATAATGTGCACTTTGTGAAGATTTTTAAAGGTGCAGAGAAAGGTAGAGTTGGAGAGTTTAGACAGAGGTATCCAGAGAATAGGGGGGCTGAGTCACTGAAAGCCCTGCCACTAATGGCGAATGAATAAAAGGCAGAGTCGGAGGACCGAGGGCCGTGGAACAGGATAGAAAACTGGAGGAGATTGGAGAGACAAGATGGGATGAGGCCATGGAAAGACTTGAAGATGAGAAGAAATACTTAAAATTTAATGTGTTGTGGTAGACTGAGTCCCAGCCTGGGAAAAACAAATTAATGTCTGCAAGTGAGTCAAGGCTTTTATACCACACAGGAGCAGTGGAATCACATGAGGAATGCCTCTGATGTTATGGTATCACAAAAACATCTCAAAGGGAGGTCAGCGCCAACATGATATTTCCAGTACAGAGACTGACCAGGTGCTGATCTCCCCAGATGTGTGTGGAGGATGCTGTGTGTAGAAGATGAGGAGTGAAATTTACATGGTTAACAAAATGATCTTGATTGCAAAAATGAATGGAACTGAGTTTCACTTCTCAGTGAAACAACTGTACTTTAAAATATGTGACACTTCTAAACTGAGTGAGTCTCATTTCAAGTGAATGCAGGCGAATAGGCTAGCTGCACACTCCATTCTTGGCTGGTTGCCACGTCTCCACCAGGTGGAAGTTCCCTCTGGTTGTCATGGCTCCACCAGGTGAAAGTTCCTTCTGGTTGCCATGGCTCCGCCAGGTGAAAGTTCCCTCTGGTTGCCGGGGGCAAAGGTTGAGAAGTTGGAAGCAGCTCCGGCCTGTTTTGTGCAGCTGTGTTTGTGAGGAGTGCTTCAAGATTACAAGGAGGAGCTGGAAACAGCAGATGCCCAGAACACATCGTGTCAAGAATCAACACTAAAAGTAGGTGTAGATTACTGTTCTTTTCCCTTACTGAATTCCTTATTTTGAAATAAAGGGGAAATAATATTTAATGTTACTGTTGGATGTGATAATGTAACAGCTATAATACTGAACTATCAATGTCTTTTTTACAAACATGTTAGAAACAGATACAGTGAGGTTCTCTCTCCCAAGAGTGACACCTGCTCCTTTACCGTCTGTGATCAGTCACAAGTACTTGGTTACCTCAGCAACCTTTTTGCGTATTTTTTTTAAATGATGGTGCCTTTTCTAAGATAACCAATAAGGAAACATCTTTTTAGAGAGGCACATCTCATAAAGAAACTTAGAAACTTAAATAATAATGTTGTTACCGGTGTTGACTACACACTCCAGTCCCTGCAGTGCCCACCGGTCACCAAAGCTGTCAAGCATGGCAACAAACACCAGGTGCTCCTTGTTCAGAGTCACCTACATGGACAAGACCGTGGAAATGCAGCAGGCACCCAAAACAATACCCCTACAGGACACATCCACCTTTCATATATTCAGGCCAATTTAAATGGGTTATGTTACTAACCAGGAAGGTGAGAACTAGTACCAAGACCATGAAGGGATTGGGAATAAACATTAATATTGGATGGGAACAAGCGATGATTAAAGCAAAATCTAATGGAGGCAACTCAATAATGAGACATAGGGCCAGAATTTGAGGTTAAATATGGTTATCCAAACGTTGCTGTCCGAGTTGCACAACTCCACCTTCTGCCCCACATCTTGCTGGCTGGCTCACCATTGAAATGCATTGAAGGGCGTGAAGTTGCTGTACTTGCGCAGAAGGTATTAACTACACTCACTACAGAAAGTTAAGTCTTGTCCACTGTAGTGTAAATATCCTTTTAACAATGTGATATGTGTTAATTACTGCCAAACAAGTTCTCATGCACGGAAAATTACAAGTATGGAGTCTCATTTCTTCAGATTTTACTTGCTGATTTTAAATGTCAAATTTAAAATGTAAAAAATTACTTTTCCTTTCTGTCTCTTTTCTCTCTCTCTCTTAATCCAATCGTTCTTTCAATTGCTTTATCTCTCTTTCTGTATCTGATCTGACATTGAATTCACCCACTCTAATTTACACTTCCTTCTCAGACCTTGCACTGTTAATTTCACAATCCTTCAATCTGATGGTTAAGAAGATAGAGAGTTGCTCGACCTGTTCACTCAGGTCCCAGCTGTCCAGTTTCCCTTATCAGCTCACACCTTCAGCAAATTGCCACACAAGAAATTTAAAAACCTAAAGGTGCAAGGAGAAGTCTAACAACAGGTGCCATTAGATGTCCTGCTACAACAAATTATACCCCATTATTTCAGCAGGTGGTTCAAAAAATCATTCTTTGCTTTCAATTTATCTCAATTTGCATCAGAATGGCTGTTACTGATTTCTAATAGCTGTACAAATCACAATCCATAGTTATTTAGTCACAATTATTGGGAAATTCAGTTCAGTTCAGAGATACAGCACTGAAACAGGCCCTTCGGCCCATCGAGCCTGTGCCGACCATCAACCACCCATTTATACTAATCCTACACTAATCCCATATTCCTACCACATCCCCACCTGTCCCTATATTTCCCTACCACCTACCTATACTAGGGGCAATTTATAATGGCCAATTTACCTACCAACCTGCAAGTCTTTTGGCTGTGGGAGGAAACCGGAGCACCCAGAGGAAACCCACGCAGACACAGGGAGAACTTGCAAACTCCACACAGTCAGTACCCAGAATTGAACCTGGGTCATTGGAGCTGTGAGGCTGCAGTGCTAACCACTGCATCACTGTGCCGCCCAGTGCAACAGTGAACCCTGATTAAAATGTATGTTATAATACAAACACAGAAGTAAAAACAGAAATATAGGGACAGGTGGGGATGTGGTAGGAATATGGAATTAGTGTAGGATTAGTATAAATGGGTGGTTGATGGTTGGCACAGACTCGGTGGGCCAAAGGGCCTGTTTCAGTGCTGTATCTCTAAACTATACATGTCAGAAAACACTCATATTCAGTAAGAGTCTCATATGCAGAGTATGAACTCCCACTCAACTTCATGAACTGGGCTGAAAATTCTTAGTGTTTCTTTTGGTTTTATTCATTCTCCAGCAACAGATAACAAACATACAGAGGAAGCAGAGTTACCAAAAGCACAAATAAAGCTCCTCTGTTTAAACTAACAGCTTAAAGGGGTACATTTACGGAAACTCTGGTGGTAATTTTCAACCGCATGGTAACCTGGCAAAGCAGATTGCCCACTCATTGGAGAATCCACTCAATTATCATCCCTTTCCTGCTCTGTTCCCCTAATCTTGTCCCAAAGGAGCACAGATCAGATAATGCACCACAGAGGTCAACAAGCCTCATTCGCAGTGCTCCCAATTTTCCAAACTCATTCTTGTTGAGCAACACTTTTATTTATTTAGAGATACAGCACTTAAACAGGCCCTTCGGCCCACCGAGTCTGTGCCGACCAACAACACCCATTTATACTAATCCTACGTTAATCCCATATTCCCTACCACATCCCAACCATTCTCCTACCACCTACCTACACTAGGGGCAATTTACAATGGCCAATTTACCTATCAACCTGTAAGTCTTTGGCTGTGGGAGGAAACTGGAGCACCCAGCAGAAACCTACAAGGTCACAGGGAGAACTTGCAAACTCCGCACAGGCAGTACCCAGAACTGAACACAGGTTGCTGGAGCTGTGAGGCTGCGGTGCTAACCACTGCGCCACTGTACCGCCTCACTGTGCCGTGGCTTTGTGCCACGATGGAATTAAGAAATTATCATGTAGCACTAATGGAGGATTTTCACTGGTGTTTCAGACAGCAAAGGCTGTGTGAGGCCATCAAAGGGTTATGTGAGGATAGGAGAGGGTATGTGTGAGACTGGGAAAGGGTTGTGTGATAGGCTCAGGGGAAGGTTTGTCAGGGGAACAGTAATGTGATAGGCTATAGGAAGAGTTATGTGAGGGGATAATGACTGATGAATTGATTGCTTCACTTTTACAAGATACTATGCAGCTGCAGTTAATTTCGTACCTTGGGGTCTGTGGACTGGTTCTGGTGTTTGCTCAAGATGTTGATCATTCAGAGTTTCAAGAAGATGCAGAGCCTACTCATCCAAATAGGGTGAGAGCTTTTCTTGTACAGTTAAATATATTAGTAGCTTAAGTGTTCCAATATTCCATGGGTAACCCCTCATCAGGCTCTTGAATTTTGTAGAGCACCTCCTGTGAATATTTGAAAAGTAATACACTGACACTACAGCAGCTGGTAGTGAAACCTTCATGCCTGTTGAAATGGTAATTACTATCAATCACTAATAGAATTCAAAATCAGGAGCATGAACTCTGCCTGACATTTCACCCAGTCATAAAATCTTATCAGCTAACGCAACATAGATCATGGATTGAACCTGCAACCACCCTGGTCTTAATCACTTAATTACAAACCAGGGAGTGGATCACCCACTGAGTCATCAGGAAAACCATTCAAATGTCCTTTTACTGTTGTATTGGTACAGTATGAGATCTATTCCTTTGTGCTTGGTACACGACTATTAGTTGCCAGGAGGTGTATAAGATTAATCAAGAGGCTTGTATCTTTGGTCGTATCTTCTCAGTGTAAGAAAGTTCTCGGCAACATGCTGAGTATCTGAAATAAAAGCAAAATACTGCGGATGCTGGAAATCTGAAACAAAAACAAGAAATGCTGGAATCACTCAGCAGGTCTGGCAGCATCTGTGGAAAGAGAAGCAGAGTTAACGTTTCAGATCAGTGACCCTTCTTCAGAACTCTTCTGAAGAAGGGTCACTGACCCGAAACGTTAACTCTGCTTCTCTTTCCACAGATGCTGCCAGACCTGCTGAGTGATTCCAGCATTTCTTGTTTTTGTTGCTGAGTATCTGAGTTCACCATGAGGGAATGCCAAATGGTGGCTCTGCAATATTACAGTGATCCTAGCCCGAGCCATTGAATTACCCATAGACAAGAACTTTTTAAAGCACATAGCTGCACTTCAGTGCTATGCCCATCACTCCTCCATCAGATGTACTCTGCTTTTATTGTACTTTTTTCAGATAGTTTATAAGCCGCCAAAGCCTGTTGGTGATGTCTACTTTGTGGCCACCTTCGACACAGATGGTCTTGAAGGGTAAGTTTTCCTCCATGTTTGATCTCACCACCTGTGTAGGAACTGTCTATGTGGGTCAGTATGACTCTGTGATTAGTTTACCCGTGTGGGATTGCTCTGGCTGATTGAATCAATTGAGTTAAAAGAAGTGTAATGACACTATATTATTTGACTATTAAAGTACCAAACATTTGATCACTCAGATGAATGGGTTAGATGCAATTCAGAGTTGCTCTGTCTGATGCTAAGCAGGGTTCAGTGTAAAAGCTAGTTAGTACCCAGACCTCACTACAGCCTTGGTCCAAATGTGAAACTCCCTCCCTAACCTCACTGCGGATGTGCCGACATCACATGGGCTGCAGCAGTTCCAGAAGGTGGCTCACCACCACCTTATCAAGGGGAATCAGGGATGGGCAATAAATGCTGGCCTAGTCAGCAACACACACATCCCATGAATGAATAATTTAATTTTTTTTTAAAGTGCTCATGTGAGACCAAAATCAGTTATGGTTGAAGTTCCTTCCAGGATTGAATCCCCTGCTGACACTGTTTAAGCTGACACATGAAGGATAGCTACTTGGGTGAGGTGGTGACAGGCATGCAGCAGTCATGGAACTGTACCAATAAGGAGACAGGGTTTTCAGGAGATGAAGAAATAAGTGAGAGAAGATTTGAAATAATGAACACCAGGCTGAAAAACAATGTTTCTCCTCAAAATAATGTGGTCATTCTAGCTTGAAGGAATCTATAATTTCTGGCAACAAGGTGGGTGTCAGTAAAACATGGTTGTGATTGTTAATCTTTAAAGACTTAGGAAAATAGTTAACATTCTGGGCTCCTCCCATTGACATTATGGCCAAGAGTTTCTGTTTTGGGTGCATTCAGTAATCTAGGCACAAATTCCGCTCGAAATTGTGCTAGTTTTGAGAAGTGTTTTTCAGTAGCATTTTCATGGTTCGAACACCTCTCTCTGCTTCTCCATTGCCCTGGGGATACCGCAGTGAACTTGTAACATGGGCAAACCCATATGTTTCTACGAAATCTCTGAAGGCTTCATTCACAAATTGTGAACCATTATCGGAGATCACTAGAGCTGGAATGCCATGTGTGGCGAAAATGTCTTTTAATGATTTGATTATGGCTTCAGAACTCTGGCCAATTATTGGTTTGACTTCAACCCATCTGGAGCAATAGTCAATGACAATAAGGAAAATCTTCCATTTATGTTCAAACAGGTCCATTCCCAGGCGTTCCCATGGCCTGGACAGAAATGAAGACGACATCAGTGACTTTCTAGGTCTTGTCTAGTAGTAACGCATGCAATACACCTGGAAATCATCTTTCAATTTCCTTGGAAGGCCACCATTTTGAGTTTCTCGCTCTTGCTCTACACTTGGTGATTCCGAAGTGCCCTTGGTGTAGTTTCTCCAGGATGTCCAACCTTAAAGCCCTTGCAATAGCTAGTCTTTCGTCGTAGACTAGTAAATCATCGACAATAGTAAGATGGCTTCTTTGCTCATGATATTTTCTTAAAATTGGGTTATTAGGCATATATTCTGGCCAACCTTCTTGGCAAACCTTTCACTTTTTCAGACTTCGTCCTCTTTCTGTAGGTTTCTAATTTAGCGTAATCTTTGAGCAGTTGCTGGAAAATCTTCAGTTATAATTAAAGCAAAGACTTCCACTTCCTCCAGGATTGAGACATCTCCCACTTCAGGTATAGCAATTGATACCCTTGATAATGCATCAGCTGTTAACCTGCTGTTTCCTTGGGACATATTCAGTTGTTGTATCTCATTAGTCATAGTTGAAATCTCTGTACAATTGGGGGTAATTTTGCTAACTGCTTTGAATTAAATAATGTCACCAGTGGCTTGTGGTCAGTTTCGATCTTGACCTTCAGGCCCAGTACGTTGTCAGAAAATTTCTCACATGCCCATGATGCTGCTAATGTTTCCTTCTCATTTACTGCATACCTTTGTTCTGTTTATGTCAACGAACAAGAAGCAAAGTACAAAGGCTTGCACAGTGGCGCAGTGGTTAGCACCGCAGCCTTACAGCTCCAGCAACCAGGGTTCAATTCTGGGTACTGCCTGTGTGGAGTTTGCAAGTTCTCCCTGTGTCTGCGTGGGTTTCCTCCCACAAGCCAAAAGACTTGCAGGTTGGTAGGTAAATTGGCCATTATAAATTGCCCCTAGTATAGGTAGGTGGTAGGGAAATATAGGGACAGGTGGGGATGTGGTAGGAATATGGGATAAGTGTAGGATTAGTATAAATGGGTGGTTGATGGTCGGCACAGACTCGGTGGGTCGAAGGGCCTGTTTCAGTACTGTATCTCTAAAGAAAATCCATCTTCTTGAATCTGAAAGAAGACTGCACCTAATCCTGTTGCCAATGCGTCTGCTGCAATAATGGTCATTAGCTCTGGATCGTAGTGTGCTAATACTACTGATGAAGCTAACATTTCCTTGATCTTCTCGAAAGAATTTTTCTGACAATCTCCCCAGCACCAGGCATTGCTGCTCTTTAGCAGTTGTCATAAAGGCTCATTAACAGTGGCTAGATTTGGTAGGAATTTCCCTACCTGGATAACCATACCCATGAATCACTGTAAATCTGTTATGTTCTTTAGCTCTGGGAAATCCTCCATTGTCTTCGTCTTCTGTGGATCTATCTTGATGGCAGATCTATCAATTATGTGGCCAAGGAACCTCACTGTCGACTATGGGAATAAACACTTCTCATTTAATGTGAGACCAGCCTCTTGTAATCTGTGCAATATAGCTCTTACCCTTGTGTCGTGTTCTTCTCAGTTTGTTCCATGAATCAGAACATCGTCCATGTGGCAGATGATCCCCTCCAAGCCTTCCAGGATTCTTGACATCGTCCGCTGGAATATCTGTGGTGCTGGCGCAATATCAAATGGCAAGCTGTTGAAACACCATCTTCCGAAGGGTGCAATAAAAGTAGTTAACAATTTATACTCTTCCTCTAAAAGCAACTGCCAAAATCTTCTATCTGCTTCTAATTTAGTGAATATGGAGCTTTTTCCCAATTTGGCAAGGCTGTCGTCGGCTGCGCCAAAGGGTGAATTTCTCTTTCTACAGCTTCTCTCTGCTTCTCTATTGCCCTGGGGGTATCTTGGTGAACTTGTAACATGGGCAAACCCATACATTTCTATGAAATCTTTGAAGTCGAAGAGACTTAGTAGTTGGCAGGAAAAAAGACAGAGGCGCAAGGGGAGAGCCAACTGTGCAACAGCCCCAACAAACAAATTTCTCTGCAGCACCTGTGGAAGAGCCTGTCACTCCAGAATTGGCCTTTATAGCCACTCCAGGCGCTGCTTCACAAACCACTGACCACCTCCAGGCGCGTATCCATTGTCTCTCGAGATAAGGAGGCCCAAAAGAAAGAACAAAAGAATTGGAGTTGGGTAAGGTCCACACAAATTCTAATTGACCCGTTTGATTCCTTTACTGGAACCATCCCACAACACCACCTAGTGGGTTTAGTTACTGCAGAAATAACTCCTTGCTTTAGCATGGCATCAATTTCCTTCTTTATGTTTTCCAGGAATGGGTGTGGGACCTGTCTTGGTGTGAACAAATACCTCTGTAGCGTTTATCATGACCTCTCTTTCTCTTCTCTCACCTTCACCCTTTCCCAGTCTTCTGCACCGATTCATGGCTGAAGGGTTCTTGGGAGTGTGGGTAGTTGTGTCCTTAACCTCCTACCCATTTGCAACTCACATGGAGCCAACCCATTATGAAGTGGCATTTATTGACAGTTTAATAGTGCCAGTTGAGTAGCATTTCAGTAACATTTTCATGGTTTGAACACCTCTCTCTGCTTCTCTATTGCCCTGGGGGTATCTTGGTGAACTTGTAACATGGGCAAACCCATACATTTCTATGAAATCTTTGAAGGCTTCATTAGTGAATTGTGGACCATTTTTGGAGATCATGAGTGCTGGAATGCCATGTGTGGTGAAAATATCTTTTAATGATTTGATTATGGCTTCAGAACTCTGGTCAATTAATGGTTTGACTTCAACCCATCTGGAGTAATAGAAAATCAGTGGCGCAGGGGCGGCACAGTGGCGCAGTGGTTAGCACCGCAGCCTCACAGCTCCAGCGAACCGGGTTCAATTCTGGGTACTGCCTGTGTGGAGTTTGCAAGTTCTCCCCGTGTCTGCATGGGTTTCCTCTGGGTGCTCCAGTTTCCTCCCACAAGCCAAAAGACTTACAGGTTGGTAGGTAAATTGGCCATTATAAATTTCCCCCAGTATAGGTAGGTGGCAGGGAAATATAGGGACAGGTGGGGATGTGGTAGGAATATGGGATTAATGTAGGATTAGTATAAATGGGTGGTTGATGGTCAGCACAGACTCGGTGGGCCGAAGGGCCTGTTTCAGTGCTGTATCACTAAACATAAACAAAATGACAGTAAGGAAAATCTTCCATTTATGTTCAAACAGGTCCATTCCCAGGCGCTCCTATGGCCTGGACAGAAGTGAAGACAACATCAGTGGCTTTCTTGTATTCTTGTCTGGTAGTCGCGCATGTGATACACCTGGAAATGATCTCTTCGATTTCCTTGGAAGGCCACCATACTGAATTTCTCACTCTTGCTCTGCCTCTTTGTTGAGAGTAATGTGATAGTCTGTTTTTAATTTTCCCAATCCTTCATATAATTTGGGGAATTCAGCTCTAAAATCGCTGAGCTGTTTCTCTTGTCCCTTGATCTCTTTCACCCTGCATCACAGCTGTAAGGCTAGTGAACAGACTTATGGCTCTTTATGACATATAGGGTTTCTGGAATTGCGTTATTTCTGTGTGTTAAAGTTGCTTGTATTTCTCCGAAAACCTTAATTGAACTCCTCCCAGCCTGTATAATTGCTGGTTTTCCTAAGCTTTTCTTTCCTCAGCCATGGTGTTTGTTGGATAGGACAGAAACTGTTGCTTCTGTATCTAACCTGAAGTTGGTTTTATTTTTCCCCTCGAAGATTTCTGCTTCCCAGCAATTTTCATTTGTCTCTTGCACTTCCCCAAGGAAGGGAGTACTGATCATCTGTTTTTCTTTTATTTCATCTATTTTTTTGCTAGTCTGCAGCATTTGTTTCCTGCTGTGACAGAACTGCTGAAAGTGCCCCCTGTTCTTGCATCAGAAATGATTTTCCCGCCCAGTGCCCCTTCCGGCCACACCTACTGCAATTTAGTGCTGCTGCCTGTAGATGTCTTTCCTGCCTCTTGGGTTTTCTGCCGTCATTATTCACTTTCTTCACCACAAACTCAATTGATCCTAGAATTTTCGAGGTTGGACTGCCCCAATCCCCCAAATTAGTCGTCAATTATATTTTCGGACCTCTGCCTGCCGGCTCAAGAGAATGGCATTTTGCAAAGTCAAATCCTCTTTCTGACAGCGCTTTGTCTATGACCCCGATGCTATTCTGTCCTGAATCAATTCTTCTCACAAGCTCCTGTAGTTGCAATTCTCTGCTATTTTATATGGATCATTCATGAATGAATCAATGTTTTTGGGTGCGTTTGTTGAATTTTGTCCTTTCAATGATAACATTCTTTCTGATCTTAAAATATCCCTCCAAGGCTTTTATTCCTTCACCATACAGGGTTTCTTTCTCATCGATCCGCAAGGTAATTAAAATGTCATCCTCACTCTCTCCCATGGCGTAAAGTAAAACACTGGCCTATTCCCTGTCTGGTCGTGCTGCTAGACCCAACACAGAACAGTACCTGTCGAATCTTCGAATCCAACTCGGCTATGCATTGGCTTGGTTGGGCCCCACCGCTCGCTTGAAGCTCTCTGGTAAGGATATCAACTTTTCTATGCTTCTCTCAGATGTTTTCGATATCTTCTATCTTTACCCTACAAAAGTCATTTTTATTGCTGCCACCATATACTATACTGGTCAGTGTGCTGTTAATATTAGGTGAGAATAGTAGAGTTTGGGTCAAAGTAAAGGCAATTATTTACAGGGTTGTTAACTCTAAGGCATCTACATTAACACTGAGCAACATGAGATTCAGACTCGTGACATCACATCCTGTGATGATGCTTAAGGTCTATATACATAACCTACCCAGCAACAGCTTATGTACATTATACTACAATTCTCAGGCAACTTTGCACGTTGTCAGGTAGGTGCCACTATTGTAGCTGTACTGGAACAGCTTGGCTAGGGCCATGGCTAGTTCTGGAGCACAAGTCTTCAGTACTATCGGATGTTATCAAGGTCCATAGCCTTGACTGTATCCAGTGCCTTCAGCCCTTTCTTTATATCACGTGGAGTGAGTTGAACTGGCTGAAGACTGATGCTGGGGACCTCAGGAGGAGGCCAAGATAGCAACATAGCAGCAGGCGTAGGCCAGTCAGCCCATCGAGCCTGCCCCGCCATTCAAAATGATCATGGCTGATCATCCACTTCAATGTCTTTTTCCCACACTATCCTCATATCCCCTTATGTCATTTGTATTTAGAAATCTGTCAATCTCTGCTTTAAACATACTCAATGACTGAGCTTCCACAGCCCTCTGGGGTACAGAATTCCAAAGATTCAAAGCCTCTGAGTAAAGAAATTTCTCCTCATCTCTGTCCTATGTGACTTCCCCCTTATTTTGAAATTGTGTCCCCTGGTTCTAGACTCCCCAACCAGGGGAAACATCTTATCTGCATCTACCCTGTCTTTGCCTTTATGTATTTTGTAGGTTTCAATGAGATCACCTCTCATTCTTCGAAACTCTAAAGAATACAGGCCCAGTTTCCCCAATCTCTCTTCATAGGACAGTCCTACCATCCTGGGAACAAGTCTGGTGAACCTTCGTTGCACTCCCTCTATGGCAATAATATCCTTCCTAAGGTAAGGTTGGGCGGCACAGTGGTGCAGTGGTTAGCACTGCAGCCTCACAGCTCCAGCGACCCGGGTTCAGTTCTGGGTACTGCCTGTGCGGAGTTTGCATGTTCTCCCTGTGACTGCGTGGGTTTCCGCCAGGTGCTCTGGTTTCCTCCCACAGCAAAAGACTTGCAGGTTGATAGGTAAATTGGCCATTATAAATTGCCCCTAGTTTAGGTAGATGGTAGGAGAGTGGTAGGGATTAATGCAGGATTAGTATAAATGGGTGGTTGTTGGTTGGCACAGACTGGGTGGGCCGAAGGGCCTGTTTCAGTGCTGTATCCCTTCTAAAAACAAACTGCACACAGTACTCCAAGTGCAGTCAAACCAAGGTTCTATACAATTGAAGCAAGACTTTGCTACTCCTGTACTCAAATCCTCTTGCGATAAAGGCTAACATACCATTAGCCTTCCTAATTGCTTGCTGCACCTGCATGTTAGCTTTCAGTGACTTATTGACAAGACACCCAGGTCCCTTTGTACATTTACACTTTCTAATCTCTTACCATTTAAGAAATACTCTGCACATCTATTCCTCCTACCAAAGTGGATAACCTCACATTCTTCCACATGATATTCCATCTGCCATGTTTTTGCCCACTCACTAAGTCTGTCCAAATCCCCTTGAAGCCGCTTTGCATCTTCCTCACAATACACATTCCCACCTAGTTTTGTGTCTTCCACGAACTTGGAAATACTACATTTGGATGTAGTATCATGAGATGGACCATCATCTCGGCACTTCTGGCTGAAAATGGTTGCAAATCTTCAGTCTTTCTTTTGCACTGATGTGCTGGGCTCCGCCATCATTGAGGATGGCAATGTTTATGCAGCCTCAAGTTGTTTAATTGATTTAATTAATTGGATTGATTACTTCCATCCCAAACATGCTGCTTCCGCTGTTTAGCATGCATGTCGTCCTGTGGTTGTAGCCACACCAGCTTGGCACCTTATTTTTGGCCTGGTGCTGCTCCTGGCGTACTCTTCTACACTAATCATTGAACTAGGGTTGGTCCCCTGGCTTGATGGTAATGGTAGAGGGATATGGTGGGCTGCTATTCTGGCTGAGATCAGCTAACTCAGTGCAACCAAGCACCAAACCTTGGACTTTCTGGTCTGCGGGGACATAGTGTAATATAGGCAACAAAGCTATCGAGGGAATCATACAATTCACTGAACATTTCAACAGTCTGGAAACACATTTCTTCCCAGATCTGGAAAACAAAGCATTTTATTCATCCATTCTTCTTCTCTTCTTTGGCCTCCTTGTCTCGAGAGACAATGGATAAGCGCCTGGAGGTGGTCAGTGGTTTGTGGAGCAGCGCCTGGAGTGGCTATAAAGGCCAATTCTAGAGTGACAGACTCTTCCACAGGTGCTGCAGAAAAAATTGATTGTCGGGGCTGTTACACAGTTGGCTCTCCCCTTGCGTGTCTGTCTTTTTTCCTGCCAACTGCTAAGTCTCTTCGACTCGCCACACTTTAGCCCCGCCTTTATGGCTGCCCGCCAGCTCTGGCGATCGCTGGCAACTGACTCCCACGACTTGTGATCAATGTCACAGGACTTCATGTCGCGTTTGTAGACGTCTTTAAAGCGGAGACATGGACGGCCAGTGGGTCTGATACCAGTGGCGAGCTTGCTGTACAATGTGTCCTTGGGAATCCTGCCATCTTCCATGCGGCTTACATGGCCAAGCCATCTCAAGCGCCGCTGACTCAGTAGTGTGTATAAGCTGGGGATGTTGGCCGCCTCGAGGACTTCTGTGTTGGAGATACGGTCCTGCCACCTAATGCCAAGTATTCTCCGGAGGCAGTGAAGATGGAATGAATTGAGATGTCGCTCTTGGCTGACATACATTGTCCAGGCCTCGCTGCCATAGAGCAAGGTACTGAGGACACAGGCTTGATACACTCGGACTTTTGTGTTCCGTGTCAGTGCGCCATTTTCCCACACTCTCTTGGCCAGTCTGGACATGGCAGTGGAAGCCTTTCCCATGCGCTTGTTCATTTCCGCATCTAGAGACAGGTTACTGGTGATAGTTGAGCCTAGGTAGGTGAACTCTTGAACCACTTCCAGAGCGTGGTCGCCGATATTGATGGATGGAGCATTTCTGACGTCCTGTCACATGATGTTCGTTTTCTTGAGGCTGATTGTTAGGCCAAATTCGTTGCAGGCAGACGCAAACCTGTCGATGAGACTCTGCAGACACTCTTCAGTGTGAGATGTTAAAGCAGCATCGTCAGCAAAGGGGAGTTCCCTGATGAGGACTTTCCGTACTTTGGTCCATTAATGCTTATTTTTCAACACTTATAGTCCTATGAGAGGGTCTTTCTTTCACAATTTCTTCTCCCAATCAAAGTGGCTCTGAGGATCTTGTTAGTCTTTTATGAAGAGGTTTTGGGCTGTTCTGCCCCATTAACTGGTAAATAATGTGAAAGGTGGGATGTTCTGTAGATGACTGATTACAAAACTGAAGTGTCATGGCAGGGTGGTTTATCAACAAGCATATAATGGCGGGACAGTGATTTACACAATGCAATTCTCCAAATGGCAAGTTTCCAGTCTGCTCCTTGAATTGGGGAGTAGGTTCTGAGTGGAGATTATGTCTGATAAAAAAACTGTTGGGGATGGGGGGGAATATTGGTCGGTAAGCCAACCAAAGACCAGTGCTGCACACTTCAAGGAGGCTGGCTAAAGAGCAACAGGCAGAGCTAGGGGAGGTCTCAGTATTCCGGGGAACATACACTGTGGTTTCCACACAACAGATAAAAGATTTGACATTCCTTTCTTCAGGTGGGTAAAGTCTGAAGCAAAAACGGATGGCACTAATGACACCAGATATGACGGTAAGATATTATCTTTTCTCTGTGAAATACAAGAGGAGTCTTAATGAAAACTAATTTGTGCTTTACCTCTGGTTCTTTAGATCATGTGGAAGCATGGTTACATTTTAAACAAGAAAACTTTATAACATCCTCATTTGATGATCCATCACTGCACTCAAGCTCTCAAAGTAGTTAATGCTATGTACATACATATCTACAGGCAATTGTTCGACCTGTACACTAGCTGTGTGCTTGGAGTCAATATCTAAGATAGTTTGTTTAGCAAATCAATTCATCTTTCTAGACTGAAAATATTCTGTCCTCATCTGTGATTGAAACCATTTGATGTTGTTTTTCCACAATTTGACCATGAAATCCACTTTCCACTGGTGAGAGTCAAACAACAAAGCACGGTCCAAACCTTCTTGAGAATTTTCTCCAATTTTTTTCCTCCGCTCCTGAGCATTTTAACTTACACTGGAGTTCAATTCCAGAGGCACCAACAGCCTTTGTTACTTCATGGTAATTTGCCATTTTTCATGTATGAGCCTAAACAGTAATTATAGGCAATGGAAACCATGGGTAATTTGTAATGTGTATGTGATACTGTATTGTATGGCGCAGTGTGTGTATGACATTACTGAATGGTGCAGTTTGTATATACTGTATTGTATGGTACAGTGTGTGATATTATAATATTGTACCCCAACATAAATCTGGGAGATTATACTGTATGGTATAGTATGCAATACTGTATAGTACTGTGTGTAATCATAGAATCACAGAAATTTCCAGCCGGCCGACAAGCCATCCAACCTAATCCCACTTTCCAGCTGTTTGTCTGTAGCCTTCTAGGTTACGGCACTTCAAGTGCATATCCAAGTACTTTTTAAATGTTATGAGGGTTTCTGCCTCTACCACCCCTTCACGTGGTGAGTTCCAGATCCCCACTACTCTCTGGTGAAAAAATTTCCCCTTGAATCCCCTCTTACCCTAAATCTATGCCTCCTGGTTATGCACCCCTCAACCAAGGGGAATAGGGCCTTCCTATCCACTCTATCCAGACAACAACAACTTATATTTACATTACGCCTTCAACATAATAAAATGCCCCAACGTGCTTTATAGGAGTATTATAAAACAAAGTCTGACACTAAGCCACAAAACGAGATATTAGATCAGATGACCAAAAGCTTGGTCAGAGAGGTTGGTTTTAAGGAGTGTCTTAAAGGAGGAAAGCGAGGGTATTCCACAGCTTGGGACCTAGGCAACTGAAGGTGCGGCCACCAATGGCCAATTAACTGCCACTTAAGGGCCTCCTCCTACCACTGCTGGTATATTACCAGTGGTGGGTGGGCGGCTCAGGACCCCCAGGAGGGCAGCCAGTAAAACCTGGCAGCCTCCTTGTGGGCTGGGGGGGCGCCCTCATGATCGGGCACCCTGTGCCCCATAGAGGGTCCCCCCAAGGCACAAGCTGCCCTCACTGCACTACATAAGCACCCCCCACAACCAACCCCCCTTGCCTCGCCAGGGTACAGCTGTTTGTCCCCGGTGAGACCCTACACACTTACCTTAATTCGGGGGCCGGCGTTCCTCTTGCTCTTCTGGCTGTGTGCAGTCCCAGCAGTGGCCACCACTCCCAGTGGTGCTGCTGGGACTGAGAGCTGCCGGCCCGCTGATTGATCAGCAGCTCTCGGAGGCAGGACTCCCTGCCTCAGAGGGGCAGAGGTCCCGTCTGAAGCCAATTAAGAGCCTGAGCCACATAAAAACATGGTGTGGCTTCCAGGCCCAGCAGAAGCAGGCTTGCCCCTGACTTTTTGGTCAGTGGGTGGGGCTTTCAGCCCAACATAAAATTCAGGCCCAAGGTTGCGAACAGACTGGCTTAATCTCAGACTGTTACCAGGGAACTGAGTTTGGAGCAGAGAATGGAGTTTGGAGTAGGGATCAAAAACAATGGCTTCAGTCTTCCCAATAATTTTGTACACTTCAATAAGGTCTCCCCTCAGCCTTCTCTGTTCCAAAGAAAACAACCCCAACCTATTGTACACTTCAATTAGGACACCCCACAGCCTCCTTTGTTCCAAAAAGAAAACAACCCTAGCCTATCCAATCTTTCCTCATAACTAAAATTTTCCAGTCCAGCAACATCCCTGTAAATCTCATCTGTACCCTCTCTAGTGCATATCTTTCCTATAATGCAGTGATCAGAACTGCACCCAGTACTCTAGCCGTGGCCTAACTTGTGTTTTATACAGTTCCAACATAACTTCCCTTCTCGGATTGTTTTCACTGGAATGACGGAGGTGGAGGGGCAACATGATAGAGGTTTACAAAGTTATAAGCGGCATGGACAGAGTGGATGGTCAGAAGCTTTTCCCCAGGGTGGAAGAGTCAGTTACTAGGGGACATAGGTTTAAGGTGAGAGGGACAAAGTTTAGAGGGCATGTGCGAGGCAAGTTCTTTACACAGAGGGTGGTGAGTGCCTGGAACCTGTTGCCGGGGGAGGTGGTGAAAGCAGGTACCATAGAGACGTTTAAGAGGCATCTTGACAAATACATGAATAGGATGGGAATAGAGGGATACAGACCGCGGAAGTGCAGAAGGTTTTAGTTTAGGCAGGCATCAAGATCGGCGCAGGCTTGGAGGGCCGAATGGCCTGTTCCTGTGCTGTACTGTTCTTTGTTCTTGTTCTTATATTCTATTGCCTCGGTTAATAAAGACAAGTATCCTGTATGCCTTCTTGAACACCTTATCTCCCTGTTCAGCCACCTTCAAGGATCTGTGGACAGGCACTCCAAGGCCCCTCTGTTTCTCTACACTTCTCAGCATCCTACTATTTATTGTGTATTCCCTTGCCTTGTTAGCCTTCCCCAAATACATTACCTCACAATTCTCCAGATTGAACTCCATTTGCTGCTGTTCCACTTGCCAGACCAGTCCATTGATATCTTCCTGCAGTCTACAGCTTTCTTCATCATTATTAACCACACAGCCATTTTTTATATTGTCTGCAAATTTCTTAATCATACCTTCAAGTCCAAATCGTTGGTATATACCACAAAAAGAAAAAGACTCAGTACTGAGCCCTGCAGAGCCCCACTGGAAACAGCCTTCCAGTCACAAAAACACTTATCAACCTTTACCCTTTGGTTCCTCCATGAGTCAATTTTGGATCCAACTTGCATACCATGGACTTTTACATCCGTGACCAGTCTGCCATGTAGGACCTTATCAAAAGCCTTGCTAAAATTCATACAGAGTACATCAAATGCACTATCCTCAACGACCCTCCTTGTTACCTTCTCAAAAATTCAACTATGTTACTCAGACACAACCTCTCCTTAACAAATCTGTGCTGACTGTCTTTGATTAATCCATGTCTTTCTAAATGAAGATTTATCCTGTCTCTCAGAATTTTTTCCAATAATTTTCCAACCACTGACATTAGGCTGACTGGCCTGTAATTACTCAGTCTTACTCTTTTTCCCTTTGTTAAACAATGGTACAACGTTAGCTGTCCTCCAGTCCACTGGCACCACGCCTGTAGCGAAATTGGTTTGGAAAATGATGGTCTTAACCTCAGTTATTTCTTCTCTTGCTTCCCTTAACAGCCTAGGATATATATCATCCGGGCCTGGGGAATTTATCTTTCAAAAATGTTAAACTCCTTAATACTTCCTCTATGTTAATTTCATCTAATATTTCACACTCCTCCTCCCTGATTGCAATGTCTGTATCATCCCCTCTCTTTTGTGAAAACAGACACAAAGTATTTATTAATAACCATACCAATGTCCTCCGCCTCCACACACAGGTTACCCTTATTGTCCCTAATAGGCCCTACTCTTTCTTTAGTTTGCCTCTTGCTCTTTATGTATTCATAAAAAATCTTTGGGTTTTTCTTGATTTTACTTGTCAATTTTTTTTTATGCACTCATTTTACTTTTCTAATTTCCTTTTTAATTTCACCCCTACACTTTTTATACTGCTCTAGGTTTTCTGTAGTATTGAGAGCTCATATCTGTCATAGCTTCCCTTTTTTCTTTATCCTCTCCTTTAAGCCCCTTGACATCCAGGGGGGCTCTGGATTTGTTAGTCCCACCCTTTCTCTTTAAGGGAATATGCTGTGAACTTACACTTTCTCTTCCTTGAATGCCTCCCACTGACCTGACACTGATTTACCTTCAAGTAGCTGTTTCCAGACCACTTCAGCTAAATCACATTTCAACTTTGTAAAATTAGCTTTTCCACAACTGAAAACTTCTATTCCTGGTCTATCTTTTTATCCTTTTCCATAACTACCACAGCCAAAGACTTGCAGGTTGATAGGTAAATTGGCCATCATAAATTACCCCTAGTATAGATAGGTGGTAGGGGAATTGAGGGAAGGTGGGGATGTGGTAGGAATATGGGATTAATGTAGGATTAGTATAAATGGGTGGTTGATGGTCGGCACAGACTCACTGGGCCTGTTTCAGTGCTGTATCTCTAAATAAATACCCTAGATCCAACTGAATTATGATCACTTCCACCAAAGTGCTCCTCAGCTGATACCGCTTCCACCTGCCCAGCTTCAGTCCCTAAAACTAAGTCCTGAACCGCCCCTCTTTTGTTGGGCTTGCTTCGTACTAGCTAAAAAAGATTTCCTAATTACATTTTAAGAATTTTTCTCCTTCTGTGTCTTTCACACTAATTCTATCCCAGTTAATATTCTTCTTTGGCCTCCTTATCTCGAGAGACAATGGGTAAGCGCCTGGAGGTGGTCAGTGGTGTGTGGAGCAGCGCCTGGAGTGGCTATAAAGGCCAATTCTAGAGTGACAGGCTCTTCCACAGGTGCTGCAGAAAAATTTGATTGTCAGGGCTGTTACACAGTTGGCTCTTCCCTTGCGCCTCTGTCTTTTTTCCTGCCAGCTGCTAAGTCTCTTCGACTCGCCACACTTTAGCCCCGCCTTTATGGCAGTCCGCCAGCTCTGGCGAACGCTGGAAACTGACTCCCACGACTTGTGATCAATGTCACAGGATTTCATGTCGCGTTTGCAGACGTCTTTAAAGCGGAGATATGGACGGCCGGTAGGTCTGATACCAGTGGCGAGCTCGCTGTACAATGTGTCTTTGGGGATCCTGCCATCTTCCATGCGGCTCACATGGCCAAGCCATCTCAAGCGTCGCTGACTCTGTAGTGTGTATAAGCTGGGGATGTTGGCCGCCTCGAGGACTTCTGTGTTGGAGGTACGGTCCTGCCACCTGATGCCAAGTATTCTCCGGAGGCAGCGAATATGGAATGAATTGAGACGTCGCTCTTGGCTGACATACGTTGTCCAGGCCTCGCTGCCATCGAGCAAGGTACTGAGGACACAGGCTTGATACACTCGGACTTTTGTGTTCCGTGTCAGTGCACCATTTTCCCACACTCTCTTGGCCAGTCTGGACATAGCAGTGGAAGCCTTTCCCATGCGCTTGTTGATTTCTGCATCTAGAATATTAATATTAGGGTGGTTGAAATACCCCACTATTACTGTCGTAGTGTTTTTGCACTTCTCAGAAGGTTGCCCACATATTTGCTCTTCTATCTCCCTCTGACTGTTTGGGGGTCTACAGCACAGTCCCAGAAGTGTGATTGTCCCTTTTTTGTTCTTCAGTTCAACCTATATAGCCTCATTTAATTATCCTTCTACTATATTATCTCTCCTCACAGCTATAATTGTTTCTTTAATCAATATTGCACCCCTCCCCTCTTTTTTTATCCCCTCTCTATCTCATCTGAAAACCCTGTAACCAGAAATATTGTAATGCATAGTAGCATGATATACCGTATGGTTCAGTGTTTGTTGAATACTCCAGGTTGTGGCTAATTGGTTTCTGAATTCCAGGAATATGGGCTGTAGAAGAATCTTATAATCAGAAAATGCCAGGAAACAAAGGACTGGTGTTGAAATCCCGTGCCAAACATCATGCCATTGCTACTTACATGCAGAGACCCTTCCATTTCAAAGACCTACCTCTCATTGTGCAGTGAGTATCATGTTTCATTCAAAGCTTCTGTTCATCATTGTGACACATAATGCATCTGATGAATGCGCAGGACCACTATTCTTGGGTATTTAGAACTAATTGTGAAGTATAACTGCATGGACAGCAACTTTCCTCCAGTCCCTTACCCAAGTGTCCATTCTTAATACACAAGTTTAGATATAGTAAAACCTTACACTTGGAATTTTCATGAAACACAAAAGTTTCTCTTTCCTAAAACTTGGTTTTTGGTGTAAGCAGCCTTTGGAAAGGTTGGCATTTGAAGGTTCATCATAGGAACCTGCATAAACAAAGTGCAGTCCTATTAGAATAAGAAAGCCATCGAGGAGGAAGATTTAAATGCTCGTGTTAGGCATCCCGTGAAGGACGCATTGCAAATGGACAACTGAATGATTGAAGTGCTGCTTCAGTGCATCAGCTGCATGATAAAGCTTTACCTTAATTTACATAGTGTCTGCAGATTTAATCAGCTTTTCACCCAGTTAGTGCATGAGCTCCTAGCATGCTCCTTGCATCAGACATGGAGCAGGCCTCAGATTAGACATGGTTACAAATGGCCCCCACATCTGAAGCAACACCAAGGACTACATTATTATCCCTTCTTGGTCCTGTAAGCACAGTCCATTTGTGGAACTTTGCAAAGGTGCAACAGCACTCAACAGAAGTGGGTAGTTATTCCAGAACCTTAAATGCCACCAATTTCAGCAGATATTTTCAGATCCTTCTTCTAGTTTCAGAAGCCATTTATAAAATGGTTGAACCTACCGAAAACGGGGTCATTCTTTACTTGTGAGGTGAAACATGGTGCACCAGCGGGCTGTTCAACCATGGCTGGAGACCTCATAGTGAGCCTGTTCCTGTCCTCAGAATCGTCCATGCATAACTACTTTCCAGCAGGGATGATGATAGTTATCAGAGGTTGGAGCTATGCTGCATATCCCCCTCCCTAGCCTACAGGTACTGAGGATAATTGTAGTGCCACTACCAAGATCAGCTGACATACAGTTTTGTCAAGGCGTCGGGTGATATGATGGTGCATTTGTTGGTGCTCCCATATATTGGGTAGACAGAGCAAAATTTCAAAGTTTGCAGCTGACCCAAAACTTACAAATGGAGTAAATAGTGAGGAGGATGGTAACAGACATAGACAGAGTGGTGAAATGAACTGACACATGGCAGATGAAGTTTAATACAGAGAAGGAGGACAGGCAATATTAAGTAAATGGTACAATTTTAAAGGGGTGCAGAATCAGAGAAACCTGAGGGTGTACGTGCACAAGTCTTTGAAGGTGGCAGGATAAGTTGAGATGGCTGTTAAAAAGGCACATGGGATCCTTGGTTTTAGAAATAGAGGCATAGAGTAAAAAGCAAGGAGGTTATGCTAAACTTTTATACAACACTTGTTAAGCCCCAGCTGGAGTATTGTGTCAAATTCTAGACACCACACTTTAGGAAGGATGTCAAGGCCTTAGAGAGGGTGCTGATTTACTAGAATGGTACTAGGGATAAGACTAGAGAAATTGGGGTTTTCCTTCGAGCAGGGAAGGTTAAGAGGAGATTTGATCGTGTGTTCAAAATCTTTGACAGAGTACATAAGGAGAAACTGTTTCCAGTTGAAGAAGGGTCGGGAACCAGAGGACACAGATTTAAGGTCATTGGTAAAAGAACCAGAGGTGGCATGAGGAAAAACATTTATGCAACAAGTTGTTATGCTCTGGAATTCACTGCCTGAAAGGGTGATCAAAGCAGATTTAATAATAACTTCCAAAAGAGAATTGGATAAATATTTGAAATGGAAAAATTTGCCGGATTATGAGGAAAGAGTGTGGGTGGGGAGGTTGGGGTCAGAGGGTGTGGTGAGACTTATTGGATAGTTCTTTCAAAGAGCCAGGCATGGTGGGCCAAATAACCTTCTGTACTGTATCATTCTGTGATTCTATGCCATTGCATTTATTGGTACTGTTCAGCTTTGTGGCCATGAATCCTCACACCGAGTTTCCAATGTTGGCTGCAGTATCAGGGGAGTCACTGACACTTCTCCACAGGGAGACAGAGAAAACCAGTGTGAGAATCATTGGTGGCCTCCCTCTTGTAGCTTCTAGCAAGGAGTTACAGAGATGCACTGGCAGAGCCTTCAGAGCAAGCACCCTACCTACCCTCCTGGGCAGTGAATGGTGTTTAATGAGTGGTGACCGGAGAGCAAGAAAAGGAAGAAGAATATTAAATACAAAACAAACAACAGACAGAGGTGTCACTGCAGTTAGACGTACTGGGTATCCATCCTCACTCTCTCCTACAGGTACGAGGTATACTTCCAGAATGGAATCCAGTGTGGGGGTGCATACCTGAAGCTTCTCTCTGAAGATGATCAGCTCGACCTGGTAAGTTGCCGTGTTGAGAAGCAGAGATTAAGATCCTTTTGTGTGCGCTGTAGTGTGAGACGTGTCATTGCTGAATACAGCATCCAGGACAACACATTTTATTATTTGTTTGCTGTATCTCTCTCGTTGTAATGTTTGGAAGGATTTGTTTTCTACATAAATATACATTTCTAAATAAATGCAAGTTGTTGTACCAGTAGTAGTACTAGGACAAGTGGAAGTAGCTTAATTTCCTAGAGACCCTCAGCATAACCAGCAATGGTGAAAAACACTGAGGAATTAGTGCCACCAAGACTGAATGTTATTGCTGCTTCATGTATTGATGTAATCCCACAGTGCACTGACCACTCACCTGGCAAAATAAAAGGAGGTTACCAAACTCAGCGATTACTATTTTCCAGATTCTATCAGTCAGTGATTATTATCAATCCTGGACCCTGTCAGTTGGTAATTACAGTCATTCTCAGACTGTTAGTTGATGATTACCATCGATTCCAAATTGTGTTGGTCAGTAAATACCATAATTCCAGGACTATATCAATGGATAAGTACTGTGAAACCCAGACTATGTCTATCGTGTTGTGTGGCACTACCACTGTGCTAAATGGGATAGATTCAGAGCAGATCTAGCAGCTCACAACTGGGCATCCATGAGGCTTTGTGGGCCATCAGCAGCAGCAGAATTGTATTCCACCACAATCTGTAACCACATAGCCCGGCACATCCCATACTCTACCATTACCATCAAGCCAGGGGATGAACCCTGGTTCAATGAGGAGTGTAGGAGAACATGCCAGGGGCAGCACCAGGCATGCCTAAAACTGAGGTGCCAACCTGTGGAAGCTACAACATAGGACTACATGCATGCTAAACAGCAGAAGCAGCATGCCATAGAGACAGCTAAGTGATCCCACAACAAACAGATCAGATCAGAGCTCTGCAGTCCTGCCACTTCAAGTCATGAAAGATGGTGGACAATTAAACAACTAATGAGAGGAGGAGGCTCCACAAACATCTCCATCCTCAATGAATTCCCAGCACATGACTGCAAAGGACAAGGCTGAAGCGGTTGCCAGAAATCTTCAGCCGAAATGCTGAGTGGATAATCCATCTCAGCCTCCTCCTGAGGTACCCAGCATCACAGATGCCAGTATTCAGCCAATTTGATTAACTCCGTGTTATATCAAGAAACGGCTGAGGACACTAGATACAGCAAAGGCTAAGGGACCATTGGAATATAGGAACAGGAGTAGTCCATTCAGCCTGTCGAGCCTGCTCCGTCATTCAGTTAGATCATGGCTGAACATCTATCTCAACACCATTTTCCCGTGCTATCCCCAAATTCCTTGATGTCATTAGTATCCAGAAATCTATCGATTTCTGTCTTGAACATGTTCAATGATTGAGCTTCCACAGCCCTCTGCGGTAGAGAATTCCACAGATTCACCACCCTTCGAGTGAATAAATTCCTCCTCATCTCAGTCTAAATGGCCTGCCCCTTATTCTAAGACTATGTCCCCTGGTTCTAGACTCACCAGCCAGGGGTAACATCCTATCCACGTCCACCCTGTCACACCTTGTAAGAATTTTGTAATGACATCACCTCAAATTCTTCGAAACTCCAATAACAACATCCCCGCTGTAATGTTGAAGACTTGTGCAGAACTAGCCACACCTCTAGCCAGCTGTTAAAGTATAGCTATAACACTGGGATCTACCCAACAAAGTAGAAAATTGCTCTGGTCTGTCCTGTCCAAAAAACCAGGATAAATCCAATCCAGCCAATTACCCTCTCATTAGTCTACTCTCAATCATCAGCAAAGTGATGGAAGGTGTCATTGACAGTGCTATCAAGCAGTACTTACTCACCAATAGCCTGCCCGCTGGTGATCAGTTTGGATCCTGCCAGAAACACTCAGCTCCAGAACTCATTCTAGCTTTGGTCCAAACATGGGCAAAAGAGCAGAATTCCAGAGGTGAGGTGAGAGTGCCTGCCCTTGACATCAAAGCAGCATTTAACCAAGTGTGGCATCAAGGAGCCAAAGGAAAATTGAAGTCAATGGGAATTGGGATAAACTCTTCACTGGTTGGAGTCGTACCTAGCACAAAGGAAGATGGTTGTGGTTATTAGAGGCCAATCATCTCAGCCCCAGGACACTGCTGCAGGAGTTCCTCACGGTAGTGTCCTAGGCCCAACCATCTTCAGCTACTTCATCAATGACTGTCCCTCCAACATAAGGTCAGAAGTTGGGATGTTATTCAGTTCCATTTGCGACTCCTCAGATAAGTGTGAAGGGATGAATTTGAACCTAAATAAAAGCCATGTATGTGTCAGTTGCAGGGGGTTAAATTCTCAAATATCTGTTTCCAGACCAAACCTGCTTCCATCACATTTCCGGCTTTAACTGAGACAGGAAGGTGGGTGTGCAGCCAACCCACTACAAGCAGTCAATGCCTGCATGTGGCAACATCTGGACAACATTCAGGCTTGGGCTAATAAGTGGCAAGTAACATTCGTGCCACACAAATGCCAGGCATTGACCATCTCTAACAAGAGAGAATCTAACCACCTTTCTCGACATTCAGTGGCATTATTATCATTGAATCTCCACCATCAACATCCTGGAGATCACCATTGACCAGAAACTTAATTGAACTAGCCTCATAAATACTGTGGCTACAAGAGCAGGTCAGAGGTTGGGAATTTTGTAGCGAGTAACTCACCTCCTGACTCTTCAAAGCCTTTTCACCATCTACAAGGTACAAGTCAGGAGTGTGATGGAATACTCTCCACTTGCCTGGATGGGTCCAGGTCCAACAACACTCAAGAAGTTTGACACCATCCAGGACAAAGAAACTTGCTTGACTGGCACCCTATTCACCACCTTAAACATTTACTCCCTCCACCATCAGTGCACCGTGGCTGCATTTTGTACCATCTACAAGATACACTGCAGCAATTCACCAAAATTCCTTCAACAACACATGCCATACCCAAGACCTCTACCAACTAGAAGAACAAGAGCAGCAAACACATGGGAACACCACCACCTGCAGGTTCCCCTCCAAGTCACACACCATCCTGACTTAGAAATATATTGCCATTCCTTCACCATTGCTGAGTCAAAATCCTGCAACTCTCTACCTAACAGCACTGTGGGTGTACCTACACCACACTGACAACAGTGGTTCAAGAAGGTGGCTCACCACCACCTTTCTCAAAGGCAATTAGAAATGAGCATCCCATGAACAAATGAAAAAAAAAGATGATTATCGTCAATCCCAGACGATGTCAATGGATGGTTACCATTGATCCCAGACTACATCAATTATTGCCATTGGCCTCTGACTAAGTTGTTTGGTGATAACTGTTGATACTAGACTGTGTCGATCATTGCTATCACACTGTCAATACTTTCAGCGAGCAGATGGGTACCAGCTTGACATTGAGACAGACATATAGTTAAAACAGTCCTAATGGGTTCTGAGCATGCTGGCAAATCGCACACAATCTGGATAATTTGAATGACCTTTTCTCATGACTGCATTCTTGTATTCTTTATGAGTTCTAACACTGTTTTTACAGAGAAATTTCTTTGACAAAACCCCTTACACTATCATGTTTGGACCAGACAAGTGCGGCCAGGACTACAAATTGCACTTCATCTTCAGACATAGAGATCCAGTAACGGGTGCAATAGAGGAGAAGCACGCCAGGAATCCAGATGTGGACCTCCAGAGTTACTTCAGTGACAAAAGACCTCACCTGTATACATTGAGTAACACAATTCTCTTGATCATTCTAACACATTAAGAAACAGTTGCAAGAGAGGAATGGCAGTCATTAAGGAAGTACCCTCAATGGTTTGAGATTAGAGTGGAACTTGCAGGCTTCCCATATGAGATGGCAATCATTCAGAGTCCTTATTAATGATGAAGTAGTTCATTATCAAACAACACAGAACAGACAAATCTACTGACCCAAACACGTTTGAAAATTGTAACTAAACCATCTACCAACTCTTTGTTGGATAACTATTGTTGAAAATAATAATTAAACAGTAGAGCAATACAAAAGGCAATCTGCAGAGCCAACCTTCTTATAGCAAATTCAGATCAAAGTACAAGTGTCAACGCCTAGTTCCTTTGATTTTTGCAGAGTAGGTTCATTATTGCACATTAGTATCATCAGAAAATTGTAATCTATTAGCATGTTATATTAGCATCTTATAATGTATAATTGTACTTAAAATTACTTCTCACTTTGACTTGTTCTCTTTTATGTTTCTCCCTACATCCAATAACAATTCAAAAATGACTGGTTCAGTTGTGAGACCTGACAACAGTTTTGAGATACTGATAGATGAAATCTCTGTGAGTAAAGGAAGCCTCCTTCAGGACATGACTCCTTCTGTCAATCCTCCCAAAGAGATTGATGATCCCAACCATCAAATCCCAGAAGACTGGGATGACAGGCGTCAAATACCTGACCCAGAGTCAGTAAAGCCCCAAGACTGGTGAGGATTAAGCAATCCCAGGTTACTGAAAGTGTTTGTGCATATATAGTCATCTACGTGTACACCAAACCCCTTTCTATCATCAACACTAGAAATGTCCATGAATCCAAAGTCAATATACCACCCCCAAAACTAGAAAACACAAATGAACATCTATCTCCCCAACAAGATCATTTGAATAGAAACATCGCACTCACAGACAACAGAGATCATCAGGAAATAAGACTCCCTTTGTTCAACACTAGAGAACACGAGTAAATTGACAGCCCTATTCCTGACACTCCAGACCACTGTGAATAGAGTCACATTCTCCTGTAACACTAGACCACCAGTGAATACAGAAACATCCTCCATCAACACTAGACCACCAGTGAATACAGAAACATCCTCCATCAACACTAGACCACCAGTGAATACAGAAACATCCTCCATCAACACTAGACCAGCAGTGAATACAGAAACATCCTCCATCAACACTAGACCAGCAGTGAATACAGAAACATCCTCCATCAACACTAGACCACCAGTGAATACAGAAACATCCTCCATCAACACTAGACCACCAGTGAATACAGAAACATCCTCCATCAACACTAAACCACCAGTGAATACAGAAACGTCCTCCATCAACACTAGACCACCAGTGAATACAGAAACATCCTCCATCAACACCAGACCACCAGTGAATACAGAAACATCCTCCATCAACACTAGACCAGCAGTGAATACAGAAACATCCTCCATCAACACTAGACCACCAGTGAATACAGAAACATCCTCCATCAACACTAGACCACCAGTGAATACAGAAACATCCTCCATCAACACTAAACCACCAGTGAATACAGAAACGTCCTCCATCAACACTAGACCACCAGTGAATACAGAAACATCCCCATCATCACTAGACCACCAGTGAATACAGAAACATCCTCCATCAACACTAGACCACCAGTGAATACAGAAACATCCTCCATCATCACTAGACCACCAGTGAATACAGAAACATCCTCCATCAACACCAGACCACCAGTGAATACAGAAACATCCCCATCATCACTAGACCACCAGTGAATACAGAAACATCCTCCATCAACACTAGACCACCAGTGAATACAGAAACATCCCCATCATCACTAGACCACCAGTGAATACAGAAACATCCTCCATCAGCACTAGACCACCAGTGAATACAGAAACATCCCCATCATCACTAGACCACCAGTGAATACAGAAACATCCTCCATCATCACTAGACCACCAGTGAATACAGAAACATCCTCCATCAACACTAGACCACCAGTGAATACAGAAACATCTTCCATCAACACTAGACCACCAGTGAATACAGAAACATCCTCCATCAACACTAGACCACCAGTGAATACAGAAACATCCTCCATCAACACTAGACCACCAGTGAATACAGAAACATCCTCCATCAACACTAGACCACCAGTGAATACAGAAACATCCTCCATCAACACTAGACCACCAGTGAATACAGAAACATCCTCCATCAACACTAGACCACCAGTGAATACAGAAACATCCTCCATCAACACTGGACCACCAGTGAATACAGAAACATCCTCCATCAACACTGGACCACCAGTGAATACAGAAACATCCTCCATCAACACTAGACCACCAGTGAATACAGAAACATCCTCCATCAACACTAGACCAGCAGTGAATACAGAAACATCCTCCATCAACACTAGACCACCAGTGAATACAGAAACATCCTCCATCAACACTGGACCACCAGTGAATACAGAAACATCCTCCATCAACACTGGACCACCAGTGAATACAGAAACATCCTCCATCAACACTAGACCACCAGTGAATACAGAAACATCCTCCATCAACACTAGACCACCAGTGAATACAGAAACATCCTCCATCAACACTAGACCACCAGTGAATACAGAAACATCCTCCATCAACACTAGACCAGCAGTGAATACAGAAACATCCTCCATCAACACTAGACCACCAGTGAATACAGAAACATCCTCCATCAACACTAGACCAGCAGTGAATACAGAAACATCCTCCATCAACACTAGACCACCAGTGAATACAGAAACATCCTCCATCAACACTAGACCAGCAGTGAATACAGAAACATCCTCCATCAACACTAGACCACCAGTGAATACAGAAACAACCTCCACCAACACGAGATCACCAGTGAATACAGAAACATCCCCACCAACACGAGATCACCAGTGAATACAGAAACAACCTCCACCAACACTAGATCACCAGTGAATACAGAAACAACCTCCACCAACACTAGATCACCAGTGAATACAGAAACATCCCCACCAACACGAGATCACCAGTGAATACAGAAACAACCTCCACCAACACTAGACCACCAGTGAATACAGAAACAACCCCCACCAACACAAGATCACCAGTGAATAGAGAAACACCCTCCACCAACACTAGATCACCAGTGAATACAGAAACATCCTCCACCAACACTAGATCACCAGTGAATACAGAAACAACCCCCACCAACACACGATCACCAGTGAATAGAGAAACACCCTCCACCAACACTAGATCACCAGTGAATACAGAAACATCCCCCACCAACACACGATCACCAGTGAATAGAGAAACACCCTCCACCAACACTAGATCACCAGTGAATACAGAAACATCCCCCACCAACACAAGATCACCAGTGAATAGAGAAACATCCTCCACCAACACTAGATCACCAGTGAATACAGAAACATCCTCCACCAACACTAGATCACCAGTGAATAGAGAAACATCCTCCACCAACACTAGATCACCAGTGAATACACAAGCATCCCCACCAACACTAGATCACCAGTGAATACAGAAACAACCTCCACCAACACTAGATCACCAGTGAATACAGAAACATCCCCACCAACACGAGATCACCAGTGAATAGAGAAACATCCTCCACCAACACTAGATCACCAGTGAATACAGAAACATCCTCCACCAACACTAGATCACCAGTGAATAGAGAAACATCCTCCACCAACACTAGATCACCAGTGAATACAGAAACATCCCCACCAACACTAGATCACCAGTGAATACAGAAACAACCTCCACCAACACTAGATCACCAGTGAATACAGAAACATCCTCCACCAACACTAGATCACCAGTGAATACAGAAACATCCCCAACACGAGATCACCAGTGAATACAGAAACATCCTCCATCAACACTAGATCACCAGTGAATACAGAAACATCCCCACCAACACTAGATCACCAGTGAATACAGAAACATCCTCCACCAACACTAGATCACCAGTGAATACAGAAACATCCCCACCAACACTAGATCACCAGTGAATACAGAAACAACCTCCACCAACACTAGATCACCAGTGAATACAGAAACATCCCCACCAACACGAGATCACCAGTGAATACAGAAACAACCTCCACCAACACTAGACCACCAGTGAATACAGAAACATCCTCCATCAACACTAGATCACCAGTGAATACAGAAACAACCCCCACCAACACAAGATCACCAGTGAATAGAGAAACACCCTCCACCAACACTAGATCACCAGTGAATACAGAAACATCCTCCACCAACACTAGATCACCAGTGAATACAGAAACAACCCCCACCAACACAAGATCACCAGTGAATAGAGAAACACCCTCCACCAACACTAGATCACCAGTGAATACAGAAACATCCTCCACCAACACTAGATCACCAGTGAATACAGAAACAACCCCCACCAACACACGATCACCAGTGAATAGAGAAACACCCTCCACCAACACTAGATCACCAGTGAATACAGAAACATCCCCCACCAACACAAGATCACCAGTGAATAGAGAAACATCCTCCACCAACACTAGATCACCAGTGAATACAGAAACATCCTCCACCAACACTAGATCACCAGTGAATACAGAAACAACCCCCACCAACACAAGATCACCAGTGAATAGAGAAACACCCTCCACCAACACTAGATCACCAGTGAATACAGAAACATCCTCCACCAACACTAGATCACCGGTGAATACAGAAACATCCTCCACCAACACTAGATCTCCCATGAATACAGAAACATCCTCCACCAACACTAGATCACCAGTGAATACAGAAACATCCTCCACCAACACTAGATCTCCCATGAATACAGAAACATCCTCCACCAACACTAGATCACCGGTGAATACAGAAACACCCTCCACCAACACTAGATCTCCCGTGAATACAGAAACATCCTCCACCAACACTAGATCACCGGTGAATACAGAAACATCCTCCACCAACACTAGATCTCCCATGAATACAGAAACATCCTCCACCAAGACTAGATCACCGGTGAATACAGAAACATCCTCCACCAACACTAGATCACCGGTGAATACAGAAACATCCTCCACCAACACTAGATCACCGGTGAATACAGAAACATCCTCCACCAACACTAGATCACCGGTGAATACAGAAACATCCTCCACCAACACTAGATCACCGGTGAATACAGAAACATCCTCCACCAACACTAGATCACCGGTGAATACAGAAACATCCTCCACCAACACTAGATCACCGGTGAATACAGAAACACCCCCCACCAACACTGGATCTCCGGTGAATACAGAAACACCCCCCACCAACACTAGATCTCCGGTGAATACAGGATAATCCTTCCATTGATACAAATCTAAATAAATAACTGTTGGCTGTTTCTCCTGGGATTAGTGGAGGCTCACAGCCAAAGAGCTCTCTAATCTCAGCCAGAATGATAGTGGAGGCACTCTAATTGGTCATGATGGTCTAAACTGGTAAATTCAGACAGCTTCCTGGTCAGAATCCAGAATGCCTTGATTCATGTCTCGACATTGGGTCGAGGCAAAGTGGGGCTCAGCATTGATCCTCCTTCAATCATAAACTTCGGCAATATTGAAGGTGGGTGTCAATTGTGGAAAGAAAGCTGGACTGGGAGGGAAAAATGCACAGCCAGCAGTTGTTTGTCGTCACTGTTTCAGGTCATATCTTTCCAACCAATATCAAATCCCTTAGGTATGTGTAAAGTCTGGAGCAGTTATTATCTGTTATGGTATTTTCTTTACAAACTTCTTTGCTTGTTGAATAATTTATAATCTGAAGATATGTCAGATATTCATGTGTGCAGCTGCTAAGGGATGTCAGCATGTTTTGTATGACAGGGATGAGGATGCTCCCCGCAATATACCAGATTCCACAGTTATGAAACCGGATAACTGGCTGGATGAGGAGCCAGAGTATATTCCAGATCCTGAATCAAAGAAACCTTCAGACTGGTGAGTACTGAATGACTATATACTGACTGCAGATTCCAGACAGCTTCACAAATCAGTATAAATGAATATAACATCATGCAGGCAGACCAGTGTACATCCCTGGCATTCACCGTACTCCTGATATTTGCCTCAACCTCACTGCAATATTCTTTCCTATACTCCAGCCCTCACTACTCACTGTAAAATTCTTTCATATTCTTTCACACCCCACACTGTAGCATTCTCTGATCTACCTCTTTCATCTACCCCACAAAACTCATGTAGCATTCTCTGATATAGTCTTCATCCCACAACATAACACTACTAATCCTATACTGGACCTACAAATGTCTCATACAATAATACGAGAGTGCTTTAGTCTGGAGCTAACTCATACATGCCTGATCTGGGAGTCCTTGATGATAACACAGTCCCAGCAAAGACTTCCCTCACTTTGATGAACAGAAAATATTTGCCAGAGGTATAAGTTTAAAATTAGATTTACTTCAAATAAACATGATGTGCACAAAATTCATGAACATAGCTATTTCCCTATTTGTCTTCAAACATTCTGGAATTGTTTTAATATCAGTATGACTTTAATGTCTTTTACAGGGATATAGATATGGATGGTGAATGGGAAGAACCTAAAATCCCAAACCCTCTGTGTAAGACTGCAGGCTGTGGAACCTGGAAACCCCCCATGATACCTAACCCCGCCTACAAGGGCAAATGGAAAGTGCCAATGATTGACAATCCAAAATACAAGGTAAATTCATTGATGTTGCACTCCAGGTCTTTGTGTGAAACAAATCTCACAAATGTTGCAATCTTTCTTACATTACTGAGATTAGCGAAAAGATTTGGACACTCAAAGAACAAAGAGAACAAAGAACAGTACAGCACAGGAACAGGCCATTCGGCCCTCCAAGCCTGCGCCGATCTTGATGCCTGTCTAAACTAAAACCTTCTGCACTTCCAGGGACCATATCCCTCTATTCCCATCCTATTCATGCATTTGTCAAGATGCCTCTTAAACGTCGCTATCGTACCTGCTTCCACCACCTCCCCCAGCAGCAGGTTCCAGGCACTCACCACCCTCTGTGTAAAGAACTTGCCTCGCACATCCCCTCTAAACTTTGCCCCGCTCACCTTAAACCTATGTCCCCGAGAAACTGACTCTTTCACCCTGGGAAAAAGTTTCTGACTATCCACTCTGTCCATGCCACTCATAACTTTGTAAACCTCCATCATGTCGCCCCTCCACCTCCGTCGTTCCAGTGAAAACAATCTGAGTTTATCCAACCTCTCCTCATAGCTAATGCCCTCCAGACCAGGCAACATCCTGGTAAACCTCTTCTGTACCCTCTCCAAAGCCTCCACGTCCTTCTGGAAGTGTGGCGACCAGAATTGCACGCAATATTCTAAGTGTGGCCTAACTAAAGTTCTGTACAGCTGCAGCATGACTTGCCAATTTTTCTACTCTATGCCCCAACTGATCAAGGCAAGCATGCCGTATGCCTTCTTGACTACCTTATCCACCTGCGTTGCCACTTTCAGTGACCTGTGGACCTGTACGCCCAGATCTCTCTGCCTGTCAATTTATTTATTGAGAGATACAGTACTGAAACAGTAATCTAAAAATATTAGATTAAGAGAGAAAGCGAAAAAGAGAGACGGAAAGAAAAATTAAGAAAGATAATGTTAAATTTAAAATTTGACATTTTTAAAATCTCCCCAAAAATTCAAAACCTCAAGGAATGAGACTCAACACTTTTAACGTTTAATTTTCAGTGTCAGAGAAGTTAATTGGCAGTGATTAACAATTAACTTGTTGTTAAAAGGGTACTTACACCACTAATTACGAGCTTTAAATGTCTGCAGTGACTTCAGTTCACATCTGCCAGGCAAATACAGCAACTTAATGGGGAGGCAGACAGCGAAATGCAATTTTGCGAAGCTATCAGCAGAGTGGCGCAACTCAGACAGCAGCTTTTGGATATTCACATTTGACTGTGCATCTGCTCCTCAGCTGAAGTTGTCAGATATAACAACAAGCGTCATGAGTAGGGCCCTACCAAATTCACTGTCAAATTTCATGGCCACACCATTTTAAAATTGTGAATTTGACGATTTCATGTATTTAAATAGTAAATTTCATGGTGTCGCAACAACCATGAAAATTATCTAATTAAAACCAAAAAAAGACAAGGGAGGTTCCTGGTTGCAAATAGCAATTATTATATACTCAAACATTATTGTAAAAATCTAACTATAAGCCAGTCACATTCTTTACTCACTGAAGTCAGTGGCTGCGTGTGAGCATGGAGAAACCTGCAACTGTCTCTTTCTTCAGTCCATCTCTGTGCTGTAAACATCTGTCTGTGTTTAGACCCAGCTCTCTCTGCATCCACAGAGCTTGTTGGAATTGTCAGACAGTGCCTTGATAGTATTGCAAGGTGGAGGATTATGCATTCCACAGAGTTCCACAACCATAGCGCAGGCAAAGTACAATCTGCTTCTTTTGCAATGCTTTGATAAGCAGGAATCTCCAGCCTACAGTTCTTGTTAAAGCCAGGATTTGCATCAAAAGAGTTTAAATCCACCATCAACAGGTGCATTTGTGCAGGGTCAAAAATACATACAGCTTTCAGAAGTTTTTGAAATCTCTGAGCTGCTTTTTCTTCACCGCTTGACTCTTCCCCATAGCAGTAATATTGTTTGAGCTTCTTTGCCAGGCAAGAAAACAGCTGTTGAGCACAGGCATTTAATTCAGGATCAGTGTTGTTCGTTTGACTGTGGTTCAGCCCAGAACAGTACATCTATTAGTTTATTGTAAGCTTTGTTGAGATTCAAACCAGGAGGTTAAATCCGTCAGTCATGTAGAATTCTTGGCAGCAAACTGAACCTCCTCATTAAGCTGAGTATTGTTTAGAAGGGTTACAATGTCTGTTAAAACTTGTGTTTTCGGTGTCAGCGTCAGCTCTTCTGAGACGAAGTCTGAATAGTATTTCAAGTGATACTGTACTACCCAAAACTAAGAATTCCAAAGTGTAATTACTGGCTCTGGAGGAAGGGTGATGTTTTGTCCCCCAATTTCAGCCATTCCAGCTGCGTTTGCAATGTGTTGCCTGTATTGAAGCTTGTGGCTAGGGCAGTGTTTGAAGATTTTTTAATGCAGCTGACCAGTTTGTTGACTTTACCAAACTTGCTTTTCCATAGCGCACTGACAAGAGAAATTATATGTACATTACATGTAATATGGGCAGCATTAGGCATTACACCTTGGAGCTCAGATCCGAAAGATTTTGTCATGTAAGTTACATTGTCACGAATGAAAGCAGGCACTTTGTTGAAATCTGCACCGTATTTTGAAACGGTTTTATCGCTTTGGAAACTGTGGTGTAATTAACATCTTCTAAGTGGACGCAGTCTGCAAGCACTGTTGTTGACTTTCCTAACTGTACATCTGTGGCCTTACCAGACATAAAATCAAACAAAACATGCAGCACATGCTCATCGGTGGACTCATCACAAATAATTGCAAAAGACTCACGTGTTAATCTGAGACTTCATCTCCTCATAATGTGTAGCAAAAGCCTTCGGTAGGTAGTCCTGCCGTAGTTTATTTGCACTTGGCAAGCAACCACCATTTTGACATTGCGTTGAATAATACCCGCAGCTTTGGGTGATCTAGTTTTTCCAATAGTACATTAGCACTTGCAAAAGCATCCACAAGTTCCATTGTAACTAATTGATGATTTTCTGAGCTCCTTTTTGACTTCTTAAAAAGAGATGAAATCGTTGCTTGTGTTTTTACATGATCATTTTCCAGCATGCAGTGTCAGATACTCTCTTTCTGCTGTGATGGCTTTCAGACACTAAGTGGCGCGGAACCGTTGCTCGCCATGTGTGATTCAATGCAACATTGCAGCGTGTTCAAAACATTATTCCACCATCGGCATGCAGAATTTAGCTTCCAAATTCTGTCACTCGATGTGCTGCAGGAATGGTTGTGGCCGTTTTTGAATTGCTGATTCTGGCATTCTCACTTGTCTGCTAATACTTGAGACTGCTTCTCTTAAAACTGCACCGGAAGCCCTCCCTCATCTTACAATTAGCAAGCTGACCCTTGTGTCAATCACTAAATGAGCGATGTTCGTAACATGCCCAGTAATCAGCAAGGTGAGCCCTGTGTCAATGAACAAAATGCGTGAAGTTCACAAAAGGGCTAATTTCATGGAGGACCCACGATTTCACGGTCCGTGATGCATTTTTCACAGCCATGAATTTGGTACAGCCCGAGTCATTAGCCTCACCGTTATTTTGACAGCAAACTGTAGCTCATGGTGTTTTTAAATTGTTGCATAGGTTTGGGTAGAGCAGCACTATGTTGCTCTCCGCTGTTAATTGACCTCCTGGCACTGTTCTCTATCAGAGCCATGCACGACCTAAGCAGCAAATATGGCAGTTGTGCATAAGATCCAAAAATAAGTGTTGTAAGATAAATCAGACAGTTTCCCTTTCTAACTGTAGCCATTGCAAGAGGATTGGGGTTTCAGTTTTTAAACATAAAAGAATCTTGAGTGTAGTTGGACCCAAAATACTGTAAAATAGCAGACGTCAACCTTGTTAAATCTTAAATAATGCCCAGTTAAAGATGGGTTGCAATAAGCAGTTTATTTACATTAACTCAGACCAGACCTTTCTACATTTCTTACACCCACCCTGATTCACAAGACCACCTACATCTGTCTAAATTGACTGATCTGCCTATGACAAACACCGAAACTCTGCCTGTTTACTGTATGCCTGTAACTTGGTGATTGTGATTACAAGTGATAGAAAAGTTTACCATCTCTGTAAAGATGCCATTCTGAGTAACTAACTCCTCTATGTAACATGTACCTCTCTCTAACAAACTTCTTTTATTATTCTTTCATGGGATGTGGGCATCGCTGGCTAGGCCAGCATTAATTGCCCATCCCTAATTGCCCTTGAGAAAGTGGTGGTGAGCTGCCTTCTTGAACTGCTGCAGTCCAAGTGGAGTAGGTATACCTGCAGTGCTGTTAGGAAGGGAGTTCCAGGATTTTGACACAGCGACAGTGAAGGAATGACGATATAGTTCCAAGTCAGGATGGTGTGTGACTTGGAGGGGAACTTGCAGATGGTGCCCTTACCCTTCTAGGTGGTAGAGGTCGCAGGTTTGGAAGGTGCTGTCTAAGCAGCGTTGGTGCATTGCTGCAGTGCATCTTGTAGATGGTACACACTGCTGCCACCGTGCGTCGGTGATGGAGAGTGTGAATGTTTGTGGATGGTGTGCCAATCAAGCGAGCTGCTTTGTCCTGGATAGTGTCGAGCTTCTTGAGTGTTGTTGGAGCTGCACCCATCCAGGCAATTGGAAAGTATTCCATCACACTCCTGACTTGTGCCTTGTAGATGGTAGACAGGCTTTGGGGAGTCAGGAGGTAAGTTACTTGCCGCAGGATTCCTAGCCTCTGACCTACTCTTGTAGCCACGGTATTTATATGGCTACTCCAGTTCAGTTTCTGGTCAATGGTAACCCTCAGAATGTTGATAGTGGGGGATTCAGCAATCATAATGCCATTGAATGTCAAGGGGAGATGGTTAGATTCTCTCTTGTTGTAGATGGTCTTGTTGTAGATTTATCAGCCCAAGCTGGATATTGTCCAGGTGGTGCTGCATTTCTATACAGACTGCTTCAGTATCTGAGAAGTCACGAATGGTGCTGAACATTGTGCAATTATCAGTGAACACCCCACTTCTGACCTTATGATTGAAGGTCATTGATGAAGCAGCTGAAGATGCGTAGGATACTACTCTAAGGAACTCTTGCAGTGATGTCCTAGAGCTGAGATGATTGATCTCCAACAACCACAACCATCTTCCTTTGCACTAGGTATGACTCCAACCAGTGGAGAGTTTCCCCCCGATTCCCATTGACCTCAGTGTTGCCAGGGCTCCTTGATGCCATACTCGGTCAAATGCTGCCTTGATGTCAAGGGCAGTCATTCTCACCCCACTTCTCTCTATAACAACCCATCTCTATCACATTCTGCTCCTCACACCTCTTTATTGCAAGGATCCCTGCAAATAATTAATTCCTTGTTAACTTTCTTGAACACTGCTTCTCTCTGCATAACATAATCCAGAAATCTAAGTTAGCAAAACTAATGAACAATTTTTCAAACTTGGTTCCAATAGGGAGTTTGGAAACCTCGGAAGATTCGGAACCCAAACTACTTTGAGGATACAAAACCATTCCTTATGACTCCAATCGCTGCGGTCGGGCTTGAGCTGTGGTCGCTGACTCCGGACATAATGTTTGACAGTTTTATTATATCTGCTGATGAGAGAGTTGTGAAGCAGTGGGTGAAAGACACATGGACACAAACAAAAGCATTCTACGATGCAGACGGAGTAAGTACATTTGATGGCTTGTGTTTCACTGTGTCGAAGTGTGTCTGTGTCTGAGAGGGAGCAATCTTTCTTCATAGTCCTGCCCGAAATGCAGTCAGATTGCAGCGGAGAATGACAGGCCATCCAGGCAGTGAAGCCTACCGTTGCCGCAGTGCCCCAGGTAAACTTGACCAGGCGGCTCCTCCCCAGCTGCCTCCTGTAACAAGCGGCAGTGGGCGGCTCCCGGCCCCCTCCGCTCTTTTACCGGGGCTGCCACACGGAAGGTGATAACAGGCTTCAGGAAGCAGAGGTAAAGGCTCCGAGTGCCACAAAAGGGACGGGTATTCGGACAGACCTTCCATCACCGCCCCCACCCCCGGCAGAGCCGGAATTTACCTGCTACCTTCAGTGGGAGCGGCAATCCTGAGCGTCCGGGCCGCACGGAGATGCTTCAATGCCTCGGGTTTCCTCAGTTGCATTGGCGGGAATTCCTCCAGGAAGCCGCTTTCCATCCTGGATTTTCCATCCCGCTTTCCATCCCCCAACCCCAGGAAAATGGATTCGGCGGGGTGGGTGCGAGTCCTCCCCCACCAAAATTCTGTTCCAACGAGGAGAGTTTACCCCAGTATGTCTGCATCGGTGAACCTGATAATTCCTGGTGTCACTTCAGCATTCATTGTTTGCATTGGTGTGCCTGATAATTCCTGGCGTCACGTCAACATTCAGTGTTTGCATTGGTGTGCCTGATAATTCCTGGCGTCACGTCAACATTCAGTGTTTGCATTGGTGTGCCTGATAATTCCTGGTGTCACTTCAGCATTCAGTGTTTGCATTGGTGTGCCTGATAATTCCTGGCGTCACTTCAGCATTCAGTGTTTGCATTGGTGTGCCTGATAATTCCTGGTGTCACTTCAGCATTCAGTGTTTGCATTGGTGTGCCTGATAATTCCTGGTGTCACTTCAGCATTCAGTGTTTGCATTGGTGTGCCTGATAATTCCTGGTGTCACTTCAGCATTCAGTGTTTGCATTGGTGTGCCTGATAATTCCTGGCGTCACGTCAACATTCAGTGTTTGCATTGGTGTGCCTGATAATTCCTGGCGTCACGTCAACATTCAGTGTTTGCATTGGTGTGCCTGATAATTACTGATGTCACTTCAGCATTCATTGTTTGCATTGGTGTGCCTGATAATTCCTGGCGTCACGTCAACATTCAGTGTTTGCATTGGTGTGCCTGATAATTCCTGGCGTCACGTCAACATTCAGTGTTTGCATTGGTGTGCCTGATAATTCCTGGTGTCACTTCAGCATTCAGTGTTTGCATTGGTGTGCCTGATAATTACTGATGTCACTTCAGCATTCATTGTTTGCATTGGTGTGCCTGATAATTCCTGGCGTCACGTCAACATTCAGTGTTTGCATTGGTGTGCCTGATAATTCCTGGTGTCACTTCAGCATTCATTGTTTGCATTGGTGTGCCTGATAATTCCTGGTGTCACTTCAGCATTCATTGTTTGCATTGGTGTGCCTGATAATTCCTGGTGTCACTTCAGCATTCATTGTTTGCATTGGTGTGCCTGATAATTCCTGGTGTCACTTCAGCATTCATTGTTTGCATTGGTGTGCCTGATAATTCCTGGTGTCACTTCAGCATTCATTGTTTGCATTGGTGTGCCTGATAATTCCTGGTGTCACTTCAGCATTCATTGTTTGCATTGGTGTGCCTGATAATTCCTGGCGTCACGTCAACATTCAGTGTTTGCATTGGTGTGCCTGATAATTCCTGGTGTCACTTCAGCATTCATTGTTTGCATTGGTGTGTCTGATAATTCCTGGTGTCACTTCAGCATTCAGTGATTGCATTGGTGTGTCTGATAATTCCTGGTGTCACTTCAGCATTCACAGTGTCCGTTGGTGTGCCTGATAATGCCTGGTGTCACTTCGGCAGTCTGAATGTGTGAGACTGAGATGGTGAGTGTGTCTTTCATCAGTGACTGAGGTAATTGCTGCTGTTCACTGTTGTCCACAGCCTGGTTTGATCCTGCAGCTGTTTTTGGCAGCAGACAAGCGCCCATGGCTCTGGGGAGTCTACGTGTTCACCATTGGTTTGCCAGTTATCTTATTCATTAGCTTCTATTGGCCAAACAAGGTATGTCTCTTTAACAGTCCTTTGTATTTCTTAGTAAAGGATTGAAGTAAAAATAATCCCACTGTCGAAATTGGACTGTTTTTTATATTATATATTTTTTATATTATATTTTATATTTAGAGATACAGCACTGAAACAGGCCCTTCGGCACACCGAGTCTGTGCCAACCAAGAACCACCCATTTATACTAACCCTGCAGTAATCCCATATTCCCTACCACCTACTTACATTAGGGGCAATTTACAATGGCCAATTTACCTATCACCTGCAAGTTTTTGGCAGTGGGAGGAAAACGGAGCACCCGGCGAAAACCCACGCGGTCACAGGGAGAACTTGCAAACTCCGCACAAGCAGTACCCAGAATTGAACCCGGGTCCCTGGAGCTGTGAGGCTGCGGTGCTAACCACTGCGCCACCCAATTTGTTTCTGTTCTGTGTGGCATTGTTTTCTGTAACTCTGCTGTACGCTGTTGTTTATTTTATTTTATTTATTATATTTTTTTATTTTATTCATTTTTATTTATTTTTTTAGTATTGTGATGCACACTCTGTCCCCTACATTGCTGTGTTGTAACTCTCCTGCCCCGTGCTGTACTTTCCTGCTCTGTGTTGTGATGTATTTCTTGCCCCATGCTATACCATATTGTGCTGCATTTTATTCTGCCCTGTAATGTACTCTCCTGTGCTGTGATTTGTTTTCCCAGCGGTTTGGACCCCCTGATGATTATTATTACAAGAAGACAGATGATGTGCAGCTCAATGATGAAGAAAAACTAATAACAGAAGCAGAGCCTCAGCAGTCAGGTAACCGAAATAACAAAACTAATGAAATACAGTTCACCTCGCTCAACTTTCAAGAGTTTCCGAGTCACAGATCGATTTTGGCTACCAGCCTCAAAATGAGGACGGTAACCTTACCACCACATGAACACTGGTAATGCAGTGGTTCCACTTTGAAAGGGGTCTTTTGCTGAGTGTCCAAAACACCACCTTGAGTCAGACGATAGGGCCCTTTTAATATGGAAATTTGAGGCCTAAGATGTACATATGAACCCGATTGTCATTTTAGCTTGAAAATAGGCGTCAAGTTTTAAGGGCAATGGAACCAAAGAGGCCCACCAAAGGTAAATGACACATCATTTCTGTGAGCCTCGAAGGGCAGGGGTGCTCTTCTGGGTCCCACAAAAACAATCTGAGCCACTACTAGCCTGGGACTCCCTCCCTCCACGTCACACCCTTGGCCTAGGGAAGGAAAAATTAGACAGGTACCGAATTTCTACCATCCAGTTACCAGACTGTGCAGTGGCTGCTTAGACAAGGTTTTGGAATGCTCCCAGGACCCTTGGAACTGTAGTCAAGTGGGAGTCACAGTGTCCAGGACAGAGGAAGCAAAAAGGAAGTATAGAAAATTGGGGAAACTATAAAATTATTGTTGATTCCACCTAAACAATCTGAAGGGGAGAGCATTAACGAGATTATCTAGTGAAATGTTGAACCATTCCTCGCGCTGTGAGCTTCGTATTTAAAAAAGATGCTGACAGACAATCTGCTCCAAGAACCATTCTGCTCTAAACCCCACCACTGGAATGTGCCCAAAAGCAGAACATTGACAATGGTTCCCTAGTTCCTTTCCACTGTGAGGAAGCACCTGATGTCTGCTTGCACTCTCAGCCAGCCAACGCAGTTGATACTAGAACACATTGTGGGACAGTCTGGCCAAACAAATGGTTTTGTTTTTAAACAGACTGTTCAATGTACATTCTACACCATGGGTTGCCAACACGTCGATCGTTGCCCTTTGAGTAACTCACATAAAGCTCCTGACAACGCAGTCTAATCATCACGTGATCCTGCCAGCATTAATCCACGCATGCACATCCTGATGCCACCGCGTGCACTGGTGTCGCAACGAGACAAGCGAGTGGCGAGGAGGGGACGAGGAAGCAGGGGAGGGGGAGCGAGTGGGCGGTGTGGCTCGTGACATTTTTCCTTTATCAGAAATAGCTCTCACCAAAGAAAAGCTTGGCGACCCCTGTTGTACACAATATGCAACTGTCAGCAATGAGTTTGATTGAACAATTCAGACTGGGGCTTTTCTGGTTCACAGCCTCACTGGGTATGCAGGTCATATCTCACAAAAAAAAATTCTTATCCTGACTGGTGTTTGCTGATAATGAATATTCATTGAAAACTTTAATGCCTCCATATTAAAAGACATGCAAGTTCACTAAAAAATGGATTGCTTTTTTTTTAAATCTATTGCTGGTGCCCAGTTTACAGACAGTTCATTCAACAAACAGATTGTTCAGTCCAAAACTGAAAAGTGACAACTCTAGTTTGGACTCTATATGTTAATTAATAATTACGATCCATACTTTCAGATCAACAAGATAATGAAGATAAAAGCAAAGAGATGAAGGAAGGAAGTGCCCTGAGAAAAATGAAAGTAGATTTGGAAACACCTGTACAGGTTGGACATTTGTGACATTTGTTTAGCATCTTAAAGGGGCTGGATGTTTTTATTTTGTCCAAACTTTTTAAATTAATGGAATCACTGGAGTGTTCACCCATAATATTTTCCAGCGCCAAATTAGTTCTTAAAGAAATTTTCTAAATCCGAAGTGACACCAGCATAGTCTGGCCAGCCACCACCAGGGCAGCCAAAGGCAATGTGTTTTTTTTTAATATAACTTTAAAAATATTGGGTTAGAGGGAGAGTAATCAATTGCTCCACAATCAATTACATTTCCTTCAGGGAATGTAATGTTAATCTCCTCCCTCCACAAACCATAGCAATGCTGTGCACACAGCATTCCTAGCATCAAATGGTGCAAGTGATAGGAATTTTTGCCACATAACATAACCCACTTACATCACATACACATCATTATAATCTGCCTGTCCATATTTGTACAGGCAAATTGAATCCCCAACATTAGTTCCTCAGCTCCCTGCCCAATTTTCTGCCCTAATCTGTCATGGTGATGCCAGGGAACTGGAATAGTCCAGAGTGCAGCTGGCCTTCTAGAATCTTGCCCTCTTGGGGACTAGATTCTAGCAACTGAAAGAAACAACTTACATTTATATAGCACCTCTCACAACCTCAGGACATCCCAAGCACTTTACAAATCACTTGACAGTACCTCCCAAACCCATGACCTCTACTGGGACGGCACCTCCCAAACCCACGATCTATACTTCAACTGCACCTCCCACACCTGCAAACTCTACTGCCTAGGGGAACAAGGGAAGCATGCGCATGGGAACACCACCACTTGCAGGTTCCCTTCCAAGTCCCACACCATCCAGACTTGGAAATATATCACCGTTCCTTCATGGTTGCTGGGTCAAAATCCTGGACTCCCTCCCTGACAGCATTGTGGGAATTTTCTGCACCAGACGGACTTCATCAGTTCAAGAAGGCAACCCACCACCACCTTCTCAACGGTAATTAAGTGTGGGCAATAATTGCCAGCGACATCCACATCCCAAGAATGGAAAAAAAACTTTTTATAACGTAGGAAATGTGGCAGCCAATATATGAACAGCAAGGTCCCACAAACAGACATGCAGTAATGACCAGATAATGTTTTAGTGAAGTTCCGAAGAAGGGTCACTGACCCGAAACGTTAACTCTGCTTCTCTTTCCACAGATGCTGCCAGACCTGCTGAGTGAATCCAGCATTTCTTGTTTTTGTTTCAGATTTCCAGCATCTGCAGTATTTTGCTTTTATTTTAATGTTTTAGTGATATTAGTTAAGGGATAAATATTGGTCAGGACACAGGGGGGAAATAATAGAGAGAATGTTGCTCAGTACTACACTGGAGTGTCAGCCCAGATTTTATGCTGAAGTCTCTGAAGTGATGCAGAAGTGAGAGTGCTACCACTGAGCTACATGTAATACCTAATTGCAAGGTTTTTAAAAATAGAATCGGGAATTATGTTCAAACTTTTTAAAAATGTACAGAATCATGAGCAAGTAGCAATTATAGTCATTCCTTCTCCCAAAAGCATTAAGCCCCAAGTACCAAGATGGATTGTGGGCACTGCTACTTGCCAATGGACAGTGACCCCCATCAAATCCCTGAAAATCAGCTGCACAGTTTGTGATTTTCACAATATCTTCTTACTTCTGAGAAGTGGCGTGCAGACAATGCAGTGTGTTTCTACATTGAATCGTTCTTCAAATGGGAGGGAAATCTCCATCATTCACTAAGCCAGAAGCGGGTGGGCAATTATGTTCTAGTAGGAAATGAAACATAAGATGCTTACGGAATTAATTCTGGTTGCAGGCACAAGGGGGAGGTGAGCCAGATCTAGGTCAGATTACGGCAGAGGCTCTGCGATACCGCAAGACAAGGCCAGAGTAATGACCACCAGGATTCGTGCTCGTCAAAAAGATGAACTTTTACACAAACCATTTCATTGTCAGCCTGACTTGAGTTTTACAGAAAACCTTTGGACATATAACTGTTTATTGGTAATACAGGCTGTGCAGCAGACATTGGAAGTTGCTCTTTTTTTATTTGTAACAATATTATAAATGTGTTTTTTATATTCATATTTATAAGTTTGCTACAAATAGTGGACAGAGAATCTTTTCTTTCACATTATTACAGTTTGTGATAAAATAAAATACATTTTTCTTGTGTTCACTGAAATGAGAGATCCAGTGTTTTTTTTTTGTTTTTGATGTAATGAGAACCAGTAACAGCAATTCTTAGGTCAGGTTATGGCACAAGTTATGTGCTGCTCCCTCACATAGTGTTACTAAATGTTCTCAGTCCTTGGCAGATGGTTATTCCTCAGTGATGTTTCTTCTCTTGTGCAATAACCCAAATTACATCTGCCAGTGGATCCATCTGAATTAAATTGAGAAAGCTCCTTGTAAAATGTCGTCTTGTTTATTTTCATTTTCAAAAGTCTTATTTTCTTACCTTTGTATTTTATTACTTGTCAGGATGTGGGTAAGGCAGCATTTTATTGCCCATTCTTAGCTGCCCTGATGGCATTAATGGTCAACCACATAGTGCGGAGTCAAATGCAGGGATAGCAGGTTCCCTTCCCTGAAGAGCATTAGTGAATCATTTGGCTTTCCAGCTTTCATAGTCATCGTTTCTGGTACTAACCCACAAATTACTAGATTTATGGAGTTCACGGATAGGATTCTAACTCCGTACTCGTTCAGTACCATGACCATCTCATATTTGCATTAACTCAAATTGTCCCCCACAAGTATGCAATCTTCCTTGAGAAGACAACTGAATGTTTTATAAGCCACCTTCTAATGCCATTCTTTGTCACAATCATAGACTTACTGCAGGTAGGAAAGGCTCTTGGCTTATAACTGACACATTGCTCAGCCTTTGGAGAGGGAGATAGATTCACAGTGGGCATATATTTCTGGCAAATGCCTTTACAATGACTTAATTTAAGCAGGCGGGGGTTCTTATGAAGCATGGTATGCAGGACCGGAATTGGAAGGTTGAAACATCAAGGTTCTGGCATGTCACAGACTACCTTATGTAGCTTCTTCTATCACAATGAAAGGCCACAAGGAAATTCACAGGCTTGGGACAGCAGCTGCTGGAAAGCATTGCCTAGAGGACAGATAACAGAATATGTGCTCATATCTTCTGGGTTTGGTACCACTATTATTATGCAGTAAAGGCAAACATCTATCAAATGACATTCCATAGCTCCAACTGGTGGGACCATGTTCACTGAGGTGTGTATCTGTGGTGTGGTTAGGAGAATGGTGCCAACGCATCTTGAGTTGTGCTCACTAGGCCTACATGTATGAAGCTCCTAGCACCTCCAAACCATCTAGCGAGGGCTCAGACCTGCATTTGTCACATCTGATTACATCCTGATAGAAGGGGAAGTAAGTAGGGTGTCTCTGGTGTTGGGATGACTTCAAGATGACAATTCTGGTGATGAAAGCTTAGAAACTTGGTAATCCAATATCTCAGCCAGAGAGGGCACTGTTGATGATTGACTATTACTTATTGATAAGGCTGGTAGATTTGTCACTCTGGGGTAGAATTCTTCCATCTCAATTGTGGGGGAGACACAGTTTAGGGTGCATTTATTTTTATTCCTATGACATATGCATCCCTTCAGGTTTTGCAAGCACAAGCAAGGATGACAACGTCTGATTTTAAAACGGCTAAAGCCTCCTTTACAATATCAGACAGAGGTATATTTTACAAATTAATTGTCTACTAATATCAGCAACAGTATTTTCCAGGCTGTAATATTTTAGTGGTTGACTTAAAAGGGGAAAATTAAAATATAAAAAGTCATAAATTGTGCTCAAGAAGGAAATCCAGGCAATTATCACACACTTGGGGCTGAATTTTGTTGAGTTCCCGACATCAGGCTTCGTAGCCGGGAGGGGCCAGAAGACCACAGCAGCAGCGGCCCACCACAGAGCCTGACCACGGGATTGCTGGGCCCGATCTTCCCGGCAGCGGGGAGGCTCTGTGGTGGCCCTCCCTGCCACTTGGCGACAGGACCCAACTTTAAATATCTAAATAAACCTCATGAATTCATTTACCCACAATTCCCTGCGATCTTACCGGCTGTCTGGGATCTACCTTATTATGGGCAGCACTCACGCACCTTCACTTTCCCATCCAGGGAAAGCTGGTGCCACCAACGTGGGGAAAGGGGGAATTTAGGATTTTTAGTGGGGAGGGGAAAATTGGGGTCAACTTGCATTTCTAGTGTGGGGAAGGGGTGACCTCTGTACTTTGTACATTGGTGGGGGGGGAGAAGTCAAATGTTCAATGTAAGTGTTTTGTGTGTGGGGGGGTGGGGGAGAAACAGGGCAACCATTTATTTTCAGCGTATTGCGGGGGGGGCGGAGCAGTTAGGGTCAGAAACTCATTTACCGTGTCGTTTGGGGGGGGGGGCGGGGGGGCTTATGGGGTTCAATTGTGCAGCTCTGGCAGCCCTTTAAAATGGCGCCAGCACCTGCGCAGGGGCAGCTGACACTGTTCACACGTCATTCAGTCCACCCCAGTCACATGATTGGGGGGTGGGGCAGCAGCCCTGCATATTTAAATTAGCCGCCATGCACTAGATTGCAGCCTCACAATGCTTACCAGATGATTCTGCCAATTTATTTTTACACCACACAGCAGAAAAGCTGAAGCACAACAAGCAAGCTGAAGATGGTCTGTGCTTTTATAAATAACTCTTCTAAACAGGTCCTGGACAAATATCTGCAGTTATATTTTACCTATTCTTTCCAGAAATCTACCTATTCCTTAACATTTAACTTACAGATTTAACAAATGGATGACAATTTGTTCAAATAGGCATTTTTTTTTTAAACTCATTAATATTCCAAGTCATCTATCTTGCACTTTCTGGACTGGTTGATAATTTTGATGAGATTGTTCATTTTTGGCACTTTTTCATTTTTTAATCATACACATAAGTAACTGCAACGATGACTAAATGCATTATAAGAACATAATAGGAGGAGTAGACCATACAGCCACTCGAGTCTGACCCGCCATGCAATACAATCATGGCTGATCTACTGCCTCAAATCCATTTTCCCACCTGCTCCCATTATTCTTTGATTTCACGGAGTGACCAAAAATCTGTCTTTCTCAGCCTTAAATATATTCAATGATGAAGCATCTAAAACCCTATGGGGTAGAGAATTCCAAAGATTCACAAACCTTTGGGTGAAGAAATTTCTCCTCATCTCAGTCCTAAATGATCAGCCCCATATCCTGAGACTATGCCAGTGTTCCAGATTCCCCAGCCAGCAGAAATAACCCTGTCAAGCCCTTTCAGAATCTTGTATGTTTCAATGAGATCATCTCTTTCTTTTCAACTCCAGAGAGCATAGGCCCAAACTACTCAGCCTCTCATCATAGGACAACCCTCTCATCCCAGGAACCAATCTATTGAACCTTCGTTGTACTGCCTCCGAGGCATATATCCTGCCTTGGATATGGAGACGAAAACTATGCTCAGTACTCCAGGTGTGGTCTCACCGAAGCCCTGTACAACCGTAGCAAGACTTCTTTATTCTTGTACTTCAATTCCCTTGCAATAAAGACTAACAAGCCATTTGCCTTCCTAATTTCTTGCTGTACCCGCAAGCTAACTTTCTGTGTACACCCCCAAGTCCCTCTGAACAACTTTTACAAGTTCCATGCATTTTTTAAAAAATTCTGCTTTTGTATTCTTACTACGAAAGTGAATAACATCATACTTCCCCACATTATACTTCATCTAGCACCTTTGTGCCAACCCACTTAACCTGTCTATATCTCTTTGCAGCCTCTTTGTTTCCTTCTCACAGTTTACATTCCCATCTAGCTGTTTATAGTCAGCAAATTTAGATACATTACTCTCGGTCTCTTCATCTCAGTCAGTAATATAGTTTATAAATAGCTGATCCTTACAGCACTCCACTAATCACAGCCTGACAGCTTGGAAATGCCCCATTTATCCCTACTCTTTGCTTCCTGTCCGTTAACCAATCCTCTATCCATGCTACAGTTGTGCCCGAAGAGGCACAATTCTTCGGACTAAAAATCAGTTTAAAGAAAACTGAAGTCCTGCATCAGCCTGCACCCCAAGAAGAATTATAGACCACCAAGCATGGTCGTCGAAGGAACCAAGCTGAATGCAGTCAAGCAATTTACATACTTGGGGAGCATCATCTCGTTTGATGCCACCATAGACAGGAAAGTGGACAATAGGCTCTCAAAATCAAACAGTACGTTCGACAGACTCTACAAACGAGTGTGGAACAACCACAGCCTCAGAGTACAGACCAAACTCAAAGTGTACAAAGCTGTAGTCCTCACCACCCTTCTGTATGGCACCAAGTCATGGATCCTATACCGCCATGTACGCCTTCTAGAGCGCTTCCATCAGCCCTGCCTGCGCTCAAGATCTGTTGGCAGGACCATATCGCAAACATTGAAGTCCTGGAAACAGCCAACATCACAAGCATCAAAGCCATCCTCCTGCAAAGCCAACTGCATGAGGCGGGTCACATTGCCCGGATGAACGACAAGTCACCTGCCCAAGATCGTGTTGTATTGAGAGCTGACCATGGGTAAAAGGCACAGAGGGGCCCCATGCAAACGTTTCAAGGACTCCCTGAACAAGTCCCTGTGTGCCACATCAACCATCGTTAAGTGGGACGCGCAGGCCATAGATCGTGATGCCTGGAGATGCTACATCAGGAGGGCTACAGTCACCTTTGAGAATGAGCGACAAACCAGCATGAAAGAGAAAAGGAGAATAAATCCAATCACCCCCAGCATCGACTACGTCTTCACGTGCCTGCTGTGGGAGAATCTGCCGGTCACAGATAGGCCTGACTAGCCACCAGCGGGCCTGCAACCAGTGAGTACAACTTTCCCAAAATCTTCGTCGGCAAAGAAATGCCAAGAGAGATCCATGCTAATATATTACCCCCAACTCCATGAGCTCTTATCCTGCGTATTAACTTTTTGTGTGGCACTATATTGAATGCCTTTTGGGGATCCAAGTATACAACATCTACTGGTTCCCCTTTACCCTACTTGTTACATCAATTTCCCTTTTGTAAAACCATGTTGACTTTGTTATGATTCTGTAGTTTTTTTTCAGGGAAGTATGCAGTGTGCCTTTAAGGCTATAACAGGATCAGTACTGCTTTAAGACAGCAAGCTCCAGGGACTAGTCAAAGGATGCATTCTCATTGCCATAGGATACAGCTAGCTTCAAATGTGCATTCTTGTTGCCGTAGGATACAGCCATTCGGAGAACAAGGACAAAGATACAATGTTGTCGATTGACATTTGAAACTAGCTAAAAAACTGGCTTTTGAGACACAAGTTAACAGATACAGAGACAGACGCTGGACCAGCATATACTGAAGGAATTTAGAGCTCTCTCTCAGTTTATTTAAACCCTATTTATTATACTCTCAGAATTCTGATGTCAAGCCAGATTAATTTCTTAAACGAAAATAACCAAATTCCTTTAAGTACTGAACTGTAATTGCTGAAATTCATCACTGGAAAAAAAGAGCATCAATCCAACTGCTGAATTAGACTACGGACTGTTCTACTGTTGAAGAACCTTTTTTTCCACCACTGGACGGCTGTGAGGACTTCAAGCAACCTTGGACTGTTCCACATTGGAAGATTTCACTTCGGCAGGAGCGTTAAATGTGCAAGGACACTCATTTTTCTATTTTAAATGTTGTTTATATCTTGGTAGTGTTTAAGAATTTAGTTTTTCTAATTAAACAGTTAAGTTGTTGAGCTAAAGACACCTGGTTTGGTTAGCCTCATTCAGGGGTTAATAGATGGTACAATTTGGCTGGGTCTTTCTTTAATTTGGAAAATTTAAAAATGATATGTTAGGCGATCTGTGGAGGGACGGGATTGAATTAACAGTGTGTTTCTCCCACCACAATCAGAATCGTATATTTTGATTGGGGGCTTTGACTTGAGCGGTCGGTCATAACACTGATCATACTATGATTTTCTAAGTGCACTGTTAAAACTCCTTAATTGTAGATTCTAGCATTTTCCCAATGACTGATGTCAGGCCAACTAGTCTGTAGTTCCCTTTTTTCTCTCCCTCCTTTCTTGAAAAGTGGTGTTACATTTGCTAACTTTCAATCTACTGGGAACATTACAGATCTAGGGAATTTTGGAAAATCATAACAAGTGCATCCACTATCTCTGCAGCTATTTCTTTTAGAATCCTGGAATGCTGGCCATCAGGTCCTGGGGATTTGTCAGATTTTAGTCCTTTAAGTTTCTCCAATACTTTTTCTTTTCTGATGTTAATTACCTTAAGTTCCTCACTCTTATTAGCCCCTTGGTTACCCTTTATTTCTGGTATGTAATTTGTGTCTTCTACTATGAAAACAAACAAAATATTTTTTCAATGTCTCTGCCATTTCCTCATTCTCCATAATAATTTCTCCTGTCCCTGCCTCTAATGGACCAACATTTAACTTAGCTACTCTCCTTTTTATATACTGTAAAAGCTCTTAAAATCTATTTTTATATTCCTGGCTAGTTTAATCTCATTCTATTCTTTCCCTTTTTATCAACTTTTTGATCACCCTTTGCTGGTTTCTAAACACTTCCAATCCTCAGGCAACATTATAAGCCTCTTCTTTTAATCTATAACTACTCTTAACTTCCCTAGTAAGCCATGGATGGATCTTTCTTGCTGAGTTATTGTTTTTTTAATGGAATGTATTTTAATTGAACATTTTGAATTTTTTCTTTAAATGTTTCCCCACAGTTTATTTATCAACATACTGTTTAGTCCATTTATCCAATCAAACTCAGCCAGCTATCCCCTCATACCTGTGTAATTGGCTTTGTTTACATTTAAGTTTCTTATTTGGGACTGGAGAATGTCATTTTCAAACTTAATGTGGAATATCACTTTTTCCCCAGCAGATCTTTTACTATGAGATTACTAATTAACCCTGCCTCATTGCACAATACTAGTTCTAAAATAGCTTTATCCCTAGTTGGTTCCACAACGTATTGTTCCAAGAAACTGTCACAAAAGCATTCTACAAACTCATCTTCCAGACCACCTTTGCCAATTTGATTGGCCCAATCTATGTGAAGATTAAAGCCCCCCACAATTATTACATTGCCTTTGTTACAAGTTCCAATTATTTCTTGCTTAATGCTCTGTCCAACACTATAACTACCATTAGGGGGCCTATGAACTACTCTCACCAGCATTCTCTGATCATTATTCCTAATCTCCACCCAGACTGATTCTATTTCCTGATCTTCTGAGCCAAGATCCTTGCTCACAACTGTCCTTAGGTCATCCTTCCCCATCAGGGCTACTCCTCCTCCTTTTCCATTGTCTGTCTGTCTTTTCAAAATGTTTAAGTACCCTGGAATATTTATTTCCCAACCTTTGTCATCTTGTAACCGTTTCTCTGTAATGGCGATTAGATCTAAACCATTTATCTCTATTTGTGTTACCAGTTCATCTATCTTTATCTGAATGCCCGAAGCATTCACAATAAGAGCCTTTAATTCTATTTTTTTACTACTATTCTTTGCATGGACCTTATTTGCTGATGCGCTATTACTGTTCATCTCTCTGTCCCTACCTGTCCCAGTCTGCTTTACCCAAATTGCTACACTATTCTATTGTCTCGACATTTTAGATTTCCAAATATTCCTTCACTTGAATCCTCTCCTCCTCTTTTAGTTTAAAGCCCTATTTACAGCCCTAGTTACACGATTCACCAAGACATTGATCCACATTATGGAACGTTCTAAATGTGTTGGGGCTATCATATGTGGAAATGCTCAGAGATTTCAAGATTTTAATAGACAGCCATGGCAAAGCAGCAATTGACAAAGCAAATCGAATGCAGAGCTACATGGTTAAATCTGTATAGTACAAGTTGGAGAATGCCATGCTTATACTGTACAGTGCTCTAGTCAGACTGCACACCTTGATTACTTTGTTTAGTTTTGGTCACTGATAAAAGAGAGGAGTTATAAAGAAGAACCACAAGACTGACCCTTAGTTTCAGAGGACTAAGTTATGAGGAAAAACTGTACAAACTTGGGCTTTTCATTCTTGAAAGGAGGCAACCATAAGGTGATCTTACATAGGTGTACTAAAGGGCATAGAAAAGATAAAGTTGGAACACTACTTAAAACAAAATCAGGGTAGTAGGACAATGGTATGTGAGTTTAAAAGGACTAATGTCGGAATGTTCTTCTTCACATAAAAAGAGTTAGTAACACACAGAATGGACTTCAAGTAGGAAAATGAAAACAAAAATCTTGGAATCATTCAAGAAATGGTTAGATGCTGTGTATGGGGGTTTGGGGCTGTTGGGGGTGGGGGAGCAGTGTTTGTTCTTGCTGTATGAATGAGTTAGGATGGGCCAAAGGTCATTCTCATTCTCATATAACAATCTTGTGATCATGAGATCAAATAAATCAGGGCAAATCGGAGGCCATTAATCGTTGTTTAGAAACAAGTAGGAGGCTCAATGACTAATGTTTCTTCATCTTTCTCGATTGATATATTTTCTTGTGGTCTACAGCCTGGGTGCAAAGTATTGTCTCAGTGCATTGGGCTAATTTCGAAACTTAATAACTCACAAATTAAATCAGCCAAACAGAATCATGTGTGCAAAACGAGAAGAGCACACGTAAACATAACAATATGAGCCTTAGGGTTTATTATTCCATAATTAAATAGACTAAATACAAAAAAGGTATGCAAGCTGACTTGAGACAATAAGCTACTGGTTCTAACAGGGTTACACTCTTAACAGTGGACAGTCTCGACTCCCCGTCCCCTTTACCATTATTAATGTTATTATTATTTGTCTGTCTTCTTGGAGCTTTTGGTTGGTCTGGAAAATAAAAAGGACATTTTTTATTGAAATTAATTTGTCATTTGTGGCAAATGAACTGAATTAATGTAATAATCTGGTTATTTAACCCTTTCACCTTTTTTTTGGATACAAAAGCAATAACCATTTAGGTTGATCACTTATACCAGGGTGGAAATGCAGTGAATGGTAAGAGAGTGTTGTAGATCAGTTGGCTACCTAGGAAATGGTGCATGCTGTGCTGTGTATGTCACCTACCTGCCTCTAGGGAATGCTCTTTGCTGCAGCTGGGAGGTCACCCATGTATCACTCAGAGAGCAGTGCATGCTGAACAGTATACATCACCTGCTTGCCTTCTCACCCAGGGAATGGGGTGTGCTGTGATACGTATATCCCTTTCTCACCTCTACTTTCCAGCCTCTCTGTTGCCATCGTTCTCATCTCTATATCATTGCTCCTCAGAAAATTCCTCCCTCATTCTTCCCAGTATTCTGTCCTACATGCTCTTCCTTCTCCTTGCATCCTCAATATATTGACATTAAAAAAGGTTATTAAGTCTTCTCCTCTAACTCACACTTTCCTGGAATGTTTTCTTTCCTCCTTCAGTCGACAGACTTTTAAAACCTAAGCTTAGGGTCACACATTCATTTATCTCTTTCACTCTTTGAAGATTCAACATTGGTGCTGTTCTGCACAATGGGCCTTTGCTTTTCACCCTTTGTCTTTCACTTTGGTTTCTCAATAATTTAAAAAAAAACAAACACAGGGAGCAGTGAATGGCAAAGGAAGGAGGTGACCTGTCTGCTCTTGTATCTGAATAATAATTGCTTGTTCAATAGACGCTGTGGAGTAAGTTACCTGCTCACCTTTATGCCAGTGTCATCAAACTCTGATGCCCATTGAGTAAGTTGCCTCCCTCCTGTTGTGCCCTGAGGCTGGTAAATACTGCATGTGGACCATAAAATATACCATGCAGTAAAGTGGGTTTGCTCATCATAGGGTGCAGTCTCAATAGATGGTTCCTATGTTGACTATGCAAATATTTTTTGTTCAATACTTGAACTGAAAGCAAATAATTTCCAATTTAGAATATTCTTTGAAATGTTGTGAATTTTGTGGGGTTTATAAATTTTACTTCCGTTTGCTGACTTTTTGAAATAGTTTTGTAAATCATTCCATCATTAGCAGTTATTGGCCCTATCCCATTAATCAAATCTAATTTTACATCCCAATCTACAAATAATTTCAGAGAGACCTGAGAACATCTCATAGCCCTGGATCTTGAGGTGAAAGGGTCAAACTGAGGTTACACACAGATCAACACAACATGCAGATTAACCCACTACACCTGTCGAGATATAAAGCTGACTGGTATCAGTGGCATGAGCTCCTTACTTTCTCTTGTTCTTCGAGTCTGTGGTTTGAAAGACGCTGGAGGCTGACATGAGGTTTTCAATGTACTGACCAAGTACTTGGTTCTCAGATTTGAGTTTCAGGTTCTCCTCTTTCACAGCATCAACTCTGGCTGACAGATCTGTAAACCAAATGAAACAATCAGGACAGAGGGACAAGGAAAGTAAATATTTAAATGAGAGCAAAGAAAGGGAAAAATGAAGCAGTAGTGATATGGGGTGTGATATGGAGGCATAGTGTTTCTATTACTGGACTAGTAATCCAAGAGAGGAACGCCACTGAGAGTAAAATACCAGCAGAGAGGGACATGTCAGCATAGTAAGAGGAAGAAGTCAACATTGAAACTGAGAGGTCAGCAAAGAAAGAGAGACAGTGAGAGCAACATAAAAAAGATGGAAAAATTATTTATTTTTAAGCCAAGACAACAGCCAAGTAATCACCTTCGAGTGTGTGCTGCAGCTCCAGAACCTGGTTTATTAGCCTTGTCTTCTCCTCCAGCTCCTCTTGATTTTCATAATCTGTGCCTTTGGGAGAGAAAGAACAATCAGATAATTAGCCTTGTCTTCTCCTCCAGCTCCTCTTGATTTTCATAATCTGTGCCTTTGGGAGAGAAAGAACAATCAGATAAATCTGGCACGAAACAGTGCAAATGCTAAGAGTCCCTTGCAGGCTAACATTCTCTCGCAACAGAACATGGATTAAACCTAGACTCTTCCATATCGAAGATATTAAGGCTGAAACTCTGGATTCTCTGCTCTGCCATGTGACTGTCCGGCAGAAAAATCTGCCACTCCACTAATTGTTAACAAAGTGATTCCTGACAAAGCAGCGGACCGCTGACGTCATCGGGGATGCGGTAGCGTACTGGTATTGTCACTGGACTAGTAACCCAGAGACCCAGGTATTGCTCTGGGGACATGGGTTCAAATCCCACCACAGCAGAAGGTGGAATTTGAATTCAATTAATAAATCTAGAATTTAAAGCTAGTCTAATGATGGCCATGAATAAAAACCCATCTGGTTCACTAATGTCCTTTAGGGAAGGAAATCTGCTGTCCTTACCTGGTCTGGCCTACATGTGACTCCAGATCCACAGCAATAAAGAACAAAGAACAAAGAAAATTACAGCACAGGAACAGGCCCTTCGGCCCTCCAAGCCTACGCCGATCCAAATCCTCTATCTAAACCTGTCGCCTATTTTCTAATGGTCTGTATCTCTTTACTTCCTGCCCATTCATGTATCTGTCTAGATACATCTTAAAAGACGCTATCGTGCCTGCGTCTACCACCTCCGCTGGTAATGCATTCCATGCACCCACCACCCTCTGCGTAAAGAACTTCCCACGCATATCCCCCCTAAACTTTTCCCCTTTCACTTTGAACTCGTGTCCCCTTGTAATTGAATCCCCCACTCTGGGAAAAAGCTTCTTGCTATCCACCCTGTCTATCTATACCTCTCATGATTTTGTACACCTCAATCAGGTCCCCCCTCAACCTCCGTCTTTCTAATGAAAATAATCCTAATCTACTCAACCTCTCTTCATAGCTAGCGCCCTCCATACCAGGCAACATCCTGGTGAACCTCCTCTGCACCCTCTCCAAAGCATCCACGTCCTTTTGGTAATGTGGCGACCAGAACTGCACGCAGTATTCCAAATGTGGCCGAACCAAAGTCCTATACAACTGTAACATGACCTGCCAACTCTTGTACTCAATACCCCGTCCGATGAAGGAAAGCATGCCGTATGCCTTCTTGACCACTCTATTGACCTGCGTTGCCACCTTCAGGGAACAATGGACCTGAACACCCAAATCTCTCTGTACATCAATTTTCCCCAGGACTTTTCCATTTACTGTATAGTTCACTCTTGAATTGGATCTTCCAAAATGCATCACCTCGCATTTGCCCTGATTGAACTCCATCTGCCATTTCTCTGCCCAACTCTCCAGTCTATCTATATTCTGCTGTATTCTCTGACAGTCCCCTTCAGTATCTGCTACTCCACCAATCTTAGTGTCATCTGCAAACTTGCTAATCAGACCACCTATACTTTCCTCCAAATCATTTATGTATATCACAAACAACAGTGGTCCCAGCACGGATCCCTGTGGAACACCACTGGTCACACGTCTCCATTTTGAGAAACTCCCTTCCACTGCTACTCTCTGTCTCCTGTTGCCCAGCCAGTTCTTTATCCATCTAGCTAGTACACCTTGGACCCCATGCGCCTTCACTTTCTCCATCAGCCTACCATGGGGAACCTTATCAAACGCCTTATTGAAGTCCATGTATATGACATCTACAGCCCTTCCCTCATCAATCAACTTTGTCACTTCCTCAAAGAATTCTATTAAGTTGGTAAGACATGACCTTCCCTGCACAAAACCATGTTGCCTATCACTGATAAGCCCATTTTCTTCCAGATGGGAATAGATCCTATCCCTCAGTATCTTCTCCAGCAGCTTCCCTATTACTGACGTCAGGCTCACCGGTCTATAATTACCTGGATTTTCCCTGCTACCCTTCTTAAGCAGGGGGACAACATTAGCAATTCTCCAGTCCTCCGGGACCTTACCCGTGTTTAAGGATGTTGCAAAGATATCTGTTAAGGCCCCAACTATTTCCTCTCTCACTTCCCACAGTCACCTGGGATAGATCCCATCCGGACCTGGGGACTTGTCCACCTTAATGCCTTTTAGAATACCCAACACTTCCTCCCTCCTTATGCCGACTTGACCTAGAGTAATCAAACATCTGTTCCTAACCTCAACATCCTTCATGTCCCTCTCTTCGGTGAATACCGATGCAAAGTACTCGTTTAGAATCTCACCCATTTTCTCTGGCTCCACGCATAACTTTCCTCCTTTGTCCTTGAGTGGGCCAATCCTTTCTCTAGTTACCCTCTTGCTCCTTATATATGAATAAAAGGCTTTGGGATTTTCCTTAACTCTGTTTGCTAAAGATATTTCATGACCCCTTTTAGCCCTCTTAATTCCTCGTTTCAGATTGCGCCTACAATCCCGATATTCTTTCAAAGCTTCGTCTTTCTTCAGCCGCCTAGAACTTATGTGTGCTTCCTTTTTCCTCTTAGCTAGTCTCACAATTTCACCTGTCATCCATGGTTCCCTAATCTTGCCATTTCTACCCCTCATTTTCACAGGAACATGTCTCTCCTGCACGCTAATCAACCTCTCTTTAAAAGCCTCCCACATATCAAAAGTGGATTTACCTTCAAACAGCTGCTCCCAATCTACATTCCCCAGCTCCTGCCGAATTTTGGTATAGTTGGCCTTCCCCCAATTTAGCACTCTTCCTTTCGGACCACTCTCGTCTTTGTCCATGAGTATTCTAAAACTTACGGAATTGTGATCACTATTCCCAAAGTAGTCCCCTACTGAAACGTCAACCACCTGGCCCGGCTCATTTCCCAACACCAGGTCCAGTATGGCCCCTTCCCGAGTTGGACTATTTACATACTGCTCTAGAAAATCCTCCTGGATGCTCCTTACAAATTCTGCTCCATCTAGACCTCTAACATTAAGTGAATCCCAGTCAATGTTGGGAAAATTAAAATCTCCTATCACCACCACCCTGTTGCTCCTACAGCTTTCCATAATCTGTTTACATATTTGTACCTCTATCTCACGCTCGCTGTTGGGAGGCCTGTAGTACAGCCCCAACATTGTTACCGCACCCTTCCTATTTCTGAGTTCTGCCCATATTGCCTCACAGCTCGAGTCCTCCATAGTGCCTTCCTTCAGCACAGCTGTGATATCCTCTTTGACCAGTAATGCAACTCCTCCACCCCTTTTACCTCCCTCTCTATCCCGCCTGAAGCATCGGTATCCTGGGATATTTAGTTGCCAATCATGCCCTTCCCTTAACCAAGTCTCAGTAATAGCAATAACATCATACTCCCAGGTACTAATCCAAGCCCTAAGTTCATCTGCCTTACCTGCTACACTTCTTGCATTAAAACAAATACACCTCAGACCACCAGTCCCTTTGCTTTCATCATCTGCTCCCTGCCTACTCTTTCCCTTAGTCACGCTGACTTCATTATCTAGTTCCTTACAGGCTTTAGTTACTACATCCTTACTCTCCACTGACCTCATTTGGTTCCCATCCCCCTGCCAGATTAGTTTAATCCCTCCCCAACAGCGTTAGCAAAAGCACCCCCAAGGACATTGGTTCCAGTCCGGCCCAGGTGTAGACCGTCCAATTTGTAATCATCCCACCTCCCCCAGAACCGGTCCCAATGTCCCAAAAATCTGAACCCCTCCCTCCTGCACCATCTCTCAAGCCACGCATTCATCCTGACTATTCTTTCATTTCTACTCTGACTATCACGTGGCACTGGTAGCAATCCTGAGATTACTACCTCTGAGGTCCTACTTTTTAACTTGGCTCCTAACTCCCTAAATTCTGCTTGTAGGACCTCATCCCGTTTTTTACCTATATCATTGGTGTCTATGTGCACAACGACAACTGGCTGTTCACCCTCCCCCTTCAGAATGTTCTGCAGCCGATCTGAGACATCCCTGACCCGTGCACCTGGGAGGCAACATACCATTCAGGAGTCTCGTTTTCGACCACAGAACCGCCTATTTACTCCCCTTACAATCGAATCCCCTATGACTATCGCCCTTGACTCTTACATGCCCTTGAAATGGCCTAGCAAGCCACTCAGTTCAAGGGCAATTAGGGATGGGCAATAAATGCTGGCCTGGCCTGCAACGCCCACATCCCATGAAAGAATTTTTTAAAAAGCTACATCTTGCCAGGACTAAGTGGCGCATGCGTGGGATTATGTCATCGTGTAACCGCGCCTGGTCCATCTTCACGCATGCGCAATAAAGCGTCATCGGGTATCTAGCCCATTTCCACCCCCCCCCCCACTCGGCTGGAGGAAGCGGCCGAATAGGAGACTTTGAGGCAGTGCTCTCCCACTTCGGCAGCTCGCTCCAGGCCTCACACTTCCTCCCCTCAGCCACTCGCTCCACACCTCGCTGCTTCCTGCCCACTACCCTGGCCGATTGTTCCTCTCTTCGCACCATTGACTCTCCAGCTGCTTGCACCCTGTCAACACACCCCCCTCCCCACCCCGGTCACTAGTTATAGGCCGCGTCGTTTCCCACCTCTTGGCCACTCGCTCCTAGATCGCCCAATGCAGTCCGCCTTGCTTCTTCGGGCTGCGCATGGTGACTGATCAAACGTGGGAGCGAGTGGCCGAGCGAAAGGCAGCGGCGCGGCCTGTAACTAGTGGCTGGGGGGGCTGGTGCAGGGAGCGAGCGGCCGATTGGAGAGTGAGGAACAATCGGCCAGGGAAGTTGGGGGGGGGGGGGGGAGCGAATTGCCAAGGGGGTAAGATCGGCCAGTGGGGCAAGATCGGCCAGTGGGGCGGGAGCTAGTAGCTGCATCCGGGTGAAATCAGTCCTGATCAGTCATATAAATGAATCACAATAACGAATTGGCAGCACATTTTTATACTTTGCCCAATTTTCTTTTCCATCGATCAGTGCACCAATTCACTATCTTCCAATGGAAAAATCAATCATAAAATTCCTTTTGTATTTAAAAGGATTACTGGAATATTAAATGGATCAGAGGATTACAGTTAGTATCCTATAATTACATAGCATATTACTGGGCTTCCATCCAACTTAATGTAAGGTTAGTTTGGTAAAACGATCTAGCCATAAGCATTTCCTGTGATAAATTGAGCAGTGCCATCTTTAACCCTGGCAGCTGCCTGAACGTCGCAGACACTGACGTTCCAGTTGAAGAGCCTGCATTTGTGCAAGTGCAAGTACTGCGCCACCTAGAGGTTGCATTGTCAGCAAACACAGCCAATTGTAAAATGAAGCAGTTTAATTATTTGCATCTGGCGTTCTCATTAAAATGTTAACAATCTGCTTACCACAAGACTGGAGAATTGCACATGAGGGCACGCTACAGTCCTGTTGGAGAAAGCCCCGTCAATGATAAGAATCTTGAAGCTTGCAAGAATGCTTGTAATCAAGAGATAGAGGCCATGGCTATGAGCGTGGATGACGGAATTGGTACAGAGTGTAAGGTGAAAGGAAAGCTGGACAAGGAAATCAGTGAAGAGAGTGACAAAGTTCACATGAAAATTAAAGTCACCAAGACCGATTCATGTCCCAATGCAGAGGCTGAGATCAAATAGTGGGGAGTAGATTTCAGTAAGGAAGGTGCCTCAGGATTTAAGAGTGTAGGATGCAGATATTGAAGGAGAGCTGGAGGAATGAAAGACAGTAAGTTATTTGAATGTAGTGTTATGACCGAGGCAGGAGGAGTGCACTGTTAATTCGGTCTCACTTTTCCATGGTCACAGCAAATCAATAAATCTTGCCACCTACTGAAAAACAGCCAATTACATACTCTATTTGTCCCCCCACCCCCAGAATAAAGCAGGTTTCTTTAATTGACATTAACTATTTATTATAGAAACAAGATTTAACCAATAATGAGATAACTATGTAAAAAAAGCTCTTTATTTCCCTAGTCCTCATGAACACACATATATATTTTTTTAAATGGTTAACCGGGGCAAAAGCATTTTTCGTTCACAGCCGTTTCATAGGAATGAGAGGAATAATAACTTAGGTTGTCATGTTTTGGTAAGAAGTTCTTCAGTTTGGTAAGGTATCCCAGAGTTGAATAGTCAGATGTCACTCAAAGTCTCTCCAGGCGAGGTTGATGAACAGTCTATGATGAGTAGGCGTTCAAGGCAATTCAACTGCAGCAGGCTTTACATACGTCTTTCATCAGGGGTGTAGCAACAGGTCTTCTTAGGTTTTACAGCAGCAGTCAAGCAGTAGAAGATTTCTTCAGATTTCAGGATTTCGTAAAACACAGAAGGCAACAGGAACCACATTTGATGCACGGATTCTTGAGACAGGAGGCAATAGGAATCTGCCACCTTTGAAATACAGAGTTTCTTCTCAAGAGATGCAGGATTCCTTTACAGAGAAAGGTAACATTTTTTCTGGGTCTTCCTCTATGATCTCCAGGCAGGTCAAAATCCAAAGTGAAGCAAAACCTTCTTAAACAGGTCACATGTCCAGACATAGAGTCTCCCTTGTCATTCAAAGAGTTGCTCTGAGAAGGTCAAACCCCTTGCTTGTTTCCTTGAAATTGCTTGCTTTCCTGTCCTCGTACAAGTTCAGCTTCCTTTCAAAACATCCAAACATTTCAGCTATTTGCAGGTGTCAATGTCCACCTGTTTCAGTTTTTTAAAACACACAGCATTCTAAGTTAATACAAAAATAAAAACCTTGCAATAGTAGCAAAAATAGCCAGAAGAACGAGGATCTTCAGGTGAATCCAACCATGCCACCGGAGCAGTGGGCATGGTGCATTATAGCATGCTGCTTACAGGGTGTGGTATCTTCAAATGGGCCACAGGAATCCCCTCCTATCTATTCTATCGGATGATGCATCACAGAAATAAGCCCAATCGGTCATGACAGAGGCAGCTTTTTGGTAGAGCTATTCAATTAGTCACAGCCCCCTCCTCTTTCCCAATAGCCCTGTAATATTTTTCTTTCCAAGTGTTTATCCAATATTCTTTTGAATGCTAATATTGAATCTACTTTCACCACCCAGAACTATCAAAACCATTCATGATTTTGAGCATCTCTATAAAATCCCCACTTAATCTCCTCTGCTCTACGGAAAACAACCCCAGCTTCTCCAGTCTCTCATCCCTGGTACCATTCTAGTAAATCTCTTCTGCACCCTCTTTAAGGTCTTGACACCCTTTCTAAAGTGTGGTGCCTAAAATTGGACACAATACTCTAGCTGAGGTCTAACCAGTAATTTATAATGGTTTGCCATAATTTCCATGCTTTTGTACTTTATGCCTCTATTAATAAACCCAAGGTTCCTCTATACTTCATTAATAGCCTTATTGCCTTGTCCTGCCGCCTTCAAAGATTTACAAATGTGAACCTCCCCAAGTCTCTCTGTTCCTATACCCACTCTAAAATTTCAACATCTAATTCATCCAGCTCTACCTTATCATCTCTCTCGACTCCTCCACTGTTGCTAAATTATCAGACTGCTACTCAGACATCCAGTGCATGATGAGCAGAAATTTCCTCCAATTAAATATTGGGAAAACTGAAGCCATTGTCTTCAGTCCCCACTACAAACTCTGTTTCCCAGCTACCGACTCCATCCTTTTCCCTGACAACGGTTTGAGGCTGAACCAGGCTGTTCGCAACCTTGGGGTCATGTTTGACCCTAAATTGAGTTTCTGACCACATATCCATCGCCATCACTATGATTGCCTATTTCCAACTCCGGGCATTGCCTAACTCCACCCCTGCCTCAGCACATCTTCAGCTGAAACCCTCATCCATGCCTTTGTCATCTCCAAGCTTGACAATTCCAACATACTCCTGGCTGGTCTTCCATATTCTTCCTTCCATAATTCTTGAGGTCATCCAAAACTCTGCTACCCATGTTCTTCCCTGTACCAAGTCCCATTCCCCTGTGCTTGCTGGCCGACATTGACTCTCGGTCAAGCATCGCCTTGATTTAAAAATTCTCATCCATGCTTTCAAATCACTCCATGGCCTTGCCCCTTCCTATCTCAGTAATCTTTTCCAGCCCCACAACCCTGAGAGAGACCTGTGATCATCTAATTCTAGCCTCTTGAGCATCCCAATTTGAATTATTTTCCATACCTGTCCATGGCATTTTAGTGATCTACATAAATGGACTCCCAAGTCTCTTTCAACCATTACTGTTTCAAGATTTTCACCATTTATAAAGTACTCTGTTCTATCGTTTTTAGGTGCAAAGTAGATAACCTCCCATTTGCTGACACTGAAATCCATTTGGCACAGTTTTGTCAGATAGTAAGTCGCAATAAAGAAATAAGAAATTTACAAATGGATACGGATAGGTTAGGTAAATGGACCAAAATTTGGCAGATGGAGTTTAATATGGATAAGTGTGAGGTTATCTATTTTGGTCTGAAGAATGGAAAGGTAAATTATCTAAATGGAGAGAAACTTCAGAGTGCTTTGGTGCAGAGGGATTTGGGTGTCCTCATGGATGAATCGCAGAAAACTAGTATGCAGGTGCAGCAGGTAATTAGGAAGGCAAATGGAATTTTGGCATTTATTGCTAAAGGAATAGAGTATAAAAATAGAGAAGCATTGCTGCAACTGTACAAAGCATTAGTGAGACCGCACCTGGAGTATTGCGTACAGTTTTGGTCCCCTTACTTGAGGAGGGATGTAGTTGTATTGGAGGCAGTTCAGAGGAGGTTCACTAGATTGATTCCAGAGAGGAGGGGTTTGTCTTATGAAGAGAGATTGAGCAGTTTAGGCCTTTATAGAGTTTAGAAGAATGAGAGGAGATCTAATTGAGGTATACAAGATGATTAAGGGGATTGACAAAGTAGACATAGAGAGGATGTTTCCTCTTGTGGGGCAATCTAGAACGAGAGGTCATAGTTTTAGGATAAGGGGTAGCAGATTTAAAACAGAGATGAAGAGAAATTACTTCTCTCAAAGGGTCGTGAGTCTGTGGAATTCACTAACCCAGAGTGCAGTGGATGCCGGGACATTGAGTAAATTTGAGGAGATTGACAGATTTTTAATTAGTAATGGGTTGAAGAGTTATGGAGAACGGGCAGGAAAGTGGAGTTGAGGCCGAGATGAGATCAGCCATAATCGTATTGAATGGCAAAGCAGGCTCAAGGGGCTGAACTGCCTACTCCTGCTCCTAGTTCTTATGTTCCACTCAGCCAATTTCCTAACCAGGTCAATAATTTGCTTGCAATTCCATTAGCTTAAACTTTAGCTTACAGTCTCTTATGGGGGACTTCATCAAATGCCTTCTGGAAGTCCATATTGTTATGACCAAGGCAGGAGTAATGCACTGTTAATTCAGTCCCACTACTCCACAGACCACAGCATATTAGTAAAGTTTCCCACCTACCAGAAAATAGCCAAATTAAACACTATTTGTTCCCCAGAATAAAGCACACCAAACCATATTTCTTTAAACAACAAAATTAACTATTTATTAATAAATTAAGTCTTAAACAATAATGATATAAATCTATATGTGAAAAGATTCTTTTCAAACTGCTTATTCTTCCTAACCCTCATGCACACACTTATACATTCAAAAAAAGAAACAGTTAACTGGTTTTAAAAGGATGCTTTGGTTTACAACGGTTTCTTAGTAATAATAAAATAACTGGGTTGTAACATTCTGGTAGGATATTTCCGGGATGGTGAGATGTCCCAGAGTTGAATAGTTGGATGCCACTCGAAGTCTCTCCAGGCGAGGTTGATGAACAGTCTGTGATGGGCAGTCATCTATCTGCAGCAGGCATCACACATATCTTTCAGCAAAGGGTGTAGCAACAGGTCTTCTTGGGTTTCAAAATAGCAGTCTAAAAATAGAAGATTTCTTGAGCTTTCAGGATCTCCCAAAACATAAGATGCAACAGGAATCACTCCTGAGGAAGGGATCCTCAGAGACTGGAAGCAATATGAATCTGCCACCATCAAAAATGCAGGGCTTCCTCTCAGCAAAGGAGTCTTACCCCACAGAGAGCAGCAATTCCTCTTAACCTGGGTCTTCTCATCTCCAGGGGTCTTTTTCTCTCTCTAGACAGACCACAGCCACCATCTCAAATGTAGAATTTCTTTTTACAAGAGATGCAAGCCTTCTGTTTGAGGAGGAGGTATGTTATCTGGTCTGCAAAAAAAAACAGGTCCCAGCCAGGTTGTTCTGCCTCCTGCGTGTCCAGTTCACTGGTCTCCACAATGCAAAAGAGAAGCTGAAACTCTAACAATCAAGTCATGTAACCTGTCATTTCCCTTGCTGTTGTTTGAAACAGGTGTCTAGCAGCCTGTCTCACTCAGTTCAAACACCAAGTTTCCGCGTTCAATGTTCACAGAGAAAAATCCTTTTTCTCAGTTTTTAAAAACACACAGTATTCTTAGCTTTCGATAAAAAACTCTTGCGACAATATAAGTAGCATAGGCATTCCACTGTCCACTGTTTTAGTCACCCTCTGGGGTCTGGATTCCAAAGGTTCTCAATCCTATGAGTGAAGAAATTTCTCCTCACCTCAGTCCAAAATCTCTTATCCTGAGACTACGACCCCTAGTTCTAGACTCTCCAACCAGGAGAAATAGCCTCTCAACATCTGCCCCTTCAAACCCTCTAAGAATTTTATACGTTTTAATCAGATCACCTCTAATTCTGATAAATTCCAGAGAATATAGACCCATTTATCTTTCTCCCCCTTTAATGGATCAAAATTCCAGAAGGTTGGGGCAAGTTGGCTGATAGATCTGCCTCTAATGAGGAACAAGCAGTAATCCTGGGCTGGTTTTGCTACTATATGCCTGATAAAACCGCCATGCACGCTGTGTCAGTCGGAAACCAATTTTGGAGACAGCTCTGATATAGGCATTAAGCTTTGATTTGCATAGGCAAGGGGCCAGACACTTGCTTCAAGTGGATGCCCGGATCAATATTGTGTGCATGGTTCAAATCCAGCACAGAATGAGCATGTGCAGGCTGCAAGCCATATTGAACCCCTCAGCATTCATCTAGAACCTGAAGAACTTGGGCTGCTCTATTCAATATTTAGGCCAAATCATTGTTTTGTGATTAATTATCTGATGTCCTAAAACATAAAATTCCTATTAGAATCTACAGTAGAAGTTGCTATTATTGATATTAGTTTATGAACAAATAGTTGTTTGGTAGTACAGAACTTGAGTATTGCTGAAAACAGAGATATTTTGTCAAAGCTTTTCATCTTGGGCTCATCAGGACAATTAGCAAGAATACCAATGTAAGGAAAAGCAACAAATTTATACTGTACGAGAAGAGAGTGCTGATTGGTTGGTAAGTGGACTCTGATTGGTAGAGACATTGCCATGGAGAATGCACCAGTTTATGCTGACTGACAGTTAACTGCCAAGCTTTGTTTGAAATTTAAACCAGGCAGCTTGACTCTGATTGGTCAAGGCATTGCCTTGAGGAATGAACCAGCGAATGGCCGTCACTTATTTTGCTTAGCTGAAACAGGCGAAATGTGTGTACATGTTCTTTCTATCTGCAGAGAACAGGGCCCTGTGTATTAACATATGTAGCTTCCAGAACGTGCAAATGCGCCACTCTGCGAGCCCGACTGACAATCTTAAATTGGCTGGCAGCGTAATTTTTAGCACACTGAAGATTATTTAGCAAATGTTGTCCAATTGCGAAATCACATCTAATGTTCAACACTGTTTAGAGTTTTGCAAGCACAGGCTGGTTGGGTACAGCCTGTATCTTGCCCGTCACGAACAGCAGAATGGACATGTTGTTTGATACGATCCGCTAATCTTTAGGACCTACAGCCGATATACCTAGCATCACACACTGAAATTCATACATCACATTACCCATTTGTGTGATAAGCAGAACGTCTTTTTGGCTTGAGGGCAGCATCATGTTAGTGGTGAACACCACATGTGTTGCTACTGCATAGTAGTAGCATGAAACAGCTAGCTTCACCTGCTACCCAAATTTTTGGGATACATTACCCCTTCTAGGGTAATCTGAGGTAGACTGAGCAATTTTCCGGGCCAAAAATGACAACTTTAGGTCTGTTCATAACTTTGCACAATATAGAGTGAGAAATGATCTGATCAGGGTAGTCATGGTCACACAGGATGCCTTTGATTTGCCCTAATTCAGCATCATGCTTGTATGGTTAGCAAATGGCTCGGGCCCTATTTATGAAGTTGCCAATAAGGCCAATCGTATAGCGTGTGGAATTTTAAGAATCCTAACGCATGTATTGACCAGTGAAGGTAGGTTTGTGGTAGACCGTGGTAGAGAACCTCTTAGCAGATTTCTCAACTAGTATGTCAAGGAAAGGGAGCTCATTTGACTGCTCTATTTCAAAGGTGAATTTGAGCACAGGATGGAGCTCATTAAGACGTGTAAGGAAATTATTACATGCAACTGCAGATTCATATATAGCAAATGTATCATCTACATATCGGAATCATGCAAGAGGTAGGAGTTTAGGTGTCATTCTCTCAAAGACACGTTTCTCATGGAACCCAACAAAGATGTTTGCGAGAACTGGAACTAGAGGGGATCCCATGGCAACATCATCGATTTGGGCATACATGGTGTCATGAAAACTGAACTCAACTGCGCGAGTTGCCGAGTTCATAAGTTCAATGAATACTGATTAACGCAGTGGTGGTAGGTCTAGATCGCCATGATACAGTGCTGCAGCGCAAATATCTATGGCTTCCTGAAGTGGTGCATTGGTGAATAGGGTAGCAATGTCAACTGAGCACATGGACACGGCATTGCTATCGATATGCAAGTCCTGTATGGTCTTCGCCAATGTGAAGGAATCCTTCACCGTGTATGTGGAAAACCTGCTCAAAACATGTTGTAACAATTCGCCCAACCATTTGGCCAATTCATGTCGTGCAGAACTGGTCAGAGATAAGATAGGGCATAAATGAACATCACTTTTGTGTGTCTTGGGCAGCCCATACATATGTGGACGCAACGAGCCGTGAGGACGAACCCTGTCGTACATATCACCCGGCAGCTCATTGTTTTTACACAAGTCCAGAAAGCATTTTTTTTAAGCTTACTTTCGTTTAAGGCTGCCCGGTCATGTTGAGCGGCTGGTCCAATGGTTACGAATTTGGACCCGTCATTAAGAATGGCTTGCATTTTGTTGATATAGTCACGCTTGTTAAGGATGACTATTCCCGTCCCTTTGTCGGGTTTACTGATGTGTATGTCCAGGTTGGTCTTAAGGCCTCGCAAGGCTATCAGGCATTCACATTACATGTGGCAATCAGACATATCATTCATAATCCAGCAATAAGCGTGCGCTAGATCAGCGAGGCGCACCTTCAAGAATTCAGTGTCTTCGGTGAACGCTGGTTTGTGGTGGGAAATTTGGGAGTAGAGGAGTTCAAACTCAGCAAATACCTCTTTCTGTTTGATTTGGAATTACAGCACACCAAAATTGACACCATGCACAAGAACAAACTCCTCACTTTCTGAGAGTACATGGCAGAGAGATCTGTTATGTGTTTACTGGTGTCATTAATTGCGGTTTCTTGCAGTACATCGTGCAAACGTATGAACGGGCCTGAGGCTGTCATTTTTGACCCTGAAAAGTGCTCAGTCTACCTCAGATTACCCTGGAAGGGTAATGTATCCCGAAAATTTGAATAATTGGTGACGCCAGCTGTTTCACGCTGCTACTATGCAGTCGCAACATGTGTGGTGTTCGCCACTAACAGGATGCTGTCGTCAAGCCAAAAAGATTTCCTGCCTTTCACACAAATGAATAATGTGATATATGAATTTCAATGCCAGTGACAGGCTAGGTATATAAGCCATACATCCCAAAGACTGGTGGATCGTATCAAACAACAGGTCTATTCTCCGAGTTTCTCCGTCTCCGCTCATCTCCTCTGATGATGCTACCTCCCATGACAGCGCTTCTGATATGTCTTCCTTTTTCCTCAACCAAGGATTCCCCCCCCACTGTGGTTGACAGGGCTCTCAACTGTGTCCAGCCCATTTCCTGCACCTCTACCCTCGCCCCTCCCTCCCAGAACCACAACAGGGTTCCCCTTGTCCTCACTTTCCACCCTAGCAGCCTCCACATCCAAGGGATCATCCTCCCCCATTTCCGCCACCTGCAGCGTGATGCCACTACCAAACACATCTTCCCCTCCCCTCCCTTATCAGCATTCCGAAGGGATCATTCCCTCCACAACACCCTGGTCCACTCCTCCATTACCCCCACCACCTCGTCCCCTTCCCACGGCACCTTCCTCTGCAATCGCAGGAGATGTAATACCTGCCCATTTACCTTCTCCTCACTATCCAAGGCCCCAAACACTCCTTTCAGGTGAAGCAGCGATTTACTTGTACTTATTTCAATTTAGTATACTGTATTCGCTGCTCACAATGTGGTCTCCTCTACAATGGGGAGACCAAACAGAGACTGGGTGACCGCTTTGCAGAACACCTCCGCTCAGTCCGAAAGCATGACCCTGAGCTTCCGGTTGCTGGCCATTTCAACACCCCCCACTGCGCTCATGCTCACATCCCTGTCCTGGGATTGCTGCAGTGTTCCAGTGAACGTCAAAGCAAGCTCGAGGAACAGCATCTCATTTACCGATTAGGCACACTACAGCGTGCGGGACTGAACATAGAGTTCAATACTTTCAAAGCATTTTATTTTTAGAGACATTTTCTTTTTCCTTTTTTATGTATTTTATTTTAGTTTGTTTCTACTGTGCCTACCCACTGTTTTTTTCATGTTTGTGCTTGGGGCCTTGGCTGTTCTGCTTTCTGTCAATTAATACCCTTTCTGTACTAACGCTTTGTCTTTCAGCACACCATTAACATATCGTTAGCCTTTGCTCCATGACCTTCCGGTCTGTTATTCTCTGTGGCCTTGTCCTATCAGCACCTCCTCTTTTGTTATCTCTTGCCCCCCCCCCTCTTTACCTGCTTAAAATCTATTACATTTCTAGCCTCTGCCAGTTCTGATGAAGGGCCACTGACCTGAAACATTAACTCTGCATCTCTCTCCACAGATGCTGCCAGACCTGCTGAGTATTTCCAGCGTTTCTTGTTTTTGTAACATGTCCCTTCCGCTGTTCGCAATGAGCAAGGTACAGACTGTACCCAACCAGCCCGTGCTTGCAAAACTCAAAACACAGTGTCCAATTTTAGATTTTATTCCGCAATTGGACAACATTTGCTAAATAATCCCTTACATTGATATTCTTGCAAATTGTCCCAATGAGTGCAAGATGGAAAGCTTCGACAAAATGTCTCTGTTTTCAGCAATACTCAAGTTTATGAACACTGAAAACACATTTATACCATTCATCTGCCTGCTGTTATAATAAAGGCTTCAAGAAGAATATCAAATAGACTAAGTGTTTCTCTGCTAATATCAGCAACAACTTTGTTTCTCTCTCCACAGATGCTGTCAGACCTGCTGAGTATTGCTGGCATTTTCTGTTCTCATTTCAACAATTTCTAGTCTCCTGAATGAGAGGAGTGCAGGTTGCAGGATGGGACTATGACTGCAACTGCATCTTGATCTTTATACAGATCTCTATAATCACAGAAATCACTCGATAGTTCAGTCTCATGACCATCACTCTACCAAAGCAGTCAAGCACTGCAATCAAATCAACACAAATAAAAATATTATCTAACGCAGGAAAGTGCATTACCAGGATTATTTATAAAGGGACCATTGGCCATTTCTACAGTTCTGCAACTCATTTGTCAGCCAGCCTGGCAATGCATTGAATTCATCCCTTCGTCCTTGGGCAACATTTTCTATTATAAATTCCTATGTCTACATTCATAATGCATATGTCAACTTGTCACACTATAATTACACCCTCCAGTAGTGGTTTGTAGTGTCTCAGTTTTGTATTTCCCAGCTCATGAATCTATACAGCATAGAAATTCCTATGCTGCAATAAACTGTAATTCTCTACTTCCCAAATTTATGTTTTGCTAATTTAACTGTAAAAGAACTATAGAAATCAAAATATTACCTGAAGGCAAGGACAGAATGAAAAGCATTAAGATGAGGACTGAATTATACAACTGTCCATTTATCTCTCTAACCCTACAACACCTGTAGACTACACTTGCTCTTGACTCCATGTGTGCAGGGAGATCAACTAGCCTTTAGAATAAAATTTCCTGTCTTCCTCATATATACTGAGTGTGTCTCACCTGTCTACTACAACAGCAACTTATATTTATATAGTGACTTTAATGTAATAAAGCGTCCCAAAGACAGGAGCATTATAAAACAAAATACGACACTGAGCTACATAAGGAGATATTGGCCGGAATTTTACGACCTTCAAACGAGCGGGCTGGTGGTCGTGGTGGGGGGGTTTAAAACTGTGGGAGGTGGGGGGCGGGGGCGGAGGTGAGAAACAGCCCACCCGCCCCAGGCCAATCAAGGCCCTTAAGTGGCCAATTAACTGGCACTTAAGGGCCTCCGCCCGCCGCCGCGGGTACTTCACCTTTGGCTGGTGGGTGGCTGAGGGCTCAATAAGCCTGCCTGGTGGGGGGCACTCCTGGTCGGGCACCCTATGTTCCACAGAGGGCCGCCCCCAAAGCTCCAAGTGCCCCCAATGCACAACACTCCCCCTGCTCTTTTAACCGACCCCCCTCTTGCCTCACCGGGGCCCTAACATTTTGGGGACTCACCGGGGACACTTACCTCCTTTCCCGGGTCACCCTTCCTCTTCCTCCGATGGCTGGGTGTAGTCCCAGCAGTGCCTACCACTCCCGGTGGTGCTTCTGGGACTAAGAGCTCCCGGCTCGCTGACTGGCTGGTAGTTCCATTAGGCAGGACTTCCTACCACAAGGAGGTGGAAGTCCCGCCCAAAGACTAATTTAAGGCCTGGGGAGCGAAAAATCCCGGTCTGGCTGCCCAGGCCCGGCGGAGGAGGTCTCGCCACCGACTTTTCGTTTGGTGGACAGGGCCTCCTGTCCAATGAAAATTCCAGTCATTAAGCAAGATGACCAAAGACTTGGTCAAAGGGGTAGGTTTTAAGGAGTGTCTTAAAGGAGGAAAGCGAGGCAGAGAGGCGGAGGGTATTCTGGAGTGTCGGGCCTAGGCAACTATAGGCACGGCCATCAATGGCGGAGAGATTAAAATCGGGGAAGCACAAGAGGCCAGAATTAAAGGAGCACAGATATAATGACCTCAGGTTTATGGAGGGTATAATGTGAAAGACCAGCGAAGAGAGCATTGGAGGAGTCATGGCTAGAGGTAACGAACCCATGAAAGTGGGTTTCAGCAGCAGATGAGCTGAGACAGGCAAAGTCAGGTGATGTTACGGAGATGGAAATAGGTGGTCTTAGTGATGGCGTGAATATGAGGTCTCAAGCTCAGCTCAGAGCCAAATGTGACACCAAGGTCGCGAACAGACTGGCTTAATCTCAGACTGGTACCAGGGAATGGGATGGAGTTGGTAGCTAGGGAACAGAGTTTGGAGTTCTACATCATTACTGTTGGTCAGTGCCGATTTCATTCTTCCTTTGGTTACTAAAGTTTCTGTATTTTGCTCTTTTCCAATATGATATTTTCTCATGTCATTAGTCTTTTATTCATTTAGTCATTCTCTTTAGTCATTAGAAATTACACCAAACATAGCCCCCAATTTCAATTTTCTTCCCAATTACAATTTACCAGAAAACAAACATCAAAAAACAAATATCAAGAACAGATCTTCACGTTACAGTTCCTTCCCCATTCTGGCAAACACAGAAGAAAAAAACATCATAAACTCATTCTTAAATGTGATTCCAACAACTTTTTCTTTTCCTCTGCTAACAGCAAAACTTGTGCTAGGTCTCTAAACATCATGAGCTGTGGGTACACCTTTCCCATCACCTGCATACATCACAACTGAGGCCGTGGCCTCAGTTCCAAAACTACAAAAATGTAAACAACCTTAAATATAGCCTACTCCTGTTCCTATGTTCCTAGGCATGATGGGCCAAATGGCCTCCTCCTGTGCTATATGGTCCTATGATTCTAGCCTCTCACTACAACTCCTGTCTCAGTCAGTTAACATGTCCGAGCTGACACTTAAGGCGAAAGACATCAGTCGTTGAAGGAGACGCCTGTCTCCTCAGAGGGTAAATAAAAACAACAATGGCAAAGAGAGGAAAACAGAGAGAGAGAGAGAGATACTGATAAAGTGAAAAAATTAAATACCAATGAAGGCAACAGATAAATAACGAGGTCAGAAAGTAAGAAAAAAAGAGAAGTATTAAAGGCATTAAAAAGGTGACAGACACAAAAAAAGCTAAGAAAAATAGAAATAAATGGGAGATATAAAAATACAGAGAAATAGATAAATTACATTCTTAAACAGAGAAGCAAGAAAAGTGAGAGAGAGAGATTGACAGTGCCTAATATTCATTTTCTCTCGCATTCCTGGGCCATAATCCTATTGAAATAAAGTTGAGAATTTGTTTATTGTAGCAGATGCATACCAGGCAGTTGTTAGTCATATTAGTGGAAACTACCGGCCAATCAGCTTCAAGTCAGTGGCAGGAAAACTATCAGAGAGCATCTTCAAGGATAAAATTCATTCTCACTTGGAGAATTATGGCCTAATAAGGGACAGTCAGCATGGATTTGTTAAATGTAAATTGTGCCTGACTAACCTAATTGAGTTCTTTGATGAAGATTTGATGTAGGTAATGCAGTAGATGTATATATGGTCTTTCAAAAGATATTTGATAAAGTACCAAATAACAGACTTATTTGGAAAATAGAAGCACATGGTATTAAAAACCCAGTGGTAACTTGGGTATGTAACTGGCTAAGGGATAGGAGGCAGAGAGTAGTGAAGAATGGATGTTTTCTGACTGGAGAGAAGTATGCAATGGGATCCCCGAGGGTCAGTATTAGGACCATTGCTTTTCTTGTTATGTATAAATTAGCTGAACATGGATATAGGGGGAACAATTTTATAGTTTGCAGAAGATGCAAAGCTTAGCAGCACAGTAAATAATGAGCAGAATAATAGACTTCAGGAAGACATAGACAGACTGGTAAAATGGGCAAACACAGGACAGAGGCAATTTAATGCAGATAAGTACAATATGATGCACTTTAGGAGATGTAGTATAATCTAAATAGTAACATTTTGAGGGGGTGCATTGGCATTGATTACAAAAACAAGGATGTCATGCTAAATCTTTACAAATATCTGGTTAGGCATCAGCTGGAGTACAGTGTAAAATTCTGAGCACCACACGTTATGAAAGACGACAAGGCCTTGGAGATAGCACAGAGGAGGTTTACCAGGATGACACCAAGGGTGAGGGATATCAGCTGTGTGGAAAGTTTGGAGAAGCTAGAAAGCTGAGATTCCATAGGAGCCTCCAAATGGCAGTCAGACATGTAATTGAAGAATAATTTACATAGTTTTGAGGGAGAAAACTGGTGGTGTGGGACTAAATTGAATAACTCTTTCAAACAGCCAGCACAGGCATGATGGGCTGAATGGCCTCCTTCTGTGCTATAAGATTCAGTATATACAAAAGTAGAAATAGAAAGACACAGAGAAATGCATTTGAAGATACACTAGTGTCAGTAATCATAATTAGGAGGCATAAGAAGTTACAAATATTTTTGTTAGAGCTTGGCCTAATAAAATTGGAAATAGTATGGTCTAACCTGAAAAATTCTGAATACCACTAATATGACGAACAACTGCCTGGTGTGCATCTGCTACAATAAACAAATTCTCAACTTTATTTCAGTAGGATTATGGCCCAGGGATTAGAGAGAAAATGAACAAAGAACAAAGAACAGTACAGCACAGGAACAGGCCATTCGGCCCTCCAAGCCTGCGCCGATCTTGATGCCTGTCTAAACTAAAACCTTCTGCACTTCCGGGGCCCATATCCCTCTATTCCCTTCCTATTCATGTATTTGTCAAGATGTCTCTTAAACGTCGCTATCGTATCTGCTTCCACCACCTCCCCTGGCAGCAAGTTCCACGCACTCACACCCTCTGTGTAAAAAACTTGCCTCGCACATCCCCTCTAAACTTTGCCCCTCACACCTTAAACCTATGTCCATTAGAACTGACTCTTCCACCCTGGGAAAAAGCTTCTGACTATCCACTCTGTCCATGCCACTCATAACTTTGTAAACCTCTGTCATGTCGCCCCGCCACCTCCGTCGTTCCAATGAAAACAATCCGAGTTTTTCCAACCTCTCCTCATAGCTAATGCCCTCCAGACCAGGCAACATCCTGGTAAACCTCCTCTGTACCCTCTCCAAAGCCTCCACGTCCTTCTGGTAGTGTAGCGACCAGAATTGCATGCAATATTCTAAGTGTGGCCTAACTAAAGTTTAGTACAGCTGCAACATGACTTGCCAATTTTTATACTCTATGCCCCGCCCGATGAAGGCAAGCATGCCGTATGCCTTTTTGACTACCTTATCCACCCGCGTTGCCACTTTCAGTGACCTGTGGACCTGTACGCCCAGATCTCTTTGCCTGTCAATACTCCCAAGGGTTCTGCCATTTACTGTATACCTCCCACCTGCATTAGACCTTCCAAAATGCATTACCTCACATTTATCCGGATTAAACTCCATCTGCCATTTCTCCGCCCAAGTCTCCAACCGATCTATATCCTGCTGTATCCTCTGACAATCCTCATCATTATCCGCAACTCCACCAACCTTTGTGTCGTCCGCAAACTTACTAATCTACCAGCTACATTTTCCTCCAAATCATTTATATATACTACAAACAGCAAAGGTCCCAGCACTGATCCCTGTGGAACACCACTAGTCACATCCCTCCATTCAGAAAAACACCCATCCGCTGATACCCTCTGTCTTCTATGACTGAGTCAGTTCTGTATCCATCTTGCCAGCTCACCTTTGTTCCCGTGTGACTTCACCTTTTGTACCAGTCTGCCATTCGGGACCTTGTCAAAGGCTTTACTAAAGGCCATATAGATAACATCCACTGCCCTTCCTTCATCAATCATCTTCATCACGTCCTCAAAAAACTCAATCAAATTAGTAAGACACGACCTCCCCTTCACAAGACCATGCTGTCTCTTGCTAATAAGTTTGTTTGTTTCCAAATGGGAGTAAATCCTGTCCCGAAGAATCCTCTCTAATAATTTCCCTACCACTGACGTAAGGCTCACCGGCCTATAATTTCCTGGATTATCCTTGCCATCCTTCTTAAACAAAGGCACAACATTGGCTATTCTCCAGTCCTCTGGGACCTCACCTGTAGCCAATGAGGATGCAAAGATTTCTGTCAAGGCCCCAGCAATTTCTTCCCTTGCCTCCCTCAGTATTCTGGGGTAGATCCCATCAGGCCCTGGGGACTTATCTACCTTAATGCTTTGCAAGACACCAAACACCTCTTCCTTTTTGATAATGAGATGACTGAGACTATCTGCACTCCCTTCCCTAGGCTCATCATCCACCAAGTCCTTCTCTTTGGTGAATACTGATGCAAAGTACTCATTTAGCACCTCGCCCATTTCCTCTGGCTCCACACATAGATTCCCATCTCTGTCCTTGAGTGGGCCAACCCTTTCCCTGGTTACCCTCTTGCTCTTTATATACGTATAAAAAGCCTTGGGATTTTCCTTAATCCTGTTTGCCAATGACTTTTCATGAGCCCTTTTAGCCCTCCTAACTCCTTGCTTAAGTTCCTTCCTACTCTCTTTATATTCCTCAAGTGCTTCATCTGTTCCTAGCCTTCCTGCCCTTACAAATGCTTCCTTTTTCTTTTTGACTAGGCTTACAATATCCCGTGTTATCCAAGCTTCCCGAAACTTGCCAAACTTGTCTTTCTTCCTCACAGGAACATGCTGGTCCTGGATTCTAATCAGCTGAGGTTTGAAAGACTCCCACATGTCAGATGTTGATTTCCCCTCAAACAGCCGCCCCCAATCTAAATTCTTCAGTTCCTGCCTAATATTGTTATAATTAGCCTTCCCCCAATTTAGCACCTTCACCCGAGGACTACTCTTATCCTTATCCACAAGTACCTTAAAACTTATGGAATTATGGTCACTGCTCCCGAAATGCTTCCCCACTGAAACTTCGACCACCTTGCCGGGCTCATTCCCCAATACCAGGTCCAAAATGGCCCCATCACCAGTTGGACTATCTACGTATTGTTTCAAGAAGCCCTCCTGGATGCTCCTCACAAATTCTGCCCCATTCAAGCCCCTAGCACTAAGTGAGTCCCAGTCAATATAGGGGAAGTTAAAATCACCCACCACCACAACCCTGTTACCTTTACATCTTTCCAAGATCTCTCTACATATCTGCTCCTCTACCTCCCGCTGGCTGTTGGGAGGCCTGTAGTAAATCCCCGACATCGTGACTGCACCCTTCCTATTCCTGAGCTCCACCCATATTGCCTCGCTGTATGACCCCCTCTGAGGTGTCCTCCCGCAGTACAGCTGTGATATTCTCCTTAACCAGTAATGCAACTCCCCCACCCCTTTTACTTCCCCCTCTATCCCGCCTGAAGCTTCTAAATCCTCGAACATTTAGCTGCCAATCCTGCCCTGAAGATTAGGCACTGTCAAGAAGAAGGAAATGTTAGTGAGGATGAAAGAGAAAACTGGTGGTGACCAGAAAGAGATAGCCACCTTGTTGGGACCACAAGAGGGTACAGAGAGCAACACTAATTAAGAGGAAAAAGAAAGGAAGGGGGAGATCCTACTGAGGATAAGAGGAAGGAGTATCATAACATGGGAAATACAGAGAGAAAACCTGTTGGGGGAAGGGAAAGACCCTATTGAAGAAAGGAAAAAGAAACTTAGGTCAGTGTGGTGTGTTGAGTAGGGCAGAAATTCTTATGGTGGTGAGGGGGTCATCTTTGGCTCGCTAATGGCAGAAAGAACAGCTGCTACTAGAGCTAAGCAAGCTCACATTTTAAAAAACAGGATATCCTGTGACTTATCATGAGCAATGTCATAGGAGACCTATTAACATCACGGAGACTACTTGACCTCTAACTAAATTGCAGATTACACAGAGCAATATACTGCCACAAAATGAGAATCACAGCCATAAGCACAAATGATGTATTCTTATAAAAACTACAAGAATAGTTTTAAAATGAACAGTATTGGAGGAATGGGTGGTAATGAGCGGGAAAGAAAGTAATGGATGGTATGAAAGGGGAATAATGGTCATGGTGGAGGATCTTGAATGGGGATGCAAAAAGACTACAAATTTAAACTGGGATGGCAAAGTGTTCCAGATTCAACTGAGGGGGAGCGAGAGAAAGATGTTATTATTAACTGGGTGGGTTGGAGCAGTAGAGAGCCTCTGTCAAAGGAAGGGAGCTGGATGGGTGCAGTGTCGAGATGAACTTTTGAAGAGTGACTACTGAAGTAATTTTTGGGAATTGATGGCAGATTGGTTCAGAAAATGCAAACATCACTCTTTTTTTCTTAAATATTAAAATTCATCAAATGTGAAACCTAAAAGTGCAAAAACTAACCATAATACAAAAGTTTTAATGTAAAATGCAGAATTTTCCAGGGTACTTAAAATGACGTTGTAGGCTCATATATATATGCACACTGGGATCAAATTACAAAAGTAAGCTCCCATTTACATTTTTGTCTCTGGCTGCCTGACTACTGCCAGTTTCTCCTCCTGCTCACCAGCCATGGTACAAGTCAAAAAGTGGCCATTTCCAACATTAATGAAAGAGATCCTCAACTGCTGTCAGGTAAAGCTAAAAGAAGTTTGAGACATTTTTAATGGCAGCCATTTGTGGGTTCTGCACCTTAAATGATCTGAATTATTTATCTGTTGCTGTAGGTTCTGCCTAAATTGCCTGCTGCCATTTTTATGTTCCTGAGAATAGGCACACCTCACTTTTAGGCTACTGCTCCAGGCCTTCACAAGTGACTGTCACACACAATTTATGAACTCCCAACTGACAAGGTATTGGAGAGCATCTTCACGCTGGCAGCTCACCACATTATAATCAGCCCCAGGAATGAAAATCAATCGGGTCCCACTGAATTCTCCAGCCACCATGTGCACCCCACACATTATCCACCCAATTAATACGCAACATGAAAATTGCCTCCTGTATTTCCCCATTCATACACTTTTTGTTCTCTTCAATATAAGTGAAGCAATGCTGGACATACCCTCAACTTCATTTATAAAGCCAGCATCACTACTTTTCTTCAGATCATAGGTTTCCAGTTCAAGCGGTTCTCGAGTTGTCAGCTACTTGGGAGCTATTTCAGCTAGCAGTTGTAATCAAAAATGCATTTCCCTTCAAGGTACTTATCCAATTTGGTCTCGAAGCGATCCACTTGCCCCTACAACCTCCCACGATGAACTATTACAAAAACCAACCACCCTCTCAGTGGGCTGATGGTTTATTTTCATTTACACTCTTGCCCCTGTTCCCTTGTTCAGTTATTTAATACCAAATCAATATCCCTCACTGATCCACTATATTTCAATATCTTCATCATACTTGCCCTCAAGTTTTTCCTCTCCAATGAGTTCTATCAGTCTATTTCTATATTTTCTATTCTCAAATCTCCAATCATTCCAATCAAACCTCTCTTCAACTTTTCCAACTCAACTGCACTCTTCTTGTAGTGATGGTCCCAGAATGGCTCACAATGAACCAGTTGTAGCCTGACCAATTCTCTATACAGAAGCAGGACAATCTCCTTTGATCTACACCCTATTCCTCTTTTCAAACAACTTAACATTCCATTTTTTTTTGACAGTTGCCAGATATTGGCTTGATGTCTTCAGGGATTTATCGATCACGATTTCTGGATGCCTTTCCTAACTGGTCTTTGTCAATATTGTTCCATTAATCCTATAATCCCCCTGCTTACTTAATATCCCTAAATGCATGACTTTACACTTACCTACATTAAACTGCTTTTGCCAAGTCTTAGCCCACCACCCCAAACGGACTAATCCTCTTGTCGCTTATCTCAACTTCTACATTGTTAACTACTTCTGCTATTTTGGTGTCATCTGCAAACTTCTAGATGAAGCTACAGCACCCTACACAAGATGGTTTATGGAACCCTATACATCACCCTCCTCCACTCAGAATGTTTGCCATTTATGTGCATTCTTTGTTTCATATCACCCAATCTATCTCAACATCCTGCCACCAATACCACGTCTGCTGATTTTTTTTTTTCAGTTTCGCATGAAATTCCTAGCAAAAATGTTACTAAATTCCAAATAAATCAAATTTGCTTTGTCCCTCATGGGAACATAGGAACTGGAGTAGGCAATTCAGCCCCTCAAACATGTTCCACTATTGAATTAGATCAGGCTGACCTGTATCTTAACTCCATCCATCCACCTTGGCTCCATAACTTTTAATAACCTTGTCTAACTACAAATCTCAGTCTTGGAATTTTCAACTGACCTAGCCTCAACAGCTTTTTGGTGAACAGAGTTTTAGATTTCCACTATCTTTTATGTGAGGAAGTGTTCCTCCCTCTCTACCCTATCAAATCCTTTAACCATCTTAAACACCTCAATTGGATCACCCTCTAAGCTCCTATATGCAAAGAAATATAAGCTGAACTCATGGGAATACAAGGCTATTATATTTACATTCTTACTTACTTTATCAAAAAAATATTAAATTGCTCAACAGGTATTCACTGTTTGAGAGAGCTGACTCAGCCTTGATAGCCAAATGGCTCCTCTCTGTCACAAATATTTATGATGCTATGAGAAAAATTAGATTATATGGGACCACTAGATTATATGCAACCTGACCTCACAGCAGCTAGATTCTGTGGAACTTGACATCATAGTGGCTGATGGAATGTGATATGGAGCATTTAGATAAAATGGAAGTTTACATCACGGTAAATAGTTCATATGATACGCAAATGTCACAACTGACAACCCTTTATTGTCACAAGGGCACTTTGCCTCTGAGGGTGCCCACACTAACCACATCACCCATCATCCGCTCGCCCACCTAGGAATGCTTTGGTTGCTGAGACATTGCTGAAAAAATATCATTTATTGTCACAGGGCTGCTTAGGACAGGACTTTTAGGTAAATGGAGGATTCGTCACTTTTGCCCCAGAACTTGGATTTTTACTGACAGTATCATCCTACATTTATTATAAAAGGGAATTACAATTCTCTATTCCCCTCACCCACCCACATACCACAGTGAGATTTACGCCCATTATTGTCCTACAACTGGTTTCAGCCGAAAACAACCACACAATATCTGTAAAATTGCGAAAGGCTCACGTTGTCAGCTACCTTCTGCGTCCGCATTCATTTTGTCATCAGCCTCTTGTGGAATTTTCATTCGATGGCGTCGCCCAGGAACTCCTTGGAACCGATAATCTGAAATAAACAAAAATAAATAAATAAATAAATAGCAGGTCACATACAAAGTCGTCTTTTGTATTCAGCATTATCTCGCCCCGAGTGACACAGAGACAAATGTACAACCAAAGCCCAACAAATACACCAGCTGATTGCAGCTAAAGGACAGAAAACTCAAGTTTATTTACCCCACGGCCTCAAATGACCAAATATCGATGCAATATTTTCTGATATTGATGTCGATTGAGCGGAATAACTGCTGATTTCCATCATGAACAGCGCAATCGGTTAGGTAATAGTCAAAATAACCGCATCAATCCAACCTCCATCTAACAACGTCAAATTGTACCATTAGTTATCAATGTAAGCACACGCTCTCAGTTAGATCCCGATCTAATCTATTCCACATCCCATCGTATGTCTCCTTCCCCAGTGTTATCTGTAGACACCAATAGGTGTTTCTTTCTCCGATGGACGATACTGGTTGTGAATCATTGCCGCTACATCGGGGCATGTTTGTTCCTGAGCCTTGCTCTTTTGCCCTGGCAACTGATGGAAATGGTTGGGCTTTATCCATAGGAAGCCAAAGCCGAGCCGTTTGCTTACCTTCACTAAAAACACCTACTGCTTACTGTCTGCTGTGATTAGCACTGAACAGATGCGTCAGCCCGCAGTGCGCAGAGTCAGTGCCGGGCAGAGAACCGCCCCACCCTATCACTGCACCCTCATACTACTGTTCTTACATCCTTACACTACTGCTCTTACACCCTTACACTACTGTTGCAGTCACACACTTCCTGTGCTCCTTACTCAACTGATGCACTCTATCACTATCACTTCATCCTTACACTAACGCTGCATCCTCTGCCATTGCACCCTTACACTATTGCTGCTCAGTTAATATGCACTCACACTACGTATGCACCCCACCTGCTACTGTCATTGCACCGTTACATCATCACTACACCCTCAGTATATAGTCAATATAATCATTATATTACTACACCCTCTTACACCTTCATCGTACTGCAGCCTGGAACACTAACTGAGCCAGCACGGACACCCTCCTCACTTTTTCTACAATACAGCAGATGTTTGCTATGTCAGTGCACCATTACATTATTGCACTTACTTTGTTTCTATATAACTACATTGCTATATGTGCCTACGCTCCATGACTGCACTATTACATAAGCATTGCAATATCATAACCCATTACATTATCATGTCATAATTGTACTGCACTGCCATTACAATGGACTTACAGCATGGGTTGTAGTTATCCTGCTTGTTCTCGTTACAACTATTATTTTGCTACACTCTGTCCAGCGAAGAAAACGTTAAAGCTATTGAGCTCTAACTATTCCCCTGAGATTTTATGACCACATCCTGGAAGTCAGTAATAATGCATCAAGTGTGTAATAATCTGTAACATTAGATCTAGTATTTTGCAATTAAAATGGGTTAATTAATAACCTTGTAGTAAAAAAAGTCCCTAGGGAAGAGTGATCATAATATGATGGAATTTTACATTGAGTTTGAGTGAAGTTTGAATCTGAGGTCTTAAATCTGAATAAAGCAAACTATGTAGGTACAAGAAGTGAGTTTGCGAAAGTAAGTTGGAGAACTAGATTAAAGGATATAGCAATAGATAAGTAGCAGCAAATATTTAAAGAATTAACTCAATTTGCTAAAAATATACATTCCCTTCAGGAATAAAAACTGCAATAGGAAAAGTGGCCCAACTGTGGCTAAGGAGAAGTTAAACATTGTGTTAGATTAAAATGTTGCCAAAAAAAGTACCAAGCCTGAGGATTGGGAGGATTTTAGAATTCAGCAAAGGATGACCAAGAAATTGTTAAAGAATAAAATCGAATATGAGAGTACAGTAGCTTCTCCAAAAGGTGTTGAGTTATGTTGGGGCATGTTCAATCGGCACTACTAAATTTTCACGGAGCGTTCTGTCTTTTATTGTAAGGGCTTTCCAATGAAAGCAAAGTTTTTGTCCTGCATCAAATAGGGAAAAGTAATTTAGAAATAATCAAAAGATTGAAACTGCCACATATTAACAAACTTCAAAATAGAAGCCAGAAGACATTTGTCTGCAAGATACAGGCAAGTTTTATGATTTATAGCAGAGTTATATCAAGTTAGTCATGCAGAAGCTTGATTTTAGGGGATATTCAAATTACTGATCATTTGAATAGTCTTGGTGTTGAGAAGTAAATGCCCAGGCAGAAACCAGTTTCAATTGCAAGAGTCAAAGAATGCATGTTTTCAGACAAATTAAATATCTCAAAATCCTGATCCATTCAAGGGGAGGGGGAGGGCAGTATACACTTGATGGAGTTCGTGTCTCACCATTAATATCTGTTGACACAATACATGTTGGATTTATATAGGATATTGTCCTATATCCACATTGCTGTTAAGTGGAGGTATTTATACATTGTCATAATCTTGAGGACTAAGAAACACTCAAAACATCTGGTTAAAACTTTTTATTAAATAAAGTCAGTGATATAATGAAACACAACTCCTTATATACAATGTGCTCTAATTAGCTCATGAGATGTCAGTTTGACTACTACATCAAGAAGTCCATGCAAACCCAGTTAGAGCCAACATTATTAGACAGTTGATACACTTTTCTCTAATATAAGCTGCAAACGGCACACTCATGCTTGGGACACTCAGTTGGGTTCGGATGCTGTCTCTGTTCTCCTAAAGTCCCAAATAGCAAGACATTTGCTCCTTTTAGTTTTTTTTTAGAGATACAGCACTGAAACAGGCCTTTCAGCCCACCGAGTCTGTGCCGACCATCAACCACCCATATATACCAATCCTACACTAGTCCCATATTCCTACCACATCCCCACCTGTCACTATATTTCCCGACCACCTACCTATACTAGTGGCAATTTATAATGGCCAACTTACCTACCAACCTGCAAGTCTTTTGGCTTGTGGGAGGAAACCGGAGCACCCGGAGAAAACCCACGCAGACACAGGGAGAACTTGCAAACTCCACACCGGCAGTACCCAGAATTGAACCCGGGTCGCTGGAGCTGTGAGGCTGCGGTGCTAACCACTGCGCCACTGTGCCGCCCTGTTTTTAATAGTTATTTCATTGCCTATATACGGTCACATTTGTGACTTTACGTAAGTCATCAGTGTTAGCTTATTACCCTTAAGACACTGAGTTTAACTTTTTTGGGCATCTCGTGCCTTAGGTCATCACATTGCTGACCACACAGAACCTTATCCTGTTCTATTATCTAAAGTTATCATTCTTTTCCTATGTTATCTCAGCAACCTTTGCTCCCCACCCTTGCTCTTCCTGAACTATGATCAGAATGATATTCACTCTTAGGTAAAGTCAAAGAAAGGACTTGCGAGCTCATAGGTTAAACCAATTATGATCTCCACATGTTGTTTGACTATAATTTCTGCATTAGCTGTTCTTTCATCATTCCATATGAAAAATGTAAAATCATACCTATATTCTTACAAAAGGCACTGCCAATGGCTTCATAAGAATATAAGAAATAGGAACAGGAGTAAACCAAAGGGCCCCTCAAGTACACTCCTTCAATTAATTAGATCATGGCTGATTCTTGATCTCAACTCCACTTTCCTGCCCAATCCCCATATCTCTGGATTCCCTTAGAGTCCAAAAATCTATCAATTTCAAGCTTGAATACATTCAACGACTGAGCATCCACAACCCTCTGGGGTACAGAATTCCAAAAATTCACAACCCTCAAAGAAATTTTTCATTTCAGTCCTAAATGGCTGCTGCCTTATCCTGAATTATGCCCCTGTTTTCTAGACTCTGCAGCCAAGCGAACCAGCCTCCCAGCATCCATCCTGTGTTAGAACCGTGGTGGGAGCAGCACACTGTTAATTTAGTCCTGTCACTCCACAGGTTGCAGCATTTTAAGCTTTCACCAAATCGGAAAAACAGCCAAATTAAACATTCTAGTATCCCCAGAATGCATCAGACCAAACCAGGTATCTCTAGACAACAAATTAACTATTCATTAAAAAAAACGAAATCTTAAACACTATTCAGGTAAACCTATGTCTAAAGACCTTATAACGTCTTAATTTAATCTAACTCCCATTCACGCACATACATCCAAAAATAACAGTGGTCCAGGTTTAAAGGCAGAGTTTTTAAAAATTAGCTGTCTAAGATAAAAATAAATAGTAAGTTTTTTGTGTTTTACGCTCCCGGTGAATGAGATCTACTGTTGTGAAGATAATCAAATTCACTCAAAAACTTCATCCGGATTTGATGAAAATACTCTTCTTGATAGGCATTTAAACAGTTCGGCTGTAGTAGCATTAAACAGTTCTTTTAATGATGAGCACAGCAATACAAATAATTTGTTGAAAAAGAAAAGCTTTTCTTCCCTACTCAGGGAATTAACTTGGCTTGTAGCTTTGTAGAATTTTTCTTGATAATAAAACAGCTCCTTTTTTCAGATTGCCTCACTGGAAAAGTCTCTCAGAACCAACTGGTTTGGACCAGTCCCTGCCAGCTCCACTCAGTCAAAAGGACACATCATACCATGGTGACCTCTCTCTCTACTGCTGTTGTTCAAGTTAACCAAAAATGCAGCTGTGGTACACCGTGTCTCCAGATTTCTAGAAAAATTCTCTCCCTGAAAGGTGCACTGTTTTTAACAGTCTTAAAGGCGCACACAGTTTTTAATCCGACAAGGATATCACAGCTGTGCTGAAGGAGGACACTATGGAGGACTCGAGCAGTGAGGCAATATGGGCAGAACTCAGAAATAGGAAGGGTGCGGTAACAATGTTGGGGCTGTACTACAGGCCTCCCAACAGCGAGCGTGAGATAGAGGTACAAATATGTAAACAGATTATGGAAAGATGTAGGAGCAACAGGGTGGTGGTGATAGGAGATTTTAATTTTCCCAACATTGACTGGGATTCACTTAGTGTTAGAGGTCTAGATGGAGCAGAATTTGTCAGGAGCATCCAGGAGGATTTTCTAGAGCAGTATGTAAATAGTCCAACTCGGGAAGGGGCCATACTGGACCTGGTGTTGGGGAATGAGCCCGGCCAGGTGGTTGAAGTTTCAGTAGGAGACTACTTTGGGAATAGTGATCACAATTCCGTAAGCTTTAAAATACTCATGGACAAAGACGAGAGTGGTCCGAAAGGAAGAGTGCTAAATTGGGGGAAGACCAACGATACCAAAATTCGGCAGGAGCTGGGGAATGTAGATTGGGAGCAGCTGTTTGAAGGTAAATCCACATGTGATATGTGGGAGGCTTTTAAAGAGAGGTTGATTAGCGTGCAGGAGAGACATGTTCCTGTGAAAATGAGGGATAGAAATGGCAAGATTAGGGAACCATGGATGACAGGTGAAATTGTGAGACTAGCTAAGAGGAAAAAGGAAGCATACATAAGGTCTCGGTGGCTGAAGAAAGACGAAGCTTTGAAAGAATATCGGGAATGTAGGACCAATCTGAAACGAGGAATTAAGAGGGCTAAAAGGGGTCATGAAATATCTTTAGCAAACAGGGTTAAGGAAAATCCCAAAGCCTTTTATTCATATATAAGGAGCAAGAGGGTAACTAGAGAAAGGATTGGCCCACTCAAGGACAAAGGAGGAAAGTTATGCGTGGAGTCAGAGAAACTGGGTGAGATTCTAAACGAGTACTTTGCATCGGTATTCACCGAGGAGAGGGACATGAAGGATGTTGAGGTTAGGACCAGATGTTTGATTACTCTAGGTCAAGTCGGCATAAGGAGGGAGGAAGTGTTGGGTATTCTAAAAGGCATTAAGGTGGACAAGTCCCCAGGTCCGGATGGGATCTATCCCAGGTTACTGAGGGAAGCGAGAGAGGAAATAGTTGGGGCCTTAACAGATATCTTTGCAGCATCCTTAAACACGGGTGAGGTCCCGGAGGACTGGAGAATTGCTAATGTTGTCCCCTTGTTTAAGAAGGGTAGCAGGGATAATCCAGGTAATTATAGACCGGTGAGCCTGACGTCTGTGGTAGGGAAGCTGCTGGAGAAGTTACTGAGGGATAGGATCTATTCTCATTTGGAAGAAAATGGGCTCATCAGTGATAGGCAACATGGTTTTGTGCAGGGAAGGTCATGTCTTACCAACTTAGTAGAATTCTTTGAGGAAGTGACAAAGTTGATTGATGAGGGAAGGGCTGTAGATGTCATATACATGGACTTCAGTAAGGCATTTGATAAGGTTCCCCATGGTAGGCTGATGGAGAAAGTGAAGGCGCATGGGGTCCAAGGTGTACTAGCTAGATGGATAAAGAACTGGCTGGGCAACAGGAGACAGAGTAGCAGTGGAAGGGAGTTTCTCAAAATGGAGACATGTGACCAGTGGTGTTCCACAGGGATCCGTGCTGGGACCACTGTTGTTTGTGATATACATAAATGATTTGGAGGAAAGTATAGGTGGTCTGATTAGCAAGTTTGCAGACGACACTAAGATTGGTGGAGTAGCAGATAGTGAAGGAGACTGTCAGAGAATACAGCAGAATATAGATAGAGTGGAGAGTTGGGCAGAGAAATGGCAGATGGAGTTCAATCAGGGCAAATGCGAGGTGATGCATTTTGGAAGATCCAATTCAAGAGTGAACTATACAGTAAATGGAAAAGTCCTGGGGAAAATTGATGTACAGAGAGATTTGGGTGTTCAGGTCCATTGTTCCCTGAAGGTGGCAACGCAGGTCAATAGAGTGGTCAAGAAGGCATACGGCATGCTTTCCTTCATCGGACGGGGTATTGAGTACAAGAGTTGGCAGGTCATGTTACAGTTGTATAAGACTTTGGTTCGGCCACATTTGGAATACTGCGTGCAGTTCTGGTCGCCACATTACCAAAAGGATGTGGATGCTTTGGAGAGGGTGCAGAGGAGGTTCACCAGGATGTTTCCTGGTATGGATGGCGCTAGCTATGAAGAGAGGTTGAGTAGATTAGGATTATTTTCATTAGAAAGACGGAGGTTGAGGGGGGACCTGATTGAGGTGTACAAAATCATGAGAGGTATAGACAGGGTGGATAGCAAGAAGCTTTTTCCCCCCAGAGTGGGGGATTCAATTACTAGGGGTCACGAGTTCAAAGTGAAAGGGGAAAAGTTTAGGGGGGATATGCGTGGAAAGTTCTTTACGCAGAGGGTGGTGGGTGCCTGGAACGCGTTGCCAGCGGAGGTGGTAGACGCGGGCACGATAGCGTCTTTTAAGATGTATCTAGACAGATACATGAATGGGCAGGAAGGAAAGAGATACAGACCCTTAGAAAATAGGCGTCATGTTTAGATAGAGGATCTGGATCGGCGCAGGCTTGGAGGGCCGAAGTGCCTGTTCCTGTGCTGTAATTTTCTTTGTTCTTTGTTCTTAATACAAGTCCATGACACCTGTCAAGCCCTCCCAGAATCTTATCTGTTTCAATGAGATAACCTTTTATTCTTCTAAACTCCAGAGAGTATAGGCCCATTCTACTCAATCTCTCCTCATAGCCCAACCTTCCCATACCAGAAGTCAATCTCGTAACGTTGATGTTGTAACCTCTTTAAAGCAAGGAGGCTAAAACTGCATACAGTACTCCAATTCCAGTCTCACCAAAGCCTTGTACAATTGCAGCAAGACTTCCTTACTCTTGTGCTCCGACCCCCCTGCAATAAAGGCCAACATTACCATTTGCCCTACTAATTGCTTGCTGTACCTGCAAGTTAACTTTGTGTTTCTTGTACACCAACACTTAATGGTTTCTCACCATAAAAAAATCTGTTTATCTATTCTTCCTACCAAAAAGTGAATATTCCATCTGTCACCTTCTTCCCCACTCACTTAACCTATCTAAATCTCTTCGCAGACTCTTTGGGCTGAATTTTCATTGCAAGGTAGAGATGGATTTGGAGGCAGGCGTGCCGGGAAAATTGCAGTGCTGAGCTGCATGCTTGCTCCCTTATGTGTTCCTGCCTCCCAGCATTTTGATGGAGGCGTTTACTCAGGGGTCATGGCAACACACCCAAAAATGGTGGGTCATCAATTGAGGCAGTTAACAAGCTACTTGAGAGCTTGTTGCAGGGTTGAATAAAATTTTTGAGGCAATGCATGGGAAACACAGGTTCAGCAGCGTGTCCAAGGAGAGGAGGCAGCTGCACAACAGGGAGCCAGAGAAGCAGGAGCCATTCCTAAAACTGCATAAATGATGGAATGCGTAGAGAGGAGCACATGCACTGGCACACAGTGACCATTGTGCAAGCAGCGCTTGCAGAGTGTTTCAGCTGGAGGCACAAGGGCAATTAGAGTCATTGAGAGATACAACACCGAAACAGGCCCTTCGGCCAGAGTCCGTGCTGACCATCAACCATCCATTTATACTAATCCTATATTGATCCCATTTTCCCCTCACATCCCCACCTTCCCTCAATTCTCCTACCACCTACCTACACTAGGGGTAATTTTTTTTACAATGGCCAATTTACCTATCAACCCACAAGTCTTTGGCATTTGGGAGGAAACCGGAGCACCCAGAGGAAACCCATGCGAGGGAGTACACATGTAGCAGTCAATGGGCCACATCAGAGGGGTCTGGGCAGCTGCTCCCGTGCAGCTGTACTGCTGGTGGCCAGTGAAGCCATCCCTGGACATGGGACTCAGCTACTCTGAGGTGGGAACAAGAAGTGATGAAGAGCAGCTCCTTGGTGCAGAAGGATCCAGAGGGGATGTTTGAGGAGCAGGGAGGGTATGCAAGTGCTACACCCTATGGTGAGTGTACCACCAAAGATTCAGATTCCTGGACATGTTAGAGCAGCAGTGCTACTGGAGATTGTGCCTATTGAGGCAGGTGGTTGCTGATTTGTGTGCCCTCGTGGAGGAGGACCTCAGGCCTCACCAGTTGCTTGGGTATGCCCTGCCAGTAGCCATGAAAGTGACAGTGGCCTTGAACCTCTTTGCCTCTGGGTCATTTTAAGGGATGGCAGCAAACCTATGTGGCATTTTGCAAGCGGCTGCCCATCATTGCATCAGACAGGTATTGGATGCCCTGTATGAGAGGTCATTGGAGTACATTGACTTCAGATGGATGGGACCATCAGGCCCTGACGGCCATGGGGTTTTGCCTCCATGGCAGGATTCCCTCAGGTGCAGGATGTGATCGATTGCATCCATGTGGCCATCAAGGCCCTACCGAGCAGCGAAGGGCATCAATAGGAAGGGATTCCACTCCCTTATCGTACAGCTGGTGTGGATGTGTGCAAGGTTTCCTAATGGTTGCCATGATGCCGTCAACCTGAGGCAACTGTATCTGCTGCAGCTGTTCATGCCATCAGTGTGACTACATGGATGGCAGCTAGGGGACGAGTGTTATCCCTTGAAGAAATAGATACTAACACCGTGCATAACCCTACAACAGAGGCAGAGTTGCTTCAGTCACTGCCCTTTCAGCACAAGGGCTACCATAGATCAAGCCATTGGAGTCCTGCAGTTCCAGCACCTTGACCAGTTGGGGGTGCCCTCCAGTATGCTTCAAGAAAGTTTCTCATGATGGTGGTATGCTGTGCTCTGCAGAACATGGCACTCAAGAGGTGTGGACCTTGAGCAGGAAGGTGTGGAGAAGCAGTACTCATTTTCGGAGGAGGATGATGTGGTGGAGTATGGTGATCCTCCATTGCAAGGCCTTCCAGAGGTCCGGCTGAGGTGTCGAACCACTGACCAGGATGGCAGAGAAGTTTGGATCGCACTGATCCAGGCACATTTCTCCTGAGCACGGCTTATCCTGGATTGCATTTGGCCTATTACCACACCTGTCCCACAAGGAGTGGCTGCATCTAAGATGCCTGTGATGCAGACACTTCTGTTGCTTCCCCACAATGCCTGAAAGATATGTAACCACCGGCCATACAGCATCTCCAACTACAATCCTTTATGTTGCACATACACCTCATCATGCTGGTGCCTTTATGTCTTCAAAACAATGGGATCACACAAATAAGGGTGCTGACAAGAACAATTTCAGTACATTGAGGGTCAATCTGTGAACAGAAGCAGTAAAAAAAAAAGTCACCCAAGTGAAGCTGAAATTGAAACTTGAGATACAGCACTGTCCACATGTGGCCGCTCCTATGGGGAGCTCCCCCTGGAGCTGAGGCAGAAGTAGAAGCAGGCTGCTCACTTGTGTCTGAGATGCCCATGGGATTCATACTCTCCATCGTGGTGCCAATGAGGGCACTGTTACAGGCTGCTCCACCTGCGCTGATGCAGGGGCAGCCTCAGCCATGGAGGCTTGCTGTATAGATAATGCCTCAGTCAGAGGCACCAAGGAGGCAACTGATGATGATGGTGCCATGTGAGGGATGACCCCCCCCCCCCCACCATCCCTGCCTACCCCAGCCCTTTCATGGTACTTATGCACGTCTGACAGAACCAGCAGCTGGGTGCACTTGGTTGCCTGTCTAGTCATCTTTGCGCCATCAGTGCAGCTGACCGATCAATGCTACAGAATGTGGCATACATTCTGTCCATGTCAGCATGATATCCCTGCATCCATTCAGCATGATGCTGCATATGGCGTTTTACGAGGTTGGCCACTCATTAAATGGAGGGCTGCTTGATTCACACTCAGTCAAATGCTGCCGTGATGACAAGAGCAGACACTTTCACCTCACCCCTGGAATTCAGCTCCTTTGTCCACATTTGGACCAAGGCTGTAATGAGGTCTTTGACCCAGTGCCCTTGACAGAACCCAAACTGGATGGCAGTGAGCAGGTTATTGCTGAGTAAATGCAGATTGATAGCACTGTCAATGACACCTTCCATCAGTTTGCTGAAGATTGAGGAGTAAACTGATAGGATGATAATTGGCCTGAGTGGATTTGTTCTGCTTTATGTGGACAGAATAGACTTAGGCAATTTTCCACATTCTCAGGCAGACACCAGTATATTACAGCTTAGCTAAGGGAGCAGCTAGTTCTGGAGCACACGTCTTCGGTCCTACAGCCGGGATGCTGTCAAGGCCCATAGCCTTTGATGTATCCAGTGCCTTCAGCCGTTTCTTGATATCACGGAATGAATCAAATTGTCTGAAGACTGGCATCTATGATGGTGGTGAACTCAGGAGGACGTCGAGATGGATCATCCACTCGGCATTTCTGGCCAATGCTTCAGCCTTGTCTTTTGCACTGATGTGTTGGGCTCCCCCATCATTGAGAATGGGGATGTTTGTGGAGCCTCCTCCTCCAATTAACTGTTTAATAGTCCACCACCATTCAAAACTGAATGTAGCAGGATTGCAGATTTTTAATATGATTTGTTGGTTGTGGGATCGCTATCGCATGTTGCTTCTACTGTTTAGCATGCATTTAATCCTGTGTTGTAGCTTCACTAGGTTGCCCCCCCCCCCCCCATCATTTATACATATGCCTGGTGCAGCTTCTGGCATGCTCTCTTGCACTCCTCATTGAACCAGGGTTGATCCCCTGGCTTGACAGTCATGGTGGAATGAGGGGTATGCTGGGCCAGCAGGTTACAGATTGTGGTTGAATGCAATTCTTCTGCTGCTGATGGCCCACAACACCAAATGGATGCCCAGTTTTAAGATGCCAGATCTGTTCTGACTGTCCCATTTAGCATGGTGGTAGTGCCACACAAAATGATGGAGGGTATCCTCAGTGTGACAATGGGGCTTTGTCTCTACAAGGACCGTGCAGTGGTCACTCCTACTAATACGGTCATGGACAGATGCATGTGCAACAGGCGGATTTGAGAGGGAGATGTTAAGTAGAGATTTCCCTCGTGGTCCCCTCAGCACCTGCTGCGGGCCCAGTCTGGCAGCTCAGTCCTTCAGGATACAACCACATTGGTCAGTAGTAGTGCTACCAAACCAGTCATGGTGATGGACATTGATGTTCCCCACCCAGAGTGCTTCTTGCAGGTGATGTTCAACATGGAAGAGTACTGCCCCATCAGCTGAGGGAGGGCAGGAGGTGGCAATTAGGAGGAAGTTGCTTTACCCATGTTTGACATGCTGCCATGGGACATCATGGGGTCCGGAGTCATTGTTGAGGAATCCCAAGGCAACTCCCTCCCAACTGTATACCATTGTGCCAGAACCACTGCTTCCCACAAACAGGACCATCCTCCGGGCTGGCGCCAGCTCTAACAGCATCTCCAGGGAGGCGTTGGAAAATCATGGAGCCACCCTTCTACAGGTGCATGCCATACTGCTGATAGAAACATTGGAGCAGGAGTAGACTATTGAGCCTGCCCCGCCATTCAATACGATCATGGCTGATCGTCCACTTCAATGTCTTTTCCCCACATCCCTTTATGACATTGGTATTTAGAAATCTGTCAATCTCTGCTTTAAACAGACTCAATGACTGAGCTTCCACAGCCCTCTGGGGTACAGAATTCCAAAGATTCACGACCCTCTGAGTAAAGAAATCTCTCATCTCTGTCCTAAGTGGCTTCCCCCTTATTTTGAAATAGTGGCCCCTGGTTCTAAACTCCCCAACCAGGGGGAACATCTTACCTGCATCTACCCTGTCTATACCATTAAGTATTTTGTAGGTCCAGTTTCCCCAGTCTCTCTTCATAGGACCATCCCATCATCCCAGGAAAAAGTCTGGTGAACCTTTGTTGCACTCCCTCTCTGGCAATAACATCCTTCCTAAGGTAAGGGGACCAAAATTGCACACAGTTCTCCAGGTGCAGTCTAACCAAGGTTCTATACAGTTGAAGTAAGACTTCGCTGCTCCTGTACTCAAATCATCTTGCGATAAAGGCCAGCATACCATGAGCCGTATTAATCCTTCTGAGTCACTGTTTTGACTTCTGCCATTGGCTAGGATCCCAGCATCCACAATTATGGCTGCCAGGTGCCCTTTAAATCAGGCCTGCTGTTGTGATAGTGTATTTGTTAGTATGTTAAATATAAATCATTTAAACATATGTTTATGCTAATATGTATGTCATCACAGGAAGTGATGCAATATCACAATTCACTTCTGCAGTGTTAGCACATGTAAACTGAAGCGACAAGAATTCTACATTAAAGTGTTGCATTCAAACCTTTATGCCTGCCCTACAGCTTCATTTGTCTTGAATCTAGAAAGAGATAATACAATATGGTAGAAGCGATAGTGAGTCAACAGTATTGATCAGCAGCTGAAAATGAAAATTCAAATCAGAAGCCCTACCTGAAGCAATGACTATATCACAGCTCTCACGTTGGGACAGCAACTGTATGAGTAGAGATTGAAGTTCATCTGGGTGCACTCCTGGTTTTGTGTCAAGCCAGCAAGAAAATTATTGTTAGTTTCAGCCAGATATCAGTGCAGCATCCTGTCTTGGCACGAATCCCTTCCCGCTGTGACCACACTTGCATGCCATTAGCCAACCCTGATGCCAGGCTCCCTCCTGCCCACACTACAGTAACACAGCTCAGGGCGTGGCTCCTGCTCAGCTCTGCAGACATTGCAGCTTGCTGCAACTTTTAAAGCAAGGGTTACTCCTTAGGGCAGGGGGGGGGGGGGGGGGGGAAAGAGTAGAAGGCTTATGCAATGACAGCCAGATTTCCAGAAAAACTGGAAAGCATCTGGTGTCCCAGGCAAGTTCAAACTGTTTAAACAGAGGATTGAACTATGTTTCCTAGACCATGAAGTTGTGGATGCAGAAAAACAGGCTATAAAAATTAGGATCGTCATAGGAAACGCAGATCTGCACAGGATCTATACCTCTGGTTTACCTAATGCTGCCCAGAAGGATCCATCAAAGCTATGGGCAACATTAGAAAATCAGCTTAGGACTACATTTAATTTGAGCACACTGCCTGGAACTCAGGCAATATAGACAGAAAGCCAACGAGAGCTTGGACGACTTTGTTAACCGACGCAGGGAGAAAGCAAAAGAATGAGACTTCTCTGGTGCTGAATTCTTCAAACGAATTATGGAGCTGGTCTTTGCCTCTACTCCTTTTGAGGCGTTCCTGAAAGACCTCCTGGAAAAGCTGAAGGAACACAGCATGAAGCAAATGCTACAGGACGGACGCAGATACGAGGCAATTATCACAGGGAAAGCGTTTGCAAACCTTAGGGTCCAAAATGCCTGTTGGTACAATATCCAAGGCACCCAGGCAGAACAAGGTGTGCGGTACCCGCAAGCTCTCCCATCAACCACATAGATGCCTGGCCTATGCAGAGACGTACAAGACATGCAGGCTTAGAGGGCATTGGGACAAATTTTGCAGAAGGTGCAGCAGCAGGAATGCGGGCAGAAGCCAGTGTGGGCAGCGTTCAAACTGCAGAAGTATGCTACCCAGAGGCAAAGGGAGGTGAAACACTTCCAGGCATTGCCAAAAGCATAGACCCATCTACGAAATGGGGGAATACCTGACCAAAATGGATGAGGTGGATCAAGGTGAAGACACTACAGGTTTTTCACATGATCATCTTTGCGCAACAGGTCCATTCTGTGAACAAAATAGAAGCTTTCACAACACTCCAGATCGTCTGCCCTAATAAGGCAGGATGGCACCAAATAAGAGATTAACACAGGTGCAGATGTCAACACTCTACTTTTCCACATTCTCAAGGGCATGTACCACGAGGTATGAAAGTTTGTGGTCCAACCACAAGAGTGAAGCTTACAGCGCACAATGACTTGACAAACTGCCTAGGTTCCCTCATAGAATCATAGAAAGTTTAAAGCACAGAAAGAGGCCACTTGGCCCATTGTGTCCGTGTTGGCTGAAAAACAATCCACCTATTCTAATCCCACCTTCCAGCATTTGGTCCGAAGCCCTGCAGCTTACGGCACTTGAGGTGCATATCCAGACACCTTTTGAATGAGTTGAGGGTCTCTGCCTCAACTACCCATTCAGGCAGTGAGTTCCAGACCATCACTACCCTCTGGGTGAAAAAGTTTTGCCTCATATGCCTCTAATTTTTCTGCCAATCGCTTTAAATCGATGCCCCCTCATCACTGACCTCTCTGCTAAGGTGAATAGACTCCACTCTATCCAGGCCCCTCAAAATTTTGTACATTTCAATCAGATCTCCTCTCAGACTTCTCTGTTCCAAGGAGAACAACCCCAGCCTATCCAATCTTTCCTCATAGCTGCAATTTTCCAATCCTGGCAACATCCTTGTAAATCTCCTCTGTACCCTCTCTCGTGCAATTACATCCTTTCTGTAATGAGGTGACCAGAACTGCATACAGTACTTAAGTCGTGGCCTAACCAACGAGTTATACAGTTCCAGCATAACCTCCCTGCTCTTGTATTCTATACCTCGGCTAATAAAGGAAAGGATTCCATATGCCTTCATAACCACCTTATCAACCTGTCCTACTACCTTCAGGGATCTGTGGGCATTCACTCCAAGGTCCCTTACTTCCTCTACACTTCAGTATTTTCCTATTAATCATGTATTCCTTTGCCTTGTTTGACCTCCCCAAATGCATCACCTCACATTTCTCGGGGTTGAATTCCATTTGCCACTTTTCTGCCCTTCTGATCAGACCGTCAATATCTTCCTGCAGCCTAGTTATCCTCCTCGCTATCAACCACACGGCCAATCTTTGTCGTCCGCAAACTTCTTGATCATGCCCCCCACATCTACATCCAAATCGTTAATATACACCACAAAAAGCAGGGGTCCCAGTACTGAGCCCTGCCAAACACCACTGGAAACAGCCCTCCAGTCACTAAAACAGCCATCAATAATTACCCTTTGTTTCCTGCCACTGAGCCATTTTTGTATCCACCTTGCTGCATTTTCCCAGATCCCATGAGATTTATTATTTATTTTTTTATAATAAGACCAGTAAAAAGACATGTGGGACCTTGTCAAAAGCCTTGCTGAAATGCATGTAGACCACATCAACTGCACTACCCTCATCTATCTTCCTTGTTACTTCAAGAAATTCGATCAAGTTGGTCAAACAAGATCTTCCCTTAACAAATCCATGCTATCCTTGATTAACCTGTGCCTTTCTAAGAGACAGTTTATCCTGTCTCAGAATAGATTCCAATAATTTGCCCACTCCTGAGGTTAGACTGATTGGCCTGTAATTATTCAGTCTATCCTTCGCTCCCTTTTTAAACAGAGGTACATTAGCAATTCTCCAATCCTCCGGCACCATACCTGTATCCAGTGAGGACTGGTAAATAATGGCCAAACCCTCTGCTATTTCCTCTTGCTTCTTTCAACAGCCTAGGATACATTTCATCTGGCCCTGGTGATTTATCAACTTTCAAGGATGCTAATCCCATTAATACTTCCTCTCTCCCTGTTTATCACATTTAATACTTCACACTTCCTCCTTAACTACAATATTTGCATCGTCCCCCTCTTTTGTGAAGACAGATGCAAAGTATTCATTCAGAACCATACCAATATCTTCCGCTACTACACACGGGTTACCTTTTTGGTCTTTTATGGGCCCTACTCTCTCCTTAGTCATCCTCTTACTCTTAACCTATTGGGAAAAAAAACATCTTTGGGTTCACTTTGATTTTGCTTGTCAATATTCTCTCATGTCCTCTCTTGGCTTTCTTAATTTCCTTTTTGATTTCACCCCTCCACTTTCTATACTTCTCTTGGCTTTCTGTGGTAGAGTTCTGTGTCGGACATAAGCTTTCCTTTCCTGCCTTATCTTATCCTGTAAGCTCCTTGACATCCATGGGGCTCTAGATTTGGCTGCCTCACCCTTTTTCTTTGTGGGAACAGGTTTACCCTGAACCCCTCGAATCTCCCCTTTGAACGTCTCCCACTGTTCTGACACTGATTTACCTTCAAGTAGCTGTTTCCAGTCCACTTTCACTAAATCACCCAATTTAGTAAAATTGGCCTTGCTCCAATTGAGAATGCTAACTCCTGTTGCACATCTGTCCTTTTCCATAATTGTTAAAACTGACTGAATTATGATCAATACCAGCAAAATGCTTCTTCTACTGCCATTCCTTCTACCTGCCCATCTTCATTTCCTAAAACGAAGTCTAAAACTGCACCCTCTCTTGTTGGACTTGCTACATGCAGGGCACAAAAGTTCTCCTGAATGCACCTCAAGTATTGTGCTTCCTCAATTCCTTTCAAACTAAAACTATCCCAGTTAATATTGGGGTAATTAAAATCCCCTATTACTGCCCTATCATTCTTGCACTTCTCAGATTTGCCTACATATCTGCTGTTCCATCTCCCTCTGACTGTTTGGGGATCTATAGTACACTGCCCCTTTTTTGTTCCTTAGCTCAATCCATATGACCTCATTTGATGAACCTTCCAACAGATCATCCCTCCTCACAGCTGTAATAGTTTCCCTGACCAAAATTGCCACTCCCCCTCCTTTCTTTTCCTCCTCCCTATCGCGTCTGAAAACCCTGTAACCAGCAACATTGAGCTGCCATTCCTGTCCCTCCTTAAACCACATTACTGTAATAGCTATGATATCATACTACCACATGTCTGTGCCCTCAGCTGATCTGCTTTATTTGCTATACTCTTTGCACTGAAAGAGAGCCTTGAGCACTGCCAAACTCTTTAAAAAAAACTTTCTATCCCTCATTTCCTCTGTCTTCCAGACTCTGATTTTGTCCCAGCTGAGTCTACCTTCAGGTCCCCATCCCCCTGCCAAACTAGTTTAAACCCTCCCCAACAGTGCTAGCAAAACGTCCTGCAAGGAACTCAGTCCCTGCTCTGTTCAGGTGCAACCCGTCCTAGCTTGTACAAGTCCCATCTCCCCCAGAGCCGTCCCAATGTCCCAGGAATCTGAAGCCCTCCCTCCTGCACCATCTTTCCGGCCACACATTCATCTGTCTTATCCTTCTATACTCACCTGCGCATGGCACTGGGAGTAATCCAGAAATTACTACTTTTGAGGCCCTGCTTGCTAATTACTTACCTAGCTCCCTAAATTCTGACTGCAAGACTACATCCCTCCTTCTACCTATGTCGCTGGTTCCAATGTGGACCACGACTACTGGCTGTGCACCCTCCCCCTTCGGGATGCTCTGCAGCCGCTCAGTGACATCCTTGACTCTGGCACCAGGGAGGCAACACACCACCCTGGATTCATGTCTGCGGCCACAGAAACGCCCATCTGTTCCCCTGACTATTGAATCACCTATCACTATGACTCTTCCAGTCTTCCCTGTACCCCACTGTGCAGCTGAGCCACCCATGATGCCATGGACTGGGCTCTGGCTGCGCTCCCTATCACTTTTCCCAGTATTCAGAACTGAATACCTGTTGGAGAGTGAGATGCATTCGGGGTCTCCTGCACTAGCTGCCTGATTCTTTTTGACTGTCAGGTGGTCACCCATTCCCATTCTGCTGTTCCTCAGACTTGCATTGAGCTTCATTGGAACATTGCAGGAGGCTGAGCGCAGAAATGTCAAGTGTGGGAGCAAGGTATAGAATTAAAATGACAAGTGACGGGAAGCTCGGGGTCATGCTTGCAGACTGAACAGAGGTGTTCCGCAAAGCTGTCACCCAATCTGCGTTTGGTCTCCCCAACATAGGGGAGACATCATGAGCAGCAAAAACAGTATACGAAGTTGAGAGTACAAGTAAACTGCTGTTTCAGCTATTAGTGTTTGGGGCCTTGGATGGAGAGAAGGGCAGAAGCAAAAGGGCAAGTGTTACAATTTCTTGCGCTTTCATGGCAAGGTACTGTAGGAATGGGAGGGGTTGTTGGGACTGACTGAGGAGTGGACCAGGGTATTGCGGAGGGAATGGTCCTTTTGGAATGCTGAAAAAAAAAGAGATGGCAAGCCAATATAATACTCCATGAGGAATGGAGGACCAATGCAACAAGCTCTGACAGAACACCTACAATCAAGCTAGGTCAAAGTAGTACATCGAGGGAATGCCACACACTTCTTCTATATTACTTTATTGAGATACAAAGAAATGCTGATTTTTTTTCCATACAATGACAAATGCACCATCTATGCTTTAAACAAAATAGCCTGTAACTACATTGGAGAAATTAACTAGAGTTTGCAGTAGTGAAACGTGAACAATCCCCTGCTCTCACCACATCCACCCCCCACAAAATCAGCTGTTGACTATACAGTGTGTGCACCAGGAAATAACAGAATGGTAAAACTGGCCAATATTACGTTAAACCACAAGGTATGTGCAATACTGTCAAGCGGGATTTGGAGGGGAATGTACAAGGAAAGCTGTAATTAGATCATTCAACCTTTTCAGAATATCTCTGAAATGTCACTCAGTTCAGGAGTCTCTTGTAGCTTTTGAAACATTGACATCACAGAAACATCTGAAAAATGGTACACGCAGCACCCAGTAATCCACAAACATTTCTCAGTGCATGAACACTGGGTACTTGTGCTTAGAAGTGAATTCTTAAAAGTAATAATGCATTTTAATTCATCCAACACTCAGTTTAGGGTTTAAAAAATTCTTTTAAAGTGGCAAATGTATTTTGAGCAGTCTTTAAATAAGGTTCTCTCAAACTCTTGGCTCTTAAGACAGGTTTTCAGTACTGAAAACATGAAAAAGAAATTACCAACACCCACTCAAAATAACATCCTGATCAGTTTGCATCAAGAAAAATATAGATAGCATTTGAAAAATTAAATCTAGTGTGGAAAGAGTGATACATTTCATGATGAAAATTCAAATATCTGTGTAATTCACACTTATTCACTCTTACTAATTTAAATGTTCTTTTGTTTTATTTAACTCATTTTTTTTTTTTCCTTTTTACGTTATATGCTGGAGAGGACAGGAAAAAATGCAACAGACTGCAATAGACACAATCACCATGTGCAGCTGGGAGAAGAAAACCAACCCTGTGAGACTTGCAAACATACCTGTATTACATGGGTTAAACAATCTGTTAATATTTCAACATAAAACAAGAGTCAGCAAAAACAGAAACACCTTAATAATTTACAAAAAATATACATGACCTTCTCATCAGTTAAAAGGTGTAGCTTTGGAAAGAGCAACTGACAAAATGAACACTGCAGAGTAACCCTAAAATAGTTCAACAAAACATGATTTAATATTGAAACCGAATTTTATTAAATTCTTCGCATTATTTTAACAGTGAACTGGCAGGGAATCTGCTTCCTAACATCAGCCCAGCAAAACTGTGCAAGAGCAGCCTAGGATGACCAGCCACAGCTCCTCCAATCACTGGGAGGACTAGGGAGGGGAGAAAGAAGAGAGAGGAAGTCTCACTAGCTCATCCCCACCCAGCAAAAAACTCAACTATGGGAATTGAGGAGAAAGTGCAATGATGCAACAAACAGCTCTGGCAACAGACCACCGATAATTCAAGTTGTTTAAAGTGCCATGATCTTGGGAGGTTCAAGAAAAATAGCACATCAGGTAAAAGGCATACATTTTTACATTATATTACTGAAACACAAATAAACTCAATTGTTGTTGGGAGTGTGTGGAAGAAAGTAGCCATGCCATTCATTCCAGCACTTACACTGGATAAATATTACAGGAAGTGATCACCTTCACAGCTCCTTAATAAGTAGGGATATCAGTTCTTCTTGGAGGCTTTTCATCAGATATAAATGATCATATTGCGTTTTTTTTGTAGGTGGAGAAAGAAAATACAAGTTAGATTGTCAGATCAGGAAGAGGAAGACGGTATATTTTATATGCAGAATTTAAAGTCAAAAGCCTTGTTATTACAGACTTCCACAAAGCGCTTCTCAAAACGTTTCAGCTCCTGCATGGATCACCATAAAAATGGGGCTTATACTGGGACCAGGTAAAATGTTTCATTGCAAGAGTTTTGGAGTAGAGTCTGGAATAAAGAGATCCTGCTACTTTCAGAAGATGACACGAATTACGTGACAAGATGCTCAAGGTCACAAAAAATGTGACAACTGCAGCAAATTACTCAAAAAACAGACGATATAAAGAATTATATCAAGAAATATCAATTCATCGTACACCCATCTGATATCCAGTCTATAATAAAGTTGCCCTTCAGCGCACCAAAAGACTATGTTTGGGACCATCCACTCTCTCCAGCTTCTCAAAGTGTTTCCGGGCATTACGAATATTGATGAGTGTAGCTGCTGAAGCTGAAAAAGAGTTTAGAAGAAAACAAAGTTAATTCAATACTTGAAAAACAACACTGCAAGTTAAACCACGCATGGAATCATTACAATCAAGGTATGCAGTAGTAGTTGCAGCAATAGTGTGATGGTGGGAAGGGGTCATGTGCTCAAATGGTCCAAAATTGATGTATTCACCCATTTTAGCTTTGACATAACAGAAAGGGATTTCCATGGTACAGGGAAGGGTGCAACACCCAAAGGCTATGCTTGAATCTGCTAGCAGCCACTTCCAGTACAGCACTGGAAAAGGCCTGAAAGAAGGGAAGAGGTAGGTTACTCATCCACAGTACTGACCACAGATCATGTGCGGTGCGCAAACAAGGAAAGGTATGCAGAGAAAAGGAAAACTTAAAATTAAAAAGGTTACTACCTGGGCAAAAGGAAAAGATGAACGATGAGGACTTTGTGAGCTGTAATTTATTCAGCAGATCAGTATCAAATTAAATAGGTTTAAATGAAGGATACAATCAGTATCCTTGCCCTAACAACAACTGATAGGGGGTAATCCAAGGAACTAAACTTTTAGTCCATTCCAGGGTATGCAAGTTTCTTAACTCATTACTTTCAAAAGCTAGCAATGTACAATATTTATGCTGTAGCACTGACCCATAGCACCAACCTGCTTATGTCTGTTATTTTTAATTTTGAAGAGTTAATGACAATAGTACACCAGTCTGATATTGCAAGCCTGAATAGACCACCATTCAATCAAAACAGTTACTGTTTACAAAATTAGCAAATAAATGACTGAGTTCATATCTATTTTAATTTATATATTAACTAGTTTAAAACAAATAGGTTATCGTGCCAAAATATAGAATATGAACAAAGAAAGATTACCACCTATTCAAGGTAGTGTTCACCAAGTCCTAACTATTCATCATTATACCTTAGGTCACACCAAGATGTGAAGCCATCAATTCTTTTGCTAGCCACCCATCCATAGAAGCTCAGGAGACAGAAATTTTCTTCAATTTACTCACCAGCGTAGCCACATTTCTCTATTTGAAAGGCATCCTAATTGATCCTGAGCTTAGCCTCCGACCCAATACCATCACAAAGACCACCTACTTCCGCTTCCGTAACATTGCCCACCTCCTCGTCAAAGATCTCTTCGAACACCTCTGTCTCTTTTTCCTGAGCCCCAGTACTTATTTTCAAATGTTAGGTTAGGCAAATAAACGGTGAAACAAACCAGGCCGTTTATGTAAATATACATCTATTCAAAGCTTTTGCTTTGTCTTAAATTGCAGCTCATACCTCACCATTGAGTTAGTTTGCAGCAGTCATACAAACTGGCTATATAAAAAAAAAAATCTGGTATGTCACTTACAGCGAATTAAGAATATCATGATGGATTTAACCAACTGTGTAAAATAAGTGAACAAACTGGAAAGAATTTTGGCTACTTACGGATAGAGGGATCTGACATGATTACCATCACATACGTATTAGACGTGAAGACATCAATGAATGCTGCAAAATTGGAGTTCCTAACCTCCATACTTTGGAAAGATGCAGCCAATTTACTACAAAGAGAGCAGTATGCAAAATGTATTAATTATATGCTCCAACACCAAGCACAATGAATGCAATAACCTCTGCAAACACCATCCCATTTTTCATGACCAGAGTGTGTCGAATAGGGGTCCTACTGAAGCAATGGCTCTGAACAATGAGTCCCAGGACCTAATCACGAATCAAGACTAGGGTTAAGGCATTATTGTGCATTCTTGTTCAGAATATGGTTTACAAACATTTTAGTTTTAGCTGAAGAGTTTCAACAGTCCCTAAACAGGAAAAAAGCCCATATTCAATCTTAATTTGGTAGAAAAACACACAAAGTAGTAGTAATGGCAGCCGGTGCAGAACGCAGAAATATTACACTGATGTGGCAGGGAAGGTTTTTATGAGGTTGATAGTAAGGCACACTATGGACAATTCAAAAGGAGCTTTATCTTGCGTCTAATCCAGGCCATACCTCATTTAGGAATATTCTGTACCAACAAACAAGCTGTGCTTAATGCCTAGCATGATGTATCTCATTTTGATGAGCATAAAAATCCCTGCATCTCAGACAAAAAAAGATTTACCTGCAGCTTAGCTTAAATTGTTTAATAATATTGCTGATTTTTTCAAATCTGTGTGCATCTCTCTGTTCTTTGCACTGATAGTGAGAAATCACCTGGAAAGTATGAGAAGAATAAAATTATTAACTGTCAGAGTACCTCACTGCCACCAAGGACAAACAAAAGAATCTAGATTAAAATATTTTAGTGAAAGGAAACACTTTGTCAAGTACACCCATATCCAGTTATTGTGATTATTGTACTGAACTATACAACAATGCAACAGCAGAAAGAAAAATGGAAGTGTGCCAACTACAATTACATTGAAATATTTGGTACATATCTTCTTCTTCTTTGGCCTCCTTGTCTTGAGAGACAATGGGTAAGCGCCTAGAGGTGGTCAGTGGTTTGTGAAGCAGCGCCTGGAGTGGTTAAAAAGGCCAATTCTAGAGTGACAGACTCTTCCACAGGTGCTACAGATAAAATTGGTTGTCGGGGCTGTTACACAGTTGGCTCTCTCCTTGCGCTTCTGTCTTTTTTCCTGTCAACAGCTAAGTCTCTTCGACTCGCCACTCTTCAGCCCTGCCTTTACGGCTGCCCGCCAACTCTGGCGATCACTGGCAACTGACTCCCACGACTTGCGGTCAATATCACAGGACTTCATGTCACGTTTGCAGACGTCTTTAAAGCGGAGACATGGACGGCCGGTGGGTCTGACACCAGTGACGAGCTCACTGTACAATGTGTCCTTGGGGATCCTGCCATCTTCCATGCGGCTCACATGGCCAAGCCATCTCAAGCGCCGCTGGCTCAGTAGGGCGTATATGCTGGGGATGTTGGCTGCCTCGAGGACTTCTGCGTTGGAGATACGATCCTGCCACCCGATGCCAAGGATTCTCCGGAGGCAGCGAAGATGGAATGAATGGAGACGTCGCTCTTGGCTGACATACGTTGTCCAGGCCTCGCTGCCGTACAGCAAGATACTGAGGACATAGGTTTGATACACCCGGACTTGTTGCGTGTCAGTACGCCATTTTCCCACACTCTCTTGGCCAGTCTGGACATAGCAGCAGACGCCTTTCCCATGCGCTTGTTGATTTCTGCATCGAGAGACAGGTTACTGGTGATAGTTGAGCCTAGGTAGGTGAACTCTTGAACCACTTCCAGAGCGTGGTCGCCGATATTGATGGATGGAGCATTTCTGACGGCCTGTCCCATGATGTTCGTTTTCTCGAGGCTGATGGTTAAGCCAAATTCGTTGCAGGCAGCCGCAATCCTGTCGATGAGTCTCTGCAGACACTCTTCTGTATGGGATGCTAATGCAGCATCGTCAGCAAAGTGGAGGTCCCTGATGAGGACCTTCCGTACTTTGGTCTTCGCTCCAAGACGGGCAAGGTTGAACAACCTGCCATCTAATCTTGTGTGAAGGAAAATTCCTTCTTCTGAAGACTTGAGATCAGCAAGGAGAAGATGATGATCCCAAACAGTGTAGGTGCGAGAACACAGCCCTGTTTCATGCCACTCAGGATAGGAAAGGGGTCTGATGAGGCACCGCTATGCTGAATTGTGCCTTTCATATCGTCATGGAATGAGGTGATGATACTTATCAGCTTTGGTGGACATCCGAACTTTGCTAGTAGTCTGAAAAGACCATATCTACTGACGAGGTCAAAGGGCTTTGGTGAGATCAATGAAAGCAACGTAGAGGGGCATCTGTTGTTCACAGCATTTCTCCTGTAGCTGGCGAAGGTGGATCTCTGCTCAAAAGCCGCACTGTGCCTCAGGATAGACACGCTCAGCAGCTTCTGCAGTCTGTTTAAAACGACTTGAGCAAAGACTTCCCCCACTATGCTGAGCAGGGAGATTCCACGGTAGTTGTTACAGTCACCGCAGTCATCCTTGTTCTTAGAGGGTGATGATATTGGCATCGCGCATGTCCTGTGGTACTGCTCCCTCATCCCAGCACAGGCAAAGCAGTTCATGGAGTGCTGAGAGTATAGCAGGCTTGGAACTCTTGATTATTTCAGGGGTAATGCCGTCCTTCCCAGGGGCTTTTCCACTGGCGAGAGAATCAATGGCATCACCGAGTTCCAATTTTGTTGGCTGTACGTCCAGCTCATCCATGACTGGCAGAGACTGGGCTGCATTGAGGACGGTTTCAGTGACATTTTCCCTGGACTAGAGTTGTAGGTAGTACTCCACCCAGCGGTCCATTTGCTTGCGTTGGTCAGTGATCGTGTCCCCCAATTTAGACTTGGGGGGGGGGGGGGGGGGGGGTGCGATCTTCTTGCTGGTTGGCCCAAAAGCTCTCAATGCCATCATACATTCCTCTGATGTTGCCGGTGTCGAAGGCCAGCTGAATGCGACTGTATAGGTGTTGCCAGTAGTCATTTGCACAGCGCCTGGCTGTTCTTTGTGCAGCGCTTCTGGCTACTTTAAGTGCTACGGATGTTAACTCGCTGGGGGCTTTCTTGTAGAACAGTGCAATGCGCTTAGCGGCTATGACAGGTTGTACTCTATGCCTCTATTTATAAAGCCCAGGATACCATATGCCTTATTAACCACTTTATCAACCTGCCCCAACACCTTCAGACATTTGTGACTATATACCACCAGGTCCCTCTGCTCCTACTGCCCCGACACCTTCAGGAATTTGTGCATATATACCCCTAGGTCCCTCTGTGCCTGCATCCCTTTAGAATTGTACCCTTTATTTTATATTGCTTCTCCTCACTCTTCCTACCAAAATGCATCATTTCACACTTCTCTGCATTAAATTTCATCAGCCACTTGTCCGTCTATTCCACCACCCTATGTTCTCTTGAAGTCTGTCGCTATCCTCCTCACACTGCACAATACTTCCTAGTTTTGTGTCAAATGCAAATTTTGAAATTGTGCCCTGCACACCCAAGTCGAAGTCATTAATATAGTTTAAAAAAAAAAAAAAGCAGTGGTCCTAAAATTGACCCCCTGGGGAATCCCACTACACACCTTCCTTCAAGCTGAAAAACAATCATTACTCGGATTCCTGTCTCTTAGCCAACTTCATATCCATGCTGCCACTGTCCTTTTATTCCATGGGCTTTAACTTTGCTGACCAGCCTGTTATGCAGCACTTCATCAAATGCCTTTTGGAAATCCATGTATACAACATTAACTGCATCACCCTCATCAAGAAACTCAAAACAAGTTAAACACTATTCTCCCTTAACAAATATGTGCTTTTTTTCCTTAATTAATCCACATTTGTCCAAGTGACTGTTAATTTTGTCCCAGATTATCATTTCTAAAAGCTTTCTCATCACAGAGATTAAACTGACTGGGCTTGTCCTTGCACCCTTTTTCGAATAAGGGTGTAACATTTACAATTCTCCAGTCCTCTGGTACCACCCCTGTATCTAAGGAGGACTGGAATATCATGGTCAGTGTTTCTGCAATTTCCACCCTTATTTACCTTCTTTCTTTTTCTCTTTAGTAGCTTCAAATACATCTGATTCAGTCCTGTTGACTTATCAACTTAAAGGACAGCCAGCTTAATATCGCCTCTATCAATTTTTAGCCCATCCAGTGTCTCAACTACCTCCTCTTTCACTGTGACTTTGGCAGCTTCTCCTTCCTTGATAAAAGACAGATGTGAAGTATTTATTCAGTATCTCAGCTGTGCCCTCTGCCTCCATGCTTAAATCCCTTTTCTGGTCCCTAATCGGCCCCACTCCTCCTTTTCCTAGTTTGGCTATTTACATACCTCTAGAAAACTTTCGCTTCCCTTTTCGGTTAGCTGCCAGTTTTTTCTCGTACTTTTTTTCTTCACTTCTCTTTTTTTCCACTTCCCCTCTGAAGTTTCTACATTCAGCCTGTTCTCACGTGTAATTATCAACTTAACATCTGTCATGCGCACTCTTTTTCTGCTTCATTTTACTTTCGTCATCCAGGGAGCTCTAGCTTTGATTGTTCCACCTTTCCCCCTCATGGGAACGTACCCCAACTGTCCCCGAATTATCTCCTCTTTAACGACAGCCCGTTGTTCTATTATAGTTTTGCTTGCCAATCTTTCGATTAGAATTTACCCGGATCCATTCTTATCACACTGAAATTGGCCCTCCCCCAAATAACTATCTTTACTCTGGATTGCATCTTTTCCTTTTCCATAGTAGCATGAGGTTTAGGTTAGCTGTGATACTATGCGCTAAATGCTCCCCTACTGACACTTGATCCACCTCATTTGCCATAATGAGATCTAACTATGCCCCCTTCGTCATTGGGCCAGAAACATGCTGATCTAGAAAACTCTCCTGAACACACGAGAAACTCTTTTCCCCCTCCCTACCCTTTATGTTATTACTATCCCAGTCAATATTAGCATAAAGTTCCCCTATTATAGTTTTTGCACCTCTCTGTAATTTCCTTGCAAATTTGTTCCTCTATATCTTTCCCACTGATTGGTTGCCTATAGAATACGTTAGTACTGCAACGGTACCTCTATTGTTTCTTAGCTCTAACTATACAGATTCTGTCCTTGACCCCTCTAGGACATCCTCTCTCTCCCTCTCTCTAGTATTGTAATATTCTCCTTAATCACTACTGCCACCCCTCCTCATTTCTTTTCCTATCTTTCCTGAACACCCTGTATCCAGGGATACATAGTAGCCAGTCCTGCCCTTTTTTGAGCCAGGAGTTAGCTCAAGATCATATTCCCATTTGGCTATCTGTGCCTGCAGCTCACCAAACTTATTTACCAGGCTCCATGCATTCACATACATGCACTGTAAACCTAATTTAAGCTTGGTTGGATTCTCTCTTACTCTGACCCCACCAAATGCCTTGCTATTTCTTACTCTTGTGCTATCTGTCTCTCTCAATTCTTTGTGCACTTTTTTTTTCTCTAATGCTACATCCTGGTTCTTCTATCCCTGCCAAGTTAGTTTAAATCCTCCCCAAAAGCAGTAGCATAACACCCCACAAGGACATTGGTCCCAGCTCGGTTCAGGTGCAATCCATTGGCCTGTACAGGTCCCACCTCTCTCAATGTCCCAGGAATCTGCTAGATCCTCCTATTTCTATACTCACTAGCACATGGTACTGGGAGTAATCCAGAGATGACTACTTTTGAGGTCCTGCATGCTAGTTTCTTTCCTGGCTCCCTAAAATATTCCTGCAGGACCTCATCCCTCTTTCTACCAAAGTCATTTATACCAATATGAACCACGAACACAAATATGGACTGACTGTCCACCCTCTGCATCTGCTCGGTGACATCCGTCACCCAGAACCAAGGAGGCAACATGCCATCCTGGATTAACACTGCGGCTGCAGAAATGCCTGTCTGTGCTCCTAACTATAGGATCCCCCATCACTATTGCTTTCACAAACTTCCTCCTGCTTCCCCTACTGTCCAGCTGCGGACTTGGCTCTGGCTACACTCCCCAGAGGAACCATCATGCTCATCAGTATTCAGAACTGAACACCTGTAGGAGAGCGAGATGCACTCAGAACTCCTGCACTGCCTGCCTGGTCCTCCTTGATGCCTGGTGGTCACCCATTCTCTGTCTGCAGGATAACCACATCCAGAAACATGCTGTCCACATAGTTCTCAGCCTTGCGGTTGTACCGCAGTGACACCAGCTGCTGCTCAAACTCCAAAACACAGACCTCAAGCTCCTCCAGCTGACCACACTTCCTGCACACGTGGTTGTCCAGGACACGAGAATTGTCCTGGAGTTCCCACATGCAACAGGATGTGCATTCCACAGGACTGCGATGCCGTGCCATGCCTATTGAATTCACCAAAATAAACTTAAGACTAAAGTAAATAAAGACTCACTAATCAGCTGTTTCACTTGTGTTGACATCACTTTATTTTATAGGGAGGTTAACTTAAAATATTTTACTTAACTATTATCTGTATGCTTTAGATTTTAATTTACTGAAAAATTCAGAACCCTTTAATCTTGTTACCACACCTTGCTATTTAATTTTAACTTTATCCCCTGGATCTGATTGATTAATAGAACACTGTAATCCTATGATAAGTTACCAAATTGGCTTTAGATTTTGCACTATTTAATTGAGCTAATCTTACCTTATAAATTGATTAATTTAAATTAAATGCTTACCAGTATACTCACTCCACGTAACTCCTTGACCTAAGACGTCACTTCACCGTTTTCCCCCTCCCGTTTGGTTCAGATCCATAACTCAAACATACATCAAAATGCTGTTCCGCTCTCCGGCCTCTCCCCTTGGACCACTCTGCTCCCCGGCCTCTCCTTTTATATCTTTTAAATTCCTGGTGCCTGGGGCTCTTGGGCTCTCCAATTGGATGAAACATGCCACCAGATTAAAATCCTACTTTATAACTAAGGTTTTATGAAGACATTCCTACTGAATCATGGCAGTAAGCTGACCTCATGAGGGAAAACTCAGCTTAACAAAGTCACTGTACCCAAAAGTTTGAGCTAGCTGAATTAAATACAGGAGTAAAGATACATTCACTAAACGGGATACAACTGGGTAGTGGTTCTGCTAAAAACAGAGGCCTGACTAAGCTATAGAACGCAAGTTCAAATTTTACCATCAATTCCATAGTCAAATAGCCCACCAACACTCTCTCTCCAGGCTCATACATGAAGAATAATCACTTAAGGTATCAGGACATAACCGCACCCGAGGAACTACACAATCACCATAAATCAACACCATCAGATGAGAAAAAAAAAAACCACAGCACTTACTAGGAATGTGGCCCTTTCAAACAGTAGCACCTCATCAGCTTCAATAATCTGAGCAAAGTTCCTCAGGTTGGTTTCCAGTTGCTGAACATTAGGAATCAGCTGGTACACAATGCTTGACCAAGCCTACGAGAAATAAATCTCATGATCATTAGAAAACTCCAAAGGCTTAATGAAAATACTCGAAATAGATGCAAGTACTTCCATGATTTGGAACAGATTTTATGACATCTAGGAATAGCTTTTTATTGCATTATATAGAGGATATTAAAGCAACTATTTTCCTGCTAGGAAAGATATTGATTATAAACAAGATAACATTCATCTTTTTGAACATGCTGCTGCAGAATTATGACAACACAAAATTGAGATTGAAAGGCTATCTATTTTTCCCCTTTTGTCCTCCCCAGAAGGTGCTGAATGTTGGCTATGCATTGGCCACAGGCCTATGTCTGTCCAAGCCAATCAAGCCAAGTCCAATACATCTTTACATGGCATCCCCAAAAGTACACTTTCCAATAAGACCCTCTGGATCATGATCAGGACCAAGTACCTTTGATAATTGTTCCTTTTCCTAGACAGAGACTAACTGTAGCAACGTTATCACCACCCTGGCTAAGATCAGACATTCTTCCCCCAAAAAGGGAAACAATTTCAATAAATTCAAGGCTTCATCAGATGTGAAAGCTAGTACTTGAGCATTTTGATAACTGCAGTCTGAATACAGTTCATCCATAGAGCCTTAAGGATGCAACTCAACCCTGCCATCTACTACCATTCCTCTTAAACTGGCCAGACAATTCCCATACAACAACCATGGACTTCTAAGCATACAGAGCTTTTTCCAATTCATTTCACAACAGTCCAGCTACACATCACAAAAATGCACTAGTGTAGCAGTTAGAGCAATGGCACAGTAAGCAATGTTTCACTTTATTAGAGGGAGAGGTGTGCTCACTTATGAGGCATAACTGAAGGATTTTAACAAGGTCAAGTTTTACAACCTGTTCCCAAAGGTGCAAATTGGAAAGTTTTTTTTTTTAAAAACATGCTATGCTGACTCCTCTCATTAGTACAAGAAGTCCATTGCACAGAAACAGGCCATTAACCCCAACTGGTCTATGCTGCTTTTATGCTCCACACAAGCCTCCTCCCACCCATCTTCATCTAACCCTTTCAGCATACCCTTCTATTCTCCCTCATCTGCTTATTTAACTTCTCCTTCAACGCATCTATTCTATTTGCCTCAACTACTCCTGGTAGTAGCGCGTTCCACATTCTTACCACACTTTGGGTATAGAGGTTTCTCCTGAATTTCCTATTGGATTTAATAGTGACTATCTTATATTTATGGCCCCCAGTTTTTGAATTCCCTACAAGTGGAAACATCTTCTCTACGTCTACCCAATCAAATTTTAAAAACATCCTATCACGTCATCTCTTAGCCTTCTCTTTTCATTAGTTTATTTAAATCTTTCGTGACATAATAATCAGTTTGAATTTGTCCGAATTCAAGAAATACACATGAGGAACATGAAAGCACCACAGACTGACGGGAGGTGGGATTCTTTAAAAACCATACAGAAAAAATAAAACAGAATTTATGATCCATGCCATGTGAACAGCTCGTCACTTTAATGCAATCTTACTTTGTACAAGGTCTCATCCCAGATGGAGGTTCGAAAGCAGGTACATTCCAGAGGACGGGACAAGCGCCTCAAGTCATCTTCACGCTCCTTAAAAATCTGTAACCGAGAAATTAAAGTAAATTTGGACAGATTTTGAACAATTCAATCATAGCACAGAAGGTGGCCATTGGCTACATTATGTCTGCATTAGCCCATCTTAATCATTTCTCTGTCCCAACTTAGGAATTATTTTTTTAAAAGTACACTGAGCATCTACAATGCTGGGATCTAATGTTACAAAACTACAGGGATTAACAATCTTGAGTTTTCAAGCAAATCTACCAATCTCAAGTAAGACAAAGGTTTTAAAAGCTGAGGGATAGCAGTACAAGAATCAAACTCTTTTCATTTCCAACATCGAGTTCCAGCTTCAAAGTACTCTCAGGTCAAGCACAGCATAAAGGTAGATTCAGAGATGTTCTCACTTTTCCAACAAGAAGTTTAAAACCTAACTGCAGATGAGCACTGGTATGACATCCTCCATTTCGAACACCAGCTATCTTTCTGACCAAGACTACAAGCTTGCATCCTACTTCTGTTGAATTACATTTGAACATTTTGTGCTGTGGGTCTGCATCCACTAATAATTAAGTTGCTGCACATATGTCAAAAAAAAGGAGACTTTCATTCCATTAATACATGGTAAATTGAAACGTAAGCCCCAAGGCTCTTGGCACTACCCAATGTTGAGATTCTTTTCATTTGTAGGTGTAAAATATTTCCCTACTTTAGTAGAACATTACAAGATGGACAGCAAACCTCAGCTTACCAGGTCACGCTGATCTTCCTGCACAAGATCCATCTTGTGAACAAGGCAGAAGATTTTAGCATCAGGAGAGTTTTGAAGAATTGCTTCCAGGCACGATTGGTAGTAATGCATATCTTTCTCCAATTCCCGACTTTCCACATCAAAAACGTAAATAAGAACTTCCACATTGCGGAATATGTTGTCTCGTTGACTGGTAAAGTAGTTTTCCATGAAGGTGTCCTGGCTGAGTCAAAAACAAAATGTCCATTGATCTAAATAAAAAAAAGTGTCAGGGAAACCCCCAACTGCCAAGACTAAGGCACACATTATTTCGCCACATGAACATTAAAACTTAAAATTGCAATGCTGTGACCCCAGAAAGACATTTCCATGGTAACAGACAATGTTGAAACAATGGAGACTCTGCAGTGGCTCTCCAATATACAGAAGTGGTCAGACTAGTTTTAGTCACATGGCTAGTTGACTGAGGCAGAGAAATTTGAGCCTCCAACTATACAAGGAACTAGTCACATAACTAACCTGCTGAGCACCCTGGGAGCTTTTTGAATGTGAACTCCCAAAGCGATTTGAAGCAGAACTACACGTGCTCTCCTGGAACGAAGAACAACTGTCTGCCTGCCTATGTCTCACGGAACTGAAACCATTGAGGACACGTGAAACGCAAAGAGAGAAAGGTTTTCCACGTGAACAAAGTTTTAAGATGATTCCTGGGCCCCAATGAAACACAAGACTATAACTTCAATCAAGGACCACAGCGAGCTCGAGAAACAGTAACACGATACTGTCTCAAAGTGTTCTACTTCTACTCTTTTCTGTCCCTATGTTGCATGTTTAGATCGCATGTGCATGCTTGCGTGGGCGCATCGCATATCAGCAGGTGTGAACTGTATTAGAGTTAAGTTTAAGTTTAGTTTAGTTTGGAGATACAGCACTGAAACAGGCCCTTCGGCCCACCGAGTCTGTGCCGACCATCAACCACCCATTTATACAAATCCTACACTAATCCCATATTCCTACCACATCCCCACCTGTCCCTATATTTCCCTACCACCTACCTATACTAGGGGCAATTGCTAATGGCCAATTAACCAATCAACCTGCAAGTCTTTGGCATGTGGGAGGAAACCGGAGCACCCGGAGGAAACCCACGCAGACACAGGGAGAACTTGCAAACTCCACACAGGCAGCACCCAGAATTGAACCCGGGTCGCTGGAGCTGTGAGGCTGCGGTGCTAACCACTGCGCCACTGTGCCGCCTAAGGTTTAATAAATTTAATCTTTCTGCTTTAAACCAAAAAAAGCCTCTTTGTGCTCAGTTATTTGTCTTATTATTGGAAACAGTGACCATGGATTCACAAAAAGGGGAGCTCAAAACACTGTTTAAAATTAAACCCTGTTACAATGGTTTGAGGCTAACTGTGCTGCACACCAGGGAATGGTCGGTGTCGCAGTCCGCACTGTGGAAGCTGCATGTGATTTGAACGCTGTTTAAAGAGGCTCGCCTTGTGACGATGAGGTCCAGCTGCTGCGAACGACATCTTGGGTGCCTCCAAGAAACCTGGTGACAGGGTTTAGTATGAAAGAATGAGTTGGTGATGCAGAGGTCATGATAGGTACACAACTCAAGCAGTCTCTGTCCATTCTCATTCATCCTTCCAATGCCATAGCACCCAAGGCAGGAGGGCCATGAGTCATGGTCGGCCCCAACTCTGCAGGAACAGATGTTCGGTATTGGGGACACTACTAATGATATTATGGAGTTCCTCGGAAAACCGGTCTTTAGCTTCAGATGGGGAGCAGAGTGTTGGAGCATAGATGCTGAGTAGGTGTACTGGACCAGAGGCGGTGAGCAGTCGGCTGGACAGTATGCGTTCCGAGCCATTTGAAGGTGGCTCTATCACGCTAATAAAGAGTTTCTGATGGCAAAGCCCACTCCACGCTGCTTTGGTTCTTCAGGATCCCTACCCTGCCAGAAGATGCAGTCTTGCTCTCTTAGAGATCCGCTCACAGGGAGGCATGTCTCCTGAAGTGCTGCAATGTCCACATTGAGTCTACTGAGCTCGTTGTTAATGATGGCGGTCTTCCGAGAATCGTTGATTTGTGTAAGGTCTTCCAACAGGCCAGGACACACAGTTCTGACGTTCCAGCTTGCAAAACGAAGGGCTGGTACCTTCTTTTCTTTTTTCGTCGTGCTGTTTGGTGCGGTGTTGCAGTCCACTTTTCGGGCAATTACCCTGAGCTCCAAGTACCCACTGAAGCAGGTGGACTGTGGTGGGACAGAACCTTACTGACCGGGGGCTGCCCGGTTTGAGGGGGGCGGTGTAGCTGTCCAGTGAGATGCGATGACCGGCGACAAAGGCAATCCGTGGCACCCAATCTCTATGCCTATTGAGCTGGACTTCTAACCCATAACTGCTGCCTTCCGTGTTGTGTTGGTCGCTGCGAGGCGACTATGGAGTGACCTCTCCATGGCGCATGTATGGAGGTTGTGAGTTTCCCAAGCTTCAAAACCCCCCTCTCAGCCTTCCTCCTGGGGTCCAAAGGAGTGCAGAGCACGACGTTTGGCACCGGTATGGCAGCAGGACCTGCCGGAAACATGCCAAAGGTGACACATGACCGCCTTCGGGGTTCCGCTCCGGATTTTCTGTTTGGGTTCACTCCCTTTGCCTTGGTCTCTCCCGAGACACCCACAAGACAGTGGGGTTGTTAGGGCCCCTGCTCAGGGATAGGTGGATGCCGGTGGGGGGGAGGAGAGGGGGTGCAAGGGGGAGGGGTGTGGTGGGAAGGGGGCTGCAGGCAATAAAACATTTCATCAGCTCCCACCATTGTCCTCTAGTGATCTGAATGCTGGTGGGGTACCTTCATTAATTGGTTAGTAGTAATGCACTTAAGATAGGACCTCATCAGGGTAATCGGGCTCTCAGTGAACCTATTCGCTTCCATCTGCATCGTCTTAGTCAACAAGTGGATCGCGACCCTGGCGAGCAGGCCAGCCCACAGCCCCCTCGATATCAGCGTCCCCTAGGCTGACGCTGCGCTCGTGGTCGCCATCCAGCTGACGGTAGAACTTCTTTCCCGGCTCCCAGCAAATAAATGTTAAGTACTGCAGTAAAAAGGCTTCAAACACACCAAGATGATCTACTCGGTGTAGCTGCTCCACATCTGGCCGTCCCTATACTGCTTGCTGGAGGTGGCCGTTCCGATGGAGTTACAAACCACCATGTGGAAGCCAGCCTCTGACAGCCTGTCAAGTGTCTATATCTATTTGAGTGTCGAATTTCTATCTGAAGTCTAGCTTTTTCTTCAATTTAGCAGTTAACTAAAAATTGCTCCTTAAGTTAACCTTTATTCCAGCCTTAAAGCCGAGATATACAAGATCTCTGGGAGTAGCTGCAGCTAGTTACTTAGGTAGCTGGATGAAACTCGTTTTCAGAAGCTTAAAATCAGTTGTTTTTCAGAAAGTATAAAAGCAGGACTTCCTCAGTGCTGCTTTGAGTGATTGCAGTGTAAAGTGGGAGTTTGGTAAGTGAAGGAGTTCAGTAACTCCTTTCTTTTTCTACTTTTTTCAGCCTCCAACAGCTGACTTTTACTTCGGTACAGGGGAAGAAGCTGATTGGTGAGTAACTTGTATGTTTTTCTACTTACTCTAATTGTAATAATTTTTTGAGGTTATAGTAGGACAGGTCAGCTCAGCCAAGTGGAATGTACATCCTGTCATATGTGGGAGGTCACGGATGCAACATGTGTCACTGACTGCAGAAGCTTGAGTTCTGGGTTTTGGAATTTGAGTGGCAGATGGAGTCACTGTTGTGCATGCGCAAGGCAGAGGACTACATGAATAGCACCTTTAGGGAGGTGGTCACACCGTAGGTTAGGAGCATGCAGGCAGGGAGGTAATAGGTGACCGCCAGGCAGTCTAAGAGAACCAGGCAGGCAGTGCAGGAGTCCCCTGGGTCTATCTTGCTTGCTAAATCAGTTTTCCATTTTGGATACTGGTGAGGCCGATGGTTCCTCAGGGGAGTGCAGCCAGAGCAAAATCAGTGGCACCACGGGTGGCTCAGCTGCACAGGAAGGAAGAAGAGTGGAACAGCAATAGTGATAGGGGATTCGCTAGTCAGGGGATCAGAAGGCTGATCTGTGGCAGTAAACGTGACTCCAGGCGGGTGTGTTGCCTCCCTGGTGCCAGGATCAAGGATGTCACGGAGTGGCTGCAGGACATTCTTCTGGGGAAGGGTGAACAACCAGAGGTCATGGTCCACATTGGTACCAATGACATAGGTAAGAAGAGGGATGAGGTCCTGAAAGCAGATTTTAGGGAGTTAGGAAGGAAATTAGAAAGTAGGACCTCAAGAGCAGTAATCTCACGATTACTCCCAGTACCACGTGCTAGCGAACATAGGAATAGGAGGATTGATCGATTGAACACGTGACTGGAGAATTGGTGTAGGAGGAAAGGGCAACAGATTATTTATTTTATTTAGAGATACAGCACTGAAACAAGCCCTTCGGCCCACCGAGTCTGTGCCGACCATCAACCACCCATTTATACTAATGCTATACTAATTCCATATTCCTAGCACATCCCCATCTGTCCCTATATTTCCCTACCACCTACCTATACTAGGGGCAATTTATAATGGCCAATTTACCTATCAACCTGCAAGTCTCTGGCATGTGGGAGAAAACCGGAGCACCCGGAGGAAACCCACGCAGACACAGGGAGAACTTGCAAATTCCACACAGGCAGTACCCAGAATTGAACCCGGGTCGCTGGAGCTGTGAGGCTGCGGAGCTAACCACTGCGCCGCCCAAGATTTGAGGCATTGGGACCGGTTCTGGGGCAGGTGGGACCTGTACAGGATGGATGGGCTACACCTTAACAGGACCGGAACAAATATCCTCATAGGGAGATTTGCAAGTGCTGTTGGGGAGGGTTTAAACTAGATTGTCATGGGGTTGGGAACCTGAGTGGTAGCTCAAATTGGAAGGATGTAAAGCTGGTAACAGGAAGTAGAAAAGTAGCAAGCGATATTAGACGGCAGGCGAAACAAAGACAAACATCAACTAAGCTTAGAATGTAGAATAATTTCAAGATGACAAGGTTAAGGGCACTCTACCTAAATGCATGCAGCATTCGCAACAAGGTATATGATTTAAAGGCACAAATAGAGGTAAAAGGGTATAATCTGATTGCCATTACGGAAACCTGGCTATAAGGTGACCAAGACTGGGATCTGATTATTCAAGGATATTCGACATTTAGGAAGGACAAACAAAAAGGAAAAGGGGGTGGTGTTGCGCTGATAAGGGATGGGATCAGTACATTAGGGAGGATCTTAGATGAGAAGAACAAAATGTGGGATCTATTTGGGTGGAGCGGAGAAACAGCAAGGGACAGCAAACATTGTTTATAAGCCAAACAGTAGTGGTAGTGTGGGCAATGGTATTACTCAGGAGATTAGAGAAACGTGTAGCATGGGTAATACAGTAATCATGGGTGACTTCAATCTGCATATAGACTGGCTAAACCTAATGAGCACTAATGCTGTGGAGGACGAGTTTCTGGAGTGTTAGGGATGGTTTTCTAGAGCAGTATGTTGAGGAACCGACTAGAGAACAGGCTATTTTAGATCTAGTATTATATAATGAGAAAGGGTTAATCAATAACCTTGTTGTAAAAGAACCTTTAGGGATGAGTTACCATAATATGATTGAATTTTACATTATGTTTTAAAGTCAGGTCGTTCAATCTGAAGCCAGGGTGTTAAATTTGAACAAAGGAAATTATGAAGGCATGAGGGGCAAATTGGTTGAGGTGGATTGGGAAAATACATTAAAAGGTATGACAGTACATAGGCAATGGATAGTCTTTAAAGAAATATTACATAGTTTACAGCTACTATACATTCCTTCAAGGCACAAAAACCCAAAAAGAAAAGGCAGTCAACGTGGATCACAAAGGACATTCGTATAAGATTAAAAGCAAAGGCCTATAAGGTTGCCAGAAATAGTAAACCTGAGTATTGGGAGGATTTTAGAATACAGCAAAGGAGGACCAAGAAACTGACAAAGAAAGGGAGAATAGAATATGAATGTAAACTAGCAAAAAACAAAAATGGACTGTAAAAGCTTCTATAGGTACGTAAAAAGAAAACGTTTGGTTAAGACAAATGTGGACCCATTACAGGCAGAGTAAGGAGAATTTATAACGGGGAATAGAGAAATGGCAGAGAAGCTAAATGATTACTTTGTGTCTGTCTCCACTGTGGAAGATACAAGAAATCTCCCAGAATTAGACATCCAAGGGACCAGGGAGAATGCGGAATTGAAGGAAATCAGTATTAAGAAGGTTGTATTGGAGAAATATTAAATGGGGCTGACGGTTTAAAGTCCCCGGTACCTGATATTCTACATCCCAGAGTGTTAAAAGAGGTAGCTATGGAGTTAGTAGATGCATTGATCATCTTTCAAACTTCTAGATTCTGGAATGGTTCCTGCAGATTGGAAGGTAGCAAATGTCACCCCAGTATTTAAGAAGGGAGGGAGAGAAAACAGAGAACTACAGACCCATTAGCCTTACATCAGTAGCAAAGAAAATATTAAAATCTATTCTAAAGGATGTGATAAATGGACACTTGGAAAATAATGATCTGATTGGGCATAGTCAACATGGATTTATGAATGGGAAATCTTGTTTGACAAACCTGGTGGAGTTTTTTGAGGAATTGATAAAGAGGTGATCATAGTATACTTAGATTTTCAGAAGGCCTTAGATAAAGTCCCTCACAGGAGGTTGGTTAGCAAAATTAAATTACATGGGATAGGACGTAATATACTGGCATGGAATAAGGATTGGTTAACAGGCAGAAAACGAAGTATAGAAATAAACGGGTCATTCTCACATTGACAGGCTGTGATAAGTGGGGTACCGCAAGGATCAGGACTTGGGCCCCAGCTATTCACAATACATATATCAATGATTTGGATGTGGGGACCAAATGTAATATTACCAAGTTCGCAGATGACACAAAACTAGGTGGGAATGTGTATTGTGAGGAAGATGCAAAGTGGCTTCAAGTGAATTTGGACAGACTTAGTGAATGGGCAAGAACATGGCAGATGGAATATAATGTGGAAAAATGTGAGGTTATCCACTTTGGTAGGAGGAATAGATGTGCAGAGTATTTCTGAAATGGTAAGAGATTAGAAAGTGTGGATATACAAAAGGGACCTGGGTGTCCTCATCAATAAGTCACTGAAAGTTAACATGCAGGTGCAGCAAGCAATTAGGAAGGCTAATGGTATGTTAGCCTTTATTGCAAGAGGATTTGAGTACAGGAGTAGCGAAGTCTTGCTTCAGTGGTACAGAACCTTGTTTAGACTGTACCTGGAGTACTGTGTGCAGTTTTGGTTCCCTTACCTTAGGAAGGATATTATTGCCATAGAGGTGATCTCATTGAAACCTACAAAATACTTAAAGGGATAGACAGGGTAGATGCAGGCAAGATGTTCCCCCTAGTTGGGGAGTCTAGAACCAGGGGACACAATTTCAAAATAAGGGGGAAGCCACTTAGGACAGAGATGAAGAGAAATTTCTTTACTCAGAGGGTTGTGAATCAGAGGGTTGCGGCAACTCCATCATTGAGTATGTTTAAAGCAGACATTGACAAATTTTTAAATACCAATGACATAAAGCAATATGGGGATAGTGTGGAGAAAAAGGCATTGAAGTGGATGATTAGCCATGATCGTATTGAATGGCAGAGCAGGCTCAATGGGATGAATGGCCTACTCTTGCTCCTATGTTCCTATGTACACAAAGTATAAAATTCTATTATATCTGAACAGAAATAGGATAAACTGCAAGCTAGTAAAATAATTACAGGCATAAACTACCACTGCAGAACCAGAATGATTCATAAACTATAATCTTGTGGTCCTAATGTTTAATATTAATCCCATACTTAAAAAGCATATTGAAAGCTGATTGGATTATTAACTATGGGTGAGCACTTAACAAAATAAGAAATTTAATGCACTCCTTCAATGAGGACCTAATGACACACCAAAGGTAAAGCAAGTTCCAATGTCTATTACAAATGCCATAAAAAAGATGCTTTGGCAAAGCCAAAACAATGGCCTTCTCAGGCATCCAATTCCCCACAAATCAATTATCTTAATCCCTTTGATTAAACAACAGCCTCTAACTTACTTTCAGGTACCCATTACTTACAAACCACACTACTACACTCAATTTTTCAAGAATGTTGCAATGTATGCACAACCTATTTGTTTTTGCAGGGAGGAACTTACTTCATCTGCTGGTGATACATCATCAAATTGATTGTGCAGATGCTCAACACTCTCCAGTATATCTTTAATTCCTTTTATGTATCATACTCCCCTATTTTGTTTATTTTAATCTGAGTGTCCAAATAAGTTCTAGATCTTTCTGCATTTTTGACAGAAACGTATTTGGGTAAGGGGGAAAAAGAAAAGAGATGGAGCAGAAATGTTCCCTTAATTTCCTTTCATTGGTTGTTTAATAAAACACCTACCCACCACAGTCCCATAGATTCAGAACCAGGTTTCCCAGGAATCGGACATGTGAATGTTCCACATCAACTATAAAAAGAACAGAGATTATTTCAGATTCCACAACACGATAATCATGCTACATTATCTGAAGTACTCTTACCATGGAGCCCTTTATGGCTTAATGTTAGCTACTGGAAAAAGTCATTCTATACTGGCAAGTTCCAGATATGTCATTTGTGATGCTTTTAAATTAAAAATATTATAATAGATGTAGAATGCAGATCAAAGTGAATAGCAAACAGCAGTCTAAAAATAAATGTCTCCATAAAATTCAAATCGCTTTCTTTAACTGAATTACTTTTATAGCTATAGCGTGCTTAAAGACAGTACAAAAGAACAATGCAAGTCTTAAAGATTTCCTCTCACTCCAGCCTCTGATCTCATTCTGTACTTACTTGTAGCTGCAAGGCGCCGTGTGTCCCTGGCTATGTAGTTTGCAAAGATAATAGATCTCATGCTGGTCTTACCAGACCCACTCTTTCCCATCAACAGCACCTAGTGAGAGAACAGCAATATCATGGTAAAACTCAATAGGCATGTAACATGACACTAACAGCATGAGAATGTGGCTCACCGTCTTTCAATCTGGCAGGAAAGATCTGCTTTTTAATTCACATCATTGAAAGAACACGTAGATATACAGGCAAGGTTGTTTGTTTCAGGATGCAGCACAGTCCACATGCAAAGTCAACAGGAAATTTCCTATTTGAAGACAACATCCACCAACCACCAAGTGTGTATCCTCATCTACCGACTGGCCATTGGCAGCATCATCCACAGACATGGTATTGGCTTCCACCAGCTCTACTTCTCCACCACCCAAGATCGGAACGCTATCTCTGCTCACCGCAACCACTATCCCCCCACTACCATAAACTGCTGAAACAGCCAGCCATGCTTTTGCGACCAGCAGTCTTAACAATTTCAATGCTTTCCTGACCAGCTTTCCACACTTTAAACATCATCTCTTCCAAAACTATACAGCCCTTATGCTACCCCTCAACAACCTGTTACCCAACACCTTTGTCCTCACTGACCTATACTGGTTCCCAGTCACTCATATTTAAAACTGGTGTCCTTGTGTGTAAATCCCTTGATGACCTTGCTCCTCTGATTTTTTTTTTGAATCTCATTCAGCCCAATAATCTACATCCCTTTATCACAACATTGAGTTGAGGTGAGTGACTGAAGGCAGAGTCTGACATCAAGCAGCCCTAGTAAAATTGAAGTCAGTGGGAATCGGGGAGACTCTCCACTGGTTGGAGTCATACTTAGCACAAGAGAAGATGGTTGTGGTTGTTGGATGCCACTCACCTCAGCCCCAGGACATCACTGCAAGAGCTCCTCAGGATAGTATCCCAGGCCTAACCATCTAACCATCTGCAGATGCTTCAATGACTTTTCCTCCAGCATAAGGACAGGAGTGGGGATGTTCACTGATGACTGCAGTGTACTGTTCCAGTCACAACTCTTCAGTTAATGAAACAGTCCATGCCCACGTGCAGACCGCGACAACATCCAGGCTTGGGTTGATAAGTGGCAAGTAACATTTACATCACACAAGTGTCAGGCAATGACCATCTTCAACAAAGAATCTAACCACATCCCAATGACATTTAGCGACATTAACATTGCTGAATTCCCTATCAACATCCTGGGGTCACTACTGGCCAGAAACTTAACTGGACCAGCCATGTAAATACTGTGTCTACAAGAGCAGGTCAGAGGTTGGGAATTCTGTGGTGAGTAACACACCTCCTGACTCCCAAAGCCTGCCCACCATCTACAAGACAGAAGTCAGGAGCATGATGGAATACTCCCACTTGCCTGGATGACAGCAGCTTCATCACTCAAGAAGCTCGTCACCATCCAGGACACGGCAGCCTGCTTAATCAGCACCCTATCCACCATCTTCAACATTCACTCCTTTCACCATCAGTGCACAGTGGCAGCAGTGTGTATCATCTTCAAGATGCACTGCAGCAACTCACAAAAGCACCTTCCAAACCTGCAACCTCTACCACCTAGAAGAACAAAGGCATCAGGCACATGAGGACACCACCACCTGCAAGTCACCCTCCAAGTTACACACCATCCTGACTTGGAAATATATTGCCCCTCCTTCACAGTTACTGGATCTAAATCCTGGAACTCCCCCTCTCTCAGCAATGTGGGCGCACCTACACCACATGGACTGCAGCAGTTCAAGAAGGCAGCTCATCACCACCTGCTCAAGGGCAATTAGGAATGGTAAACAAACACTAGCCTTGCCAGACATACCCACAGTCCACAAACGAATAAGAACAATTGTGGAGGGTCAAAGAAGCCATGCAACTGCGACTGACCGAGTACAGTAATTAGGCAAGTCTCATTTTGCTTCTTAATGGAATTCCCCCTTTCGTGTTTCTGGGAGTTCTGAAAACTCAGTAAAGTTTCTACTGAGACTGTTAATTCAAAAATCTAAATAGACCTGCTGTTATACTCCTTGTTGAAAGATCTGAGAAGCCTACTGCAGCCGAAGTACCGTGAATGCCCATCCATTACAGACTGTTCAAACTCATCTGGAGACTTAGAGTGGCATCTGACTATTCAATTCTGGGAACGTAACCATCCAAGACTTACAACCCAGTTTTATTATTCTTAAGAAACAGCTCTAATTTTTAAAAACATAATGTTTGAACCAGTTAACTGTTGGTTTTTGAATGTATGTGTGTGTGCATGAGGGGGTAGGAGGAATAAGTTATAAAGTCTTTTTAGACATGGATTTATCTCAATATTGTTTAAGAATTAGTTTATTAATAGTTAATTTGTTGTTTAAAGATACCTGGTTTAGTGCGTTTTATTCTGGGGGTTAATAAAGCATTTAATGTGGCTAATTTCCAATAGGTGGAAACTTTAACAATATGCTGTGACTTGGGGAGTAATGGGACTGAATTGACAGTGCATTACTCCTGCCTCGGTCGCAACACTCAGTTCATCTGTTTTGTTTCGAATGCTACGTGCAGATACAGAGCCTTTAGTTTTGTCCTTTTATTATTTTTGTAACGTCTAGCCATATCTGATTTACTCAGATTTGTACTCACTGTCCTTCCTGCCAGTCTGTTTATCAATTCCCATCTTAAATCTCTCGCCTGTCTCTACTCTTTGAATTACATCATCTTCCCAAATTTGATCCCTTGCCCCCACTATTTAGTTTAAAACCCTCTCTACTTTCCTAGTTATGCAGCTCACTGGAATACCAGCCTCAGTATGGTTCAGGTGTAAACTGTCCCAATGGTACAGCCCCCACTTTCCCCTGTATTGGTGCGAGTGCCCCACGAACCGGAACCCACTTCTACCACACCAGTCTTTGAGCCACACATTCATTTCTCTAATCTTATTTGCCCAATGCCATCTTGCACATGCTCAGGTAATAATCCAGAGATTATTAACTTTGAGGTTCTGCTTCTTAATTTTGTGCCTAGTCCTTCATAGTGACTATGCAGAACCTCCTTCCTTGTCCTGCCTATGTCGTTGATACCTACATGGACCACGATGACTGGATCCTCCCCCTCCCATCATAAGTTCCTCTCCAGCCCTGAGCAGATGTCCTGAACCTTGGCAAGCAACACAGCCTTCTGGACTCTCGCTCTTTGCTGCAAAGAATAGTATCAATCCCCACTGTACTGTCCCCGACTACCACTTTATTACTTTTTGCTCCCTCCACTTGAATGGCTTCCTGTACCACAGTGCCGTGGTCAGTTAGCTCATCCACCCTGCAGCTCCCACTCAGCCAAACAAGTTGAAAGAACCTCAAACTGTTCGACAATCGCAAAGGCTGAGGCTCCTACACTCCTGCCCTCTGGGTCCCTTTACCTGCCTTAGCTGCAGCCACACTCTCCTGCCCCCGACCAAATCAGAAGATCCTATCCTACGGGGTGTGATTGCCTCCTGGTACAAAGTGTCCAGGTAACTTTCCCTCTCCTTGATGTGTTGCAGTGTCTGCAGCTCAGCCTCCAGCTCAATGATTCTCAGCCGAAGATCCTTGAGCTGCAAACATTTACTGCAGATATCTTTGCCCTGGATCACACTGGCATCCAGGAGCTCCCACATGCTGCAGCCGTGACACACCTGTCCTGCCATCGTTAAGGTGTTTTGATTAACTACTTATTTTATTCAATTACGTATTTTCCTTTGATATCTTTACCTTAAGTTCCTATACTATTTTAAAACTTAGGAATAGAATAGACCTTAACCACTTACCAGATACTCACCAAACAGCTAGCTTCTTCCCCTGTAGAGCAAGAATCAAATTCTACAGGGTGAAAAGTTAGAAAAAACAAAGCAACACCTCCTTCCCCTCCTCACACAACTGCCTCAACTCATCGAACTCCCAGCACTCAGTGAAACGTAATCTGTTTTATCAATTCTAATTAATAACTCTAGTCCTGCTCTGTATTATACTCTTATAACAAGACTTACAAGGCAAGGAGCTAAAAGGGAAATTCAACTTCTGTCCCCATTTGAGTCAATTGCTTTAAAAATTATTTGCAGAAAATGTTTCCTCCCACTGCTTTGCATGCATAAAATAACTGGTTTGCTTATTTTACACTCACACCTTGTTGTTTCCATAAAATTTGAAGCCCACAACCTACAAGCACCGTTTTTCTTTTTCTGCTGTTACATGCCAACAGTGCTTACAGGGCCAATACGATGGAGGACCACATCTTACACTGTTTCTGATGGAAGCTCTCAGAATTTATGAAGAGTCAAGTATTGGCCACTCTCAAATGTATGGTCTTCAGCTACAGTTTTCCCTCAATCTACATCCTTAAGGAGGAGTGTAATACCACTTTAGCCCTGGAATAGTTTTGACAGTCACAATCACATGATCAAGTATCACACTCCTGTAAAATCCACAACTTCAAACACTACAATTTAAGTAAATTAAAATATTCATGAAAATTCCCTCTAAAAAAATCTTTTCCATTTGAACTATTTCTATTTACCATATAAATTTACTAGTCTCTGTTTCTGGCAGCCATGGCTCATTGGGTAGCACACTCGCCTGACTCTCAAGGTTCCAGGCTCATGTCCCACTCCAGGACATGAGCACAAAATTCAAGGCTGACACTCCTGTGCATTACTGAAGGAGGTGGTGTCTTTTGGATGAGACATTAAAACGAGGCTCCATCTACCCTCTCAGGCAGACGTAAAAGATCCCACGGCACTATTTTAAAGACCAGTAGGGGAGCTATCCCAGCCTTCTGGCCAATATTTAGCCCTTAGTCAACATCACACAAACAAAGTATCTGGTCATTATCACATTGCTGTTTGTGGGAGCTTGTTGTGTACAAATTGTTGTAATCCAATGTGGCAGCCAGTGACTACATTTCAAAAGTACCTCAATGAGACATTCAGTGGTTCTGAATAGTGCTACATAAATGCAAGTTTTCCCCCCATCTTTTACTATTGTTGTTTCTGTATTTTTCCATCAGTTTTTTTGCTATTTCTTTCCATTCTTTCCCAGTGCCCTTTTTTTTTTTGCCAAAATCAAGGACCGAATCACAGTGCTGATACCTTCATCTTAATAACTGCAGATATTTTAACCTCCCATGTTCAATAGGAAATGGCTGATGTACACTGCTACTGCATACAGAAGGGCTTCCATTTAGATTTACCACTACCAACACATATTGTTAAAGGCATGCAGCAAAATCTTCTCTCAAGAGTTTAGTTATTTCCAACACTAACAGCACAGGAGGGGAAAAAACAGGGTGGGGAGTTCCAGAGGGCAAGGCAAGTGAAGAAGCAACCATACAACAAAGATACAGACCCGTCAGTGTTGGCAGGAACATAAAGATCCATGAGATTGGAACAGATCAATCAACGAGGGAGGGAAATATAAAACTATGGAAATAAGACCTTAATAGTCCATTCTTTGGAACACACAAAACCCGTGAAGCTTGGCGAGGATAGGGGTGATGAAGATGGAAACCTGAGCGTAGATGAGGCCATGTACAGTTTGCAGGTTCCGAACAGTAGCAGAAAAGGGAAAGGCATTGGAGAAGTGCAGCCACAACCTGATAAAAGTATATCTTACGGTCTTGGTGACAAGTTAGGTTGCAGCAGTGAAAGAAAGTGGCCTCGGTAAGAAATCAGACCTGGGAGGAGGAAGTTACTAGGATTACGCTGCTTGGGATGGAACTAGAGGGAATGTTGCCTTCCAGGTAACTGGTACAAGAGAAGGACTTTATTCCACGGTTACCCCTATGAGGGGTACTTGTTAACTTAATTCTGTTGTCCTAGTAACCCCGCTATGTAATTCTTCCTTAACCTCCCATTACCCCTCCCTCTAAATCCCAAACAGGGTACGGTGGCGTTTTTACCTTTTTCTTCATGACTGTACTCGGCATCCCCCGCCTGCAGAATGTCCTGATTTATCTCAGGTTTTCTCTGCACTGCCTCCGCCTCTCAATAGCAGCTGTCAGGCTTCTGGACCACAACAGGCCACAGTCACGCGCTTCACTTACGTCATTTACATAGCGACCATTTTACGGCGCATCGCCCACTGTTCTATATGGGACCGTTTGCGAAAATGTCGCAAAGCATTTTCTTGGAGACCTGCGTTGCAGCCTCGAATCTATAGCCAGTGTATCAACATCCACATTAAAAACCACCAACAAAAACTTATTTGAAGAATTAATTTAACTAGACTACTGTTCTAATCTAAGGGTGAACAATGTGAGCAACAAAGAACCAATGAGTTGGTGCTTAGAAGAATATGTTCCTTTTAAAATAATGCAGTAAATGGGTGTACAGTCACTTCCAATTATATATTGCTAGTTAGTTGCAATTGTTGTGAGTTATTGGCAATTTCTATTTCTTGAGTTTAACCTCGGGGGTCACAGAGGAATTGATTCTAAATTAATTGGATTATGCCTTTTTGTTCAGAATTTTTGATTATTTCCCTCATTTGCAAATTACTCCAATGACTCGTTTACCAAACTTCTGCAAACTGCTCCAGCCTAATGCCTCAGCTTATGTCTCCTCTTGCCTACCGATGCCATCCATTCTTCATGGCCCTGCACTCCGGATATTTCGTAAACCACATTCCTTGTCATATCTATCCCCACCTTCAAAAGCCTCATTGAAAATCTCTTTGCACAGATTTTTGGTCATGTTTCCCCAGTCTTCTCCCTAATTTATAGTAAAGTGCCTTGCTACCTTCAAGTTGGGCCAAATAAAGCAGTGTGGAAATATGAACTGTGTTGATAAAAGAATATGGAAGAAAGTCTTTCCTGCCACATTGACAGGTCTCCTGCAGTTCTCGGAGTGTGAGTGCCCCCTTTGGAATCTCCTCCAGCGGGATAGGGTTTGATTGACAGCCCGGGCCGGTAGGACGCGCATGTGCAGTGATGGTGTCAGGCCGGCGGCCGAGTGTATATAAGGGAGGGGGTGGGGACTAGGCGTAAAGGTTGTTTATCCCAGCTGTTGTTGGTAATCTGGCTGTGGAGCGGAGTGATAGACGGTAAGGCTACTCTTAGCTGTATCGAGGCGCCCTGGTTACCGGCCGGAGCTGGGGTAAGGCTTGGTGTTATCACCCCGACTCTCGGTACGAGACAGTGCCGCTTTGGAGTCCTGCTTTCCCCCATTAGGGAAACTTTACAGAGCCTTGGGGGACGGGAGAGAAGGGGAAGGTGCAGGGCTGGTCTTACAAATAGTGTTGTGTGAAGCTCGGCTTTAATGGTGGGCTTTGCCCAGGGGAAGTAACATCTAACTGGCGAGATCAACTTTCCAGTGACTCCAGTTTTTAATGTTTATATTAATGAATTTTACAGTTGGTATCGCATAGATGCCGTGAATGCTATTTATAAAAATTAAAGCTTGACGTCGTCAAACCATTATTTATGTGTATTAACGCAGCGCGTTTGTGGAGGCTGTTCTAGCGTTTTTTTTTAAAGCTAGAAAATACAGTATGCTACTTGCTGTAAGGAGAAATAAAACATGACATAAAACACCAGAATCGATTACTTTGGGTGTTTTAAGTTTACGCCTGTTCAGAACTGGTGCAAATAATTGCAGGAAACTAGAGCTCTGCCCTTTTTTGCGTAGGGAAATTTGCAAATAAATACTGGGCCACTTATTCATGGTTTGTAAGGAGGCTTCACTAAATGCACCCTATAAACTGACTCAAAAATGACTCGTGAAGTATGAGGTGGCTTTTGTTTTTTAAAACCAATTTTAGTTGGTCATCTGCACTATTAATTGACTAACCAAAGTCAGTTCAGATCAAGAAATACTCTGGAAAAACAGATAGGCAGACTATTTCTTAAATGGTGAGAGTGGGAAGTGTTGATGCCCAAAGGGACCTGGGTTGTCCTCATCAATAAGTCAGTGAAAGTTAACATGCATGTGTAGCAAGCAATTAGAAAAGCAAATAGTATGTTGGCTTGTATTGCAGGAGGATTTCGGTACAGGAGTAAAGAAGTCTTGCTGCAGTTGTATAGAGCCTTGGTGAAACTGCACCTGAAGTACAGTTTTGAGCTCTTCACTTAAGGAAGGATGTACTTGCCATAGAGGGAGTGCAACAAAGGTTCAACAGACTGATTCTTGGGATGGTGGGATTGGCCTGAGGAGACTGGGCTTATATTTGCCAGAGTTTAGAAGAATGAGAGGTGATCTCATTGAAACATACAACATTATTACAGGGCTCAACAGAATAGGTGCAGGAAGGATGGCTCCTCTGGCTGGGGGTCTAGAACCAGGGGACACTGTCTCTGAATAAGTAGGCCATTTAGGACTGAGATAAAGAATTTCTTCACTTGATGGTGAGTCTTGAGATTTCTCTGAAGTAATCATTGTGTATGTTCAAGACAGAGATCATTAGATTTCTTGGTATGAAAAATATCACTGGATTATGGGGATAGTGTGGGAAAATGGTATTGAGGTAAATCAGCCATGATCTAATTGAATGGCAGAGCAGCTAGAGGGGCTGGATGGCCTACTCGTGCTCCTATTTCCTATGTTCCTATCCTCTGAAGAGCTGCTTTCTGTGCATAAATGCCTTGAAATGGGCTTAATTATAGTACCTTCGTCATACTTACCTGGTTCTATATTATAAAATGCTGAATAAAATATTAAAATCAACTTCAAATAAGTAATGGAGGGGCTGAACCCCAGACTTCACCTGGGCCTGCCATAAGAGTGGTTTGTAAAAACAATCTCATTGCATTGAATTGTATTTTAATACTGTAGCAATTGCTTCCCCTCCTTCCCCTCACTTTCCCTGGCCAATGATGGTTGTCAGATAGAAAATTCTTAGGTTTGATCTTGACTTTTGCTCAATTAGCTAACTGTAGCTGGGGAACCTCGGGAAGAGCAAACCAGTAATGTTTCCTAGTTCAAATTCCTGCTGAAAATGACTGGGTGACTGAGGGCAGGATTTGAGCTTGTTTGATGCAGACAACAAGGTCGACTAAGCTTCCCTATCAAAGTTGGCACAAAAATTTCCCCTGTGCATTGGGATGGGGGGGTGGAGGGAAAGGAAAGAGGAGAAAATTGGACAGTAACAATCTCGTATTTTGTCCTGCTAAATGTAATTGAGCCATTCAATGAACTTTGTGTAGGTACCTATGGGGATATTGAGGTATTCTGCCAGTGTATCTTGTTGTAAAGGTTACAAAGTATTGTGTAATCCTTAAAAGGTATACCTAACGGAATCTAATTATTCTTTTAGTGCCCATCTTGTATCATTATGATCCAATTTCAGTTTCAATATAGCTGCAACAGTTACCAGTTATGCATTTGCTTCTGGTGTGAGACCAACACACCTGATGATGTCTGAGGGCAGACCTTATAATTCAGGAGGTGAGTATGAAATATTAAGGTGTTTTAGCATCCTTGAAAATGGATAAATCATCAGGCCCGGATGAAATGTATCCCAGACTCTTAAATGAAACGAGAAGAAATAGCAGAGGTGCTGACCATCATTTTCCAATCCCCTCTGGCTACAGGCATGGTGCTGGAGGATTGCTAATGTTCAGAAGGAAGGGATAGCCTGAGTAATTCCAGGCCAGTCAATCTAACCTTGATGGTCAAATATTGGAAAAAAATTGAGATGCAGTAAACATTTTCATTTAGAAAGTCATGGATTTGTTAAGGGAAGGTTGTGTCTGACTAACTTGATCAACCTTTCTAAGGAGGTATAAAAAGGGTTGATAAAGGTACCATATTTAATGTAGTCTAAATGGATTTTAGCATAGTCCCACATGGCAGACTGGTCAGAAAATTAAAAGCTCATGGGATCCAAGGGACAGTAGCAGCAAACAAAAGAAGATAATCGGGTGTTTCTGTGACTGGAAGGTTATTTCCACAGTGCTCTGTACTGGGTCCCTTGCTGTTTGTGGTATATATCAATGATTTAGACTTAATTGTGCCCACTACATTTAAGAAGTTTGAAGATTCAAGAATTAGCTGTGGTTGGTGAGGAAGAAAGCGGTAGACTACAGGAAGATGTCAATGGAGTAGTCAGGTGGGTAGAGAAGTAGCAAATGGAGTTCAATCCAAAGAAGTGCGATTATAATGTATTTGGGAAAGACAAACAAGGCAAGGAAATACACAGGAAATGGTAGGATTCTGAGAAGTGTAGAGGAATAGGGAACCTTGGAGTCTTCACATAAAACTCATTTATTATTGCAACCAGTCAGAAACAAATGGTAAAGTTTTATAACTTCAATATTGGGAGTTACCAAGGTAGTTCTTCGAATTGAGATTTCAGCAGCAGTCGGAGGCCTATGCATTTACCTGCATTACTTCAGATAAGATCAGAATGCCTTACCCACTTATATACAAGTACTGTGAATAATTTGAGGTATGAATTTCATACTTTGAAGGGGAAATACCTGTTTTGCTTCCTCAGATGATGTCTTGGGACCGCTTGCTACATCTTGGCGTCCATCTACAGCATCTGCTGAGAGCTAATATTCAAGTACAGAGAGCATGGCAATGTCAGATAAGGAAGCTTCTACCTGCAGTAACTGTAAGACGGTGGAAACATGGTGCTCCAGACTCTCTGAACTGTTCATGGATGATGCATGATAAGCACTTGGGTAAGGCGAGAGATTCCATATTGAATTTGGATACAAGAATTAGTGTGGATTTATTTATCTTAATCACCTTTTTCTAGAGCCCCACATGCAACCGTTCCTTTGGTTTTATGTTCTTTCTCATCTTGAGCTGCTGTGCATCATTCTCCAGTTAGGTGGTTAAGATGGTCCTAGACTAGTGCTTTCAACTGAACTGAGTACCTTTTTTTTTTTGAAGAATGAGATGGTGGCCTTGGCCAAAATTCAGAACTTGCAGGTGTTGAGAGTTGGATTTTGACATAGTGGTAACATCACTGATTAGTAATCCAGAAGGTCAGGCTAATGCCCTGGGGACAAAGGTTCAAATCCCACCATGGCAGCTGGTGGAATTAAAATTCACTTAATAAAAATCTGGAACTGAAAGCTAGCCTCAGTAATGGTGCCATGAAACTACCATCGATTGTTAAAAAGCCATCTGGGTCATTAATGTCCTTTTTAGGGAAGGAAATCTGCTGTCCTTACCTGGTCTGACTGACATGTGACTCCAGACCCCAACAATGTGGTTATCTCTTAACTGCCCTCCGAAATGGCCTAGCAAGCCATTCCGTTCAAGGGCAACTCGGGATGGGTAACGAATGCTTTTCTGTCAATGATGCCCACATCCCATGAAAGAATAAAGTAAAATTGAAAATTTGACATTTGGAGCTGCAGCAACAATATGATTGGGGATTTGATTTAAGCATTTTACAGATTGTAAAAGTCCTTAGTGTGGAAAAATAAATGTACAGTTTTCAAGGAACTCCAGTGCTGGATGCCCTCACCATCTCTAATCTTATTCCATGGTATTGTCAGCACACTGAAGTTCTCGTGTTGCCCTGTAGTTTAAACTTAATTTTCAGTATCTACATCTGACACCTTTTTAATTTATGACGAGCTGCACAAGTCCTTTGTCAGTAGCTTATTGGTAAGTCAGCACCAAGTGTCTGACCGAGTATTCGAGTCAGGCTTAAAGTCTGTGCCAAAAGTATGGGAGTTTTTCTAGTTTAGTGTGAATGGTAGTTGTGCTGTAATCTCCTGTCTACACTCGAGGATCACCCAAGAAAGGAACATTACAGCTTTCCTCTGCTTTTTTTTTTAAACCACAGTGAAGCAACAACTTTGTTGTTTTATAATTAAATTGCATACAAAATGTGGAGAGCAAGAAGTTCATGTTTCAGATCTGTGACCTTTCATTAGAACTGGCAAGTTTAGAAATATAATGGGTTTTGAGCAAGTGAAAGGGCAGGGGGTGGGGTGTGGTGGGTAAGAACAAAAGGGAAGGTCTAAGGTGGAGAGCAAGAGATTAAATGACAAAAGGATTCCTGGTACAAAGTCAAAGTGGGTACTAAAATAAAAGCAAAATACTGCGGATGCTGGAAATTTGAAATAAAAACAAGAAATGCTGGAACCACTCAGCAGGTCTGGCAGCATCTGTGGAAAGAGAAGCAGAGTTAACGTTTTGGGTCAGTGACCCTTCGGAACTTCAGAGTTCCGAAGAAGGGTCACTGACCCAAAACGTTAACTCTGCTTCTCTTTCCACAGATGCTGCCAGACCTGCTGAGTGGTTCCAGCATTTCTTGTTTTTATTTCAAAGTGGGTACTAATGGGACAAGTGAAGAAACAATGTTTGTGGATGAGGTGTAAGTGACAGGATAGCAACTGTCTGAGCACAAAGTAAAGTGATTAAGAAAGAAACAAGGGGGTGGGGGAGGGAACAAATCAGCCAAAAAAAACCTAAAAAGATAAAAATAGGGGCAGAGGTTATGATCTTAAAATTATTGAACTCAATGTGGAATCCAGAAGGCTGTAAAGTGCCCATTCGAAAGATATTGTACTTGTGCTTGCGTTGAACTTCATTGGAACACTAGCAGGCCAAGGACAGAATGGTCAGTGTGGGAGCAAAGTGAAGAATTAAAATGACAAGCTACAGGAAGCTCAGGGTCTCACTTGTGGACTGAACGGAGGTGTTCTGCAAAGCAGTCAGCAGTCTGTGTTTCGTCTCCCCGGTGAATAGGAGACCACATTGTGTGCGGTGAATACAATATATTAAATTGAAAGAAGTGCAAGTAAATCACCGTTTCAGTTGGAAGGAGTGTTTAGTGCCTAGCATCTGCAGTATTTTGCATTTGTATTAATTCACTGTCACCTCTCTTCCAGGAATTCCAATCTTGAAGTTTTGCTTGTCTCTCTGGCGGGATTACCGTTCATTGCTTTCTATCGCCCTTGTGTTTGATCAGGTTACTACCAAAACTCGCTTTCACATCCACATCACCTTCCTCAGCAGCTGTCTCTGGCTCCAAGTTATTCCACGTGGGTTCTGACTGAAATTCTACCATTCGTGTTCAGATTTACCCACGATTACAGATATCTCAAACATTCAGCATTCCTCAAACCGCTGTTCTCTCTGCATCCTAGGATCCACTATCAATGCCATGCACTGCCACATTCAACTCTCAACCTCTCTCTTAAGCAGCACCATTGCACTCTATCTCAAAGCTGCTCCAGTTTCATTACATCCTCCACTTTAACAAAAACTTTATCTTCCTTTCAGGTGTGAATGATCGCAAGCTTCAAGAAGTCATGGGTACCAACACCCCTCTGGATCCTTCTTCCCTTTCCCTTCTCTCTGACCCCATCTCTTCAAGTCTCACCCCTTGCTATGTATTCATAATGCACTCTGACTTTCCCCTCTCTAACTCTGAATGATCTGTCCTCGGCAAAAGCCTCACCTTCATTCCTCTTATGGCCCCCACCTCAATGAATTTCGAGCTCTGCATAATGCTGAGCTCTTTCCATCAACTCCGCGCCCATTTATTTGACTAGGATTCATTCCCTGTCCCTCACTCAGTGGACTGTCTTTTTTTTTTGTTCACTTCCAATATTCTCTCTTGATCTGGACCCCTCCGTCTGACCTCTTATCCTCTCTTGATTTTTTCATTGAGAAGTGCTGGGATGACATCGGCCATCTCAATTTCTCTGCTCCTCTCACTCACTCTAACCTATGTCTCTCTGATCTTGCAGCACTCTGTTCTCTCAGGTCCAACCCTAATTTGTCATCAAACCTGCTGACAAGTGGTGCTGTTGTCTACAGCAGACAACCTCTACCTAGCAGAGGCCAAACATCACACTTCCTCCTACCTGCCCCTGGACCATGACCCCACCACTGAACATCAAGCCATTGTATCCAGGACAGTCACTGATCTCATCTCCTCTGGAGATCTTCCCTCCACAGCTTCCAATCTCATAGTTCCCTAACTCCATATAGCCTGCTTTTAACACCTTCCCAAAATCCACAAACAAGACTGCCCTAGTAAACCTACAGTTTCAGCCTGTTCCTGCCCCACTGAATTGATTTCTTCCTATCTTGACTCTAGGTTTATAAGGCCTGTGTTTACAGCACCTTGCTGCATGGCTGTGAAACATTGGCGGCCTACAGCTACCAGGGAAAGAAGCTCCATAATTTCCATCTTCGCTGTCTGGCACATTGAGTATATCCTGGCAGGACAAAATCACAAATGTGGCAGAGCTCCCAAGTTTGTTGGCACTAGTGAAAGAGGTAAATTTGGTGGAGCAGATACATCTGCAGGATGGAAGACAGTCACATACCCAAAGAGCTTCTGTATGGTTAGGTAGCTGGGGCCAGATGACCAGTGGAGCCCCCAAAGTTCTGCTTCAAGGATGCTTGCAAGTGTGACATGAAGGCCCTAAATGTCTACTATTGCACTTGGGAGTCACCAGCTGGTGAGTGAAATGGTGACTCATCTTGTGGACTGGTATGCACTACCACAACGACAAGTTGCTACAGTATTTTGTCAACCAGCACCAACATCAAAAACAACTCACAGCGGCCCTTGTGACAATCTGCCTCAAGGATTGGCCTTCACAGCCATCAGCAAAGGTGCACCAAGAGAAGACACCCCACCTAAATGGATTGTTTGCTGTGTGTCGATCATCTTTTGTAGATGGAAGGATGCCAACCAGAGACCAGACTCTAAGCATATAACTTAATAAATAGGAGTAGGCCATTCAGCCTGTCAAGCCTGCTTCACCATTCAATATGAACATGGCTGATTTTGGGCTTCAACTCCACTTTCCCACCTGCTCCTCATATCCCTTGAGAGACCAAGAATCTGCCTATCTCAGCCTTAAATATATTCAATGATGGAGCATCCACAACCCTGAGGTAGAGAATTCCAAAGATTCAGAACCCTTTGAGTAAGAAATTTCTCCTCATCTCAGTCCTAAATGATTGGCCCGCTATCCTGAAACTGTGTTCCCTTGTTCTAGATTCCCCAAGCAGGGGAAATAATGTCTCCGTATCTACCCTGTAAAGCCCTTTCATAATCTTGCATGTTTCAAAGAGATCACCTCTCATTCTCAACTCCAGAGAATATAGTATTACAAAATCAGTGATACCATTAATGTTTAAGATACAAGATATGAACCCCAGACCAAAGAATTACATGACAAGATTTCATATTTTAAGACTTGTAACAACTAAACTGAAAGAAATCCCCATTAACTAATTAGTACTTTGTAAGTAGCTGATACCCCACAAATTACAAAGAAAAGTATTTTCTTTAATAAAAACAAGAAATGCTGGAAATACTCAGCAGGTCTGGCAGCATTCTGTGGAGAGATAAGCAGAGTTAATGTTGCAGGTCAGTGACCCTTCTTCAGAACTGGCAAATATTAGAAATGTGAAAGGTTATAAGCAAGTAAAGTGGGGGTGGGGCAAGCGATAACAAAGAAGGTGTAGATAGGACAAGGTCAGAGTAGCTGACCAGGTGGTCATGGAGCAAAGGTGGACAATATGTTAATGGTGTGTTGAAAGACAAAGCATTAGTACAGATAGGGTGTTAACAGACTGAAAATTGAACAGCCGCAAGTACAAACATGAAAAAAACAGTGGGTGAGCAAACTGAACAAACTAAGATAAAATAAAATAAATGCAAAAAAACCAGAAAAGGACTGTTTCGGTGCTATTTCACTCTGATTCTATGACCCTGTCTAGCACAATTACATCCTTTCTGTAATGGTGACCAGAACTGCACACAGTACTCAAGTTCTGGCCTAACTAATGTTTCATGTAGTTCCAGCATAACCTACCAACTCTCATTCTATGCCTCGGCTAATAAAGGAAAGGATTCCATATGCTGCCTCAACCACCTTATCGACCTGTCCTGCTACCTTCAGGGATCTTTGAATGTACTCCAAGGTCCCTTGCTTCCCCTGCACTTTGCCTTGTTTGACCTCCCCAAATGCATCACCTCACACTTCTCTGGGTTAAATTCCATTTGTCACTTTTCTACCCACCTGCCCAGTCCGTTGATATCTTTCTGCAGCTATCCTCACTATCAACCATGTGGCCTATTTTTGTGTCGTCTGCAAACTTCTAGATCATGCCCCCTACATTAAGTCCAAATCTTTAATATGTAGCACAAAAATCAGGGACCTAGTACCGAGCCCTGCAGAACCCCACTGGAAACAAACACAATCAACAAATGCCATTTGTTTCCTGCCACTGAAACAATTTTGTATCCAGCTTGCTACATTACCTTGGATCCTATGGGCTTTTATTTTTTTTAAACCAGTCTGTCGTGTGTGACCTTGTCAAAAGCCTTGCTAAGATCCATGTAGACTACATTAACTGCACTACCCTCATCAATCCTCCTTGTTACTTCCTCAAAAAATTCAATCAAGTTAGTCAAACAAGATCTTCCCTTAACAAATCCATGCTGACTATCCTTGATCAATCCGTGCCTTTCTAAGTGACAGTTTATCCTATCGCTCAGAATTTATTCCAATAATTTACCCACTACCAAGGTTAGATTGACTAGCCTGTAGTTATTCGGTCTATCCCTCACTCCCCTTTTAAACAAAAGGTATAACGTTAGTAGACCTTCAATCCTCTGGCACCACACCTATCCAGTGAGGATTGAAAAATGATGGTCAGATGTTCTGCGATTTCCTCCCTGCCTCCTTTTAACAGCCTGGGGTACATTTTATCTGGCACTTTCAAGGATGCTAATCCTCTTAATACTTCCTCTCTCCCTATGTTTATCACATCCAATACTTCACACTCCTCCTCAACTACAATGTCTATATCGTCCCCCTCTTCTGTGAAGACAGGTGCAAAATATTCAGTAAGAACCAGATCCACATCTTCCACCTCCATACATAGGTTATCTTTTTGATCTTTTACAGGCCCTATTCTTTTTTTAAGTTATCCTCACACTTAATGTATTGATAAAACATCTTTTGAGTTCTCCTTGATTTTACTTACCAATATTCTTTCATGCCCTCTTTCCTTTCACCCCTCCACTTTCTGTACTCCTCTTGGCTTTCTGTAGTATTGAGTTCTAAGAGTCTGACATAAGCTTTCATTTTCTGTCTTATACCCTGTAAGCTCCTTGACATCCAGGGAGCTCTAGGTTTGGCCATCCCACCCTTTTTCTTTGTGGGAACATGTTTACTCTGAACCTCCTGAATCTCTGCTTTGCCTCCCACTGCTCTGACACTGATTTACTGTAGCTGTTTCCAGTCCCCTTTCGTTAAATCACTTCTCAGCTTAGTTAAATTGGCCTTAACCCAATTTAGAACTTAAATTCTTGTTCTATCTCTGTCCTTTCCATAATTATGATAAAACTAACTGAATTATGATCACTACCACCAAAATACTCTCTCTGGCACTCCTTCCACCCACCCAGCTTCATGACCTAAAACCAAGTCCAGAACTGGGCCCTCTTGTTGGATTTGCTACATACAGGCCAAACAAGTTCTCCTGGATGCACCTTAAGAATTCTATTCCCAGCATTCTTTTCACACTGAAGCTATCCCAGTTAATATTGGGATAGTTAAAATCCCTTACAATTACTGCCCTATTGTTTTTGCACTAGAGATTTGCCTACATATTTGCTCTTCTATCTCTCTGTTCGGGGGTCTATAGTACACTCCCAGCAGTGTGATTGCCCCTCTTTTGTTCCTTAGCTCAATCCATATGGCCTCAGTTGATGATCCTTCTAACATATCCCTCCTCACAGCTGTAATTACTTCTTTAACCAAAATTGCCACTCCCCCTCCTTTTTTATCCCCCTCTATCTCATCTGAAAATCCTGTAACCAGGAATGTTGAGCTGCCATTCCTGTCCCTCTTTAAGCCATGTTTCTGTAATATGTATGATGTCATACTGCCACATTTCAATCTGTGCCCTCAGCTTGTCTACCTTATTTGCTAAACTACTTGCATTGAAGCATATACCCTTGAGCACTATCAAACACCTTTTATTTTCTATCCTTTGTTTCCTCTGCCTTCCTGACTCTCATTTTCTGCCTTCCCTTTGATTTTGCCCCATCTGGGTCTATCCTCAGGATCCCATCCACTGCTAAACTGGTTTAAACCCTGCCCAACAGCACTAGCAAACCTCACACACTTTAGTTTAAAGCCCTGTCTATAGCCCTAGTTATGACTCACCAGAACACTGGTTCCAATGTGGTTCTGGTGAAGACTGTCCCAAGAGTTCAGCTCCCTCTTTCCTGAGTACTCGTGCCAGTGTCCCATGAATTGAAACCCACTTCTCCCATGCCAATCTTTGAGCCATACATTCAACTCTGATCTTATTTACTCAATGCCAATTTGCTCGAGGCTCAGGTAGTAATCCAGAGATTACCACCTTTTGGGATTCTGCTTTTTAATTTGGCCCCTAGCCCCTCATACTCCCTCAGCACAGCCTCTTTCTTAGTCCTACCTATGTTGTTGGTACCCACATGCACCATGACAACTGGATCCTTCCCCTCCCGCTCCAAGTTCTCTTCCAGCGTCAAGGAGCTTTCCTTAACTCTGGTAATGGGCAGGCCTCACAGCCTTTGGAACACTTGCTCTTGGCTACAAAGAGCTGTATCTATCCCCCCTAATTATACTTTCCCCTACTATAACTACATTCCTTTTTACTTCCCTCACTTGAATGGGCCCCTACACTACAGTGCTGTGGTCAGTTTGCTCATCCAACCTGCAGTCTCTGCTCTGTACACACAAGCTGCAAGAATCTCTAACTAACTTGTTGGAGAATTTCAGGAGCTGAGGCTGTTCCTTGCTACCTTCTGTATCCCCATGCCTGGCCCACTTGCAGTCACACCCTCCTGTCTCTGACCACAAACCAAATCTGAAGTACCTGGCCTAGGGAGCATGACTGCTTCGTGGAACCAAGTATCCAGGTAACTTTTCCCCTCCTGGTTTCATCGTGATGTCCGAAGCTCGGACTCCAACTCATTAACTCTAAGGCGCAGTTCCTCGAGCCTCGTGTGGTTGCTGTGGATCACACTCGTGTCCACCAGCTCCTTGATGCCACAGCTGCAACACGTCACCTGTCCTGCCATCTTTATTGTGTTTTAATTAACTAAATGGGTTTCAAGTTCAGAAATATCACTCAACTGTTAGCTGTATTTATATTAAGTATTTTATCTAGTTAAGCAATAAATGCAATGCAATACTTATCTCCCCAGTACCAGTTTAAACTACTACCCCTGTTTAGAGGGATAAAATCTTAAGCTCACCAACCAATCACCTATCTGCTCACCTAATTAATGCCTTTGTACACTCACCAGCTACTGGACGCAGAAAAAAAGTATAAAGCAGCACCTCCTTTTCCCCTCTGCACCAAATTACTAAGTTAGCACTTGTTCCTCATTGCACTCTGGCCTCGTAGACTCCACTGACGCAAAACCTGTAGTTCTTGGAGGGCTGGTGATACTCTCCCAAGTTGCAACTGTTAAGTCAGCTTCCTGCTACTGTAATTAACACCTATTCAAGCAACGACTATTTTTACTCCCCTTGTCCAATCACTTCCCACCTACATCCACAACTCTTCTGATGCCCTCCTTCACTTCAGTTTCCAGTTTTCTGGCCCTCACCATCTATTCACAATGGATGTCCAATCCCTTTACACCTCTGTCCCCCACCAGGACATTGAGAGCTCTCTGCTTCTTCCTTGAATGGGGGCACTCAACCAGTCCCCATCCACCACTACCCTCTGCCTGGCTGAACTTGTCTCACATTGAACAACTTCTCCTTCAACTCCACTCATTTCCTCCAAAGATGTTGCTATGGGCACCTGCATGGGTCCTAGCTATGCCTGCTTTTTTGTGGGATATGTGGAACATTTCTTTTTCCAGTCCTACCCGGGGGGGCCCCCCTCCCTCACCTCTTCTGGTACATTGACTGTATTGGTGCCACTTTCTGCTGTTGCCCTCAACTGGAAAATTTAATCGACTGTTTCCAATTTCCACCCTTCTCTCCTTCACTTGGTCCATCTCTGACTCTTCCCTTCCTCGACCTCTCTGTCTCCATTTCTGGGGACAGGCTTCTACCAATAATTACTATATGCCCACGGACTCCTACAGCTTCTTGCAAGGACATGATTCCATTCTTCCAGTTTCTCTGTCGCATCTGTTTTGACTATGCACCTTTCCATAGTGCTGATGTGTCTTCCTTTTTCCTCAACTGAGGATTTCCTTCACTGTGATTGACAGGGCCCTCAACTGTGTCCGATCTATTTCATGCACTTCTGCTCTCGCCCCCTTCCTCACCCTCCCAGAACCATGATTGGGTTCTCCTGATCCTCGCCGTCCACCCACCAGACTCCATATTCAACAGATCATCCTCTGCTATTTCCGCCACCTCCAGAGTGATGCCACCATGAAACACATCTTCCCCTCCCCTTTCAGCATTCTGAAGGGCCTGTTCCCTTCAAAACCCTGATCTGCTCCTCGGTAACCCCCAGCCCCTCCCCCATTTTCCTACCACGCCTTTCCATGCAAGTGCAGGAGTTGCAGCATCCCCCTTTACCTCCTCCGTTCTCACTGCCAGGGCCCTAAACACTCCTTCCAACTGAAAACTGATTTCCTAATACTTTCATTTTAGAATACTCTGTGCACTGTTCACAATGTGGTCTTCTGTATATTGGGGAGACTAAATGCAGATTGGTGACTGCTTTGTGGAACACCCCCGTTCAGTCCGCAAGCATGACCCCGAGCTTCCCGTTGCTTGTCATTTCAATTCTCCGCCTTGCTCCCACTCTGACCTTTCCGTCCTTGGCCTGCTACAGTGTTCCAATGAAGCTCAACGCAAGTTCGAAGAACAGCACCTCGTCTTTCGACTGGGCACTTTACAGCCTTCTGGATTCAATATCTAGTTCAATAATTTTAGATCATAAGCTCTGCCCCATTTTTTTCTTTTATGCTGTTTTTGTTTTTGGGCTGGTTCTTTTTTCCCCACCCCATGTTTCTTTCTTGGTTCCGTTATTTTATGTTCTGATGGCTGCTTCCTGTCATTTACACCTTATCCAAACACATCTTTTGTTTCTTCACTTGTCCCATTCCTACCTGCTTTTGCTTTGTACCATGAAACCTTTTGTCATTTAATCTGTCCTGCTTTCCACCCTATCACAGACCTTTTGTTCTCCCCTACCCCCCCTTCACTTGCTCAAAACCTATTGCAATTCTAATTTTTTGTCAGTACTGATGAAAGATCTCTGACCTGAAACATTAACTCTTTTTCTCTCCACAGATGCTGCCTCACCTTCATATTTCTAGCATTTTTTGTTTCTAGTTCCCAGCATCTACAGTATTTTTTTAACTTTTGCATCCTAAATGTGTAGGATGGCACCTTGTATCTGTTCATAGAAGCAAGTCAGTTTTTTGATTGGCTCAAATAAGCAACTTAACCATAATGCCTCACTGAAATGTGGATAAGCAAAGTTCCCACTGAAAGCCAGCATTGTAAATTCCAATATAAAAGCAAAATCAGTTCTGAAGGAGGGTCGCTGACCTGAAATGTTAACTGCTTCTCTCTCCACAGATGCTGCCAGACCTGCTGAGTATTTCCAGCATTTGTTTTTATTGCAAATTCCAATTTTAGTTGCCCAAGTAGCCACCTTGATTTCTGGCCCGCTTAAATTTATAGCTGTGTAAATAACATGTTATAAGCGCACAATTCCCGTTGAAAAAAAAACATTTACCCATTATTTTTAATTGCACAATATCCCACATTCCTAAACTGCCATTTCTTTCTGAAAATTAGGAAAAATATAATTGGTAGTTTTGTGAAACTTCAGGCATGACCTCACTTTAGGCTACACAGACTCATCACAACAGCTCCAAAAATGTGCAGGATTCCAACTGTCTTGCCATGAATGTGTGGAAAGTAAGCTTTGATGTGTGAAGTGAGACATTAACTTAAAATCTGACCAGTTCATGCACACTGAACTTGTGTTAGTTGACTCACATTTAAACAAAGTGCTGTGAGATCTGAACAGTCACAGACCTGAAGTGTTAACTGTTTCTCTCCTCAGATGCTGCCAGACCTGCTGCGTATATTCAGCACTTTTGGTTTTTATTTCAGATTTCCAGTATCCGCAGTATTTTGCTTTGACTCACATTTAAGTTGTGTGAGGAGTGCCAGTGATTTGGTTTAAGTGCCAGTGATTTGGTTTAAGTGCCAGTGATTTGGTTTAAGTGCCAGTGATTTGGTTTAAGTGCCAGTGATTTGGTTTAAGTGCCAGTGATTTGGTTTAAGTGCCAGTGATTTGGTTTAAGTGCCAGTGATTTGGTTTAAGTGCCAGTGATTTGGTTTAAGTGCCAGTGATTTGGTTTAAGTGCCAGTGATTTGGTTTAAGTGCCAGTGATTTGGTTTAAGTGCCAGTGATTTGGTTTAAGTGCCAGTGATTTGGTTTAAGTGCCAGTGATTTGGTTTAAGTGCCAGTGATTTGGTTTAAGTGCCAGTGATTTGGTTTAAGTGCCAGTGATTTGGTTTAAGTGCCAGTGATTTGGTTTAAGTGCCAGTGATTTGGTTTAAGTGCCAGTGATTTGGTTTAAGTGCCAGTGATTTGGTTTAAGTGCCAGTGATTTGGTTTAAGTGCCAGTGATTTGGTTTAAGTGCCAGTGATTTGGTTTAAGTGCCAGTGATTTGGTTTAAGTGCCAGTGATTTGGTTTAAGTGCCAGTGATTTGGTTTAAGTGCCAGTGATTTGGTTTAAGTGCCAGTGATTTGGTTTAAGTGCCAGTGATTTGGTTTAAGTGCCAGTGATTTGGTTTAAGTGCCAGTGATTTGGTTTAAGTGCCAGTGATTTGGTTTAAGTGCCAGTGATTTGGTTTAAGTGCCAGTGATTTGGTTTAAGTGCCAGTGATTTGGTTTAAGTGCCAGTGATTTGGTTTAAGTGCCAGTGATTTGGTTTAAGTGCCAGTGATTTGGTTTAAGTGCCAGTGATTTGGTTTAAGTGCCAGTGATTTGGTTTAAGTGCCAGTGATTTGGTTTAAGTGCCAGTGATTTGGTTTAAGTGCCAGTGATTTGGTTTAAGTGCCAGTGATTTGGTTTAAGTGCCAGTGATTTGGTTTAAGTGCCAGTGATTTGGTTTAAGTGCCAGTGATTTGGTTTAAGTGCCAGTGATTTGGTTTAAGTGCCAGTGATTTGGTTTAAGTGCCAGTGATTTGGTTTAAGTGCCAGTGATTTGGTTTAAGTGCCAGTGATTTGGTTTAAGTGCCAGTGATTTGGTTTAAGTGCCAGTGATTTGGTTTAAGTGCCAGTGATTTGGTTTAAGTGCCAGTGATTTGGTTTAAGTGCCAGTGATTTGGTTTAAGTGCCAGTGATTTGGTTTAAGTGCCAGTGATTTGGTTTAAGTGCCAGTGATTTGGTTTAAGTGCCAGTGATTTGGTTTAAGTGCCAGTGATTTGGTTTAAGTGCCAGTGATTTGGTTTAAGTGCCAGTGATATCTGATTGAAGCTACATAAATGCAAGTCTTATCAAGCTACTGAAAATTAATGAACCAAAATCCCATTCCTGTTACAGAATTGAAGTATTCTGACAAGGTGATGCGTTTAAATTATGTTTGGCTACGGGATCACTGCCGCTCTGCATCATGTTACAACCCAAAGACCAATCAGCGAAGCTTAGATACAGCCCAGGTGGATTTGGCCATTAAGCCAGCAAAAATACGTTCAGATAATGATACAATCTACATAACCTGTAAGTTACTTAAATTACTCCTTTCTGTACATAGTAAAGTATTCAGGCTAATACTTAAGCATTGGGAGACCTTCAGCCTTTGAGAATAAAGTTAACTTGTGCAATTGTTGCTTAATACTTTTAGTGCTGGCTTGTAACATGAGTTCTTTGAGTATGCTGAGCATGATTCTTTTCCTTTGCTTATAACAATGTGTCTCTTTCCTGTTTCACTTAAGGGCCAGATAATCATATGACCAAGTATGCCTTGTCATGGTTGGCAAAATATTCTTTTGAAGGCCAGAAGCAGATAGTTCAACCTCGTATCCTTTGGAATGCTGCTGTTTACAAAGAAGTCCAAATGCCTTATGTCACTTACAATTCTGTGATGGAGTCTGACAAGGAACTAAAAAAATTCTTGGAAGCCTTTCTGCTTTATGGCATCTCTTTTATTGAAGAAGTCCCTGTGAGTGTTGAGGCAACAGAAGCTGTAGCTTTACGTGTTGGTTTGATCAGGTGAGATTTTCTTTTCTTTTAATGTTGATTCTTTGGCAGATGGCATTAAAGGTTTTAAGTCGTGAAATGGCCAGAATCCTTTTTTGGCATAGTTTAGGTCTATTTTAATATCCTGGACATTGAGAGAAAATGTTGTCTGTTAACATAGTGGCCATTCAGTGTCACCCCTACAGTTCTGTGAAATATAGTAAACTTACAGCCAATTATTAATGTATCAAGGTACTATTGTAATTTTGTGGGCAAGTGGATTAAAATTGGATTCTGGATTGTAATTTGTGAAAAGTGTCTCTTTTTAATTGAGATATAAACTATAAACTACATGGGGAGGAAGGCATCAGGCCATCCAGACATGCATCATTGACCCACCTGCAACCCATACAATCTCTTGGGAGACGTGAAACATAGCTGAATAAATGCGCATAATCACAATTAGAAATTACTTCTGGGAATCATAGAATAATTTAGTATGAAAGGAGGACAGCCCATCATTCCTGTTTCAACTCTTTAGTAGAGCTTTATAATCCTACTCCACTGCTCTTCCCATAACCCCGTAATTTGCTTCCCTTCAATACTTATCTGATTCTTTTGCCAATTAGTGTAAATCTGTGTCCTTTGGTTACTGACCTTTCTGCCACTGGAAGCATTCTTATTTATTCTATCAAAACCCTTCATGATTTTGAACACCCCTATTAAATCTCTCCATAATCTTCTCTGCTCTAAGGAGAACAACCCCAGCTTCTCTGGCCTCCACATAACTGAAGTCCCTTTATTCCTGGTACCATTCTAGTAAGTCTCTTCATCCTCTCCCAAGGCCTTGATATCCTTCTTAAACTGATGCCCAGAATTGGCCACAATACTCCAGTTAAGGCTTAATCAGTGTTAAAGGTTTAGCATGACTTTCTTGCTTTTGCACTTTATGCCTCTTAATTAAGCCAAGGATCCCACATGCTTGAACAGCCTTCTCAAATTTTTGTCCTGCCACCTTCAAAGATTTGTGTACATACACTGCTGGGTCCCTGTTCCTGCACCCCTTTTTAAATTGTATCATTTAGTTTATAGTGCCTCTCTTCATTCTTCCTACCATTTCATACTTCTGTATTAAATTTTATCAGCCCTCTTTACCAATTTTTGTTATCCTGAAGTTAGTTACTATCCTCATTGCTTGAGGTTTGTAGCATCTACAAACTTTGAAATTACCCTGTGTACTGAGGTCCAGGCCATTAACTAACTTATCAACAAAAGCAGTGGTCCTAATACTACCTCTCGAGAATGCCACTATACTCTTCATCCCTTTTCTGCTTTCTTTCCCCAATGCCAATTTTGTATCCATGCTGCCACTGTCTTTAATCCAATGGGCTTGAATTTGGCTAACCACTGCATTATGTGGTACTTTGTCAAACCCTTTCTGAAAGTTTAGTTTAGTGATACAGCACTGGAACAGGCCCTTCGGCCCACCGAGTCTGTGCTGACCATCAACCACCCATTTATACTAATCCTATATTAATCCCATATTCCTACCTCATCCCCACCTGTCCCTATATTTCCCTACCACCTACCTATACTAGGGGCAATTGCTAATGGCCAATTTACCTATCAACCTGCAAGTCTTTGGCATGTGGGAGGAAACCGGAACACCCGGAGGAAACCCACGCAGACACGGAGAACTTGCAAACTCCACACAGGCAGTACCCAGAATTGAACCCGGGTCGCTGGAGCTGTGAGGCTGCGGTGCTAACCACTGCGCCACTGTGCCGCCCTAACATCCATCGCACTACCTTTTGTCAACCCTCTGTTTCTTTAATCAAAGAAGTCAATTAAGTTCCTTTAACAAATCTTGATCTTTTATTAAACAATTAATTTTGTCTCAATTAATTCTGTTTCCCCACATTGGGCTAACTGGCTTGTAGTTTTTTTTTGAAGTAGGGTGTAACATTTGCAATCCTAGAGTCTGCTGGCACCACCCTCCAATCCAAGGAGGATTGGAAGATTGTGGCCAGCGATTCTGCGATCTCCATCCTTGCTTCCATCAGAAAATCTAGGATGCATCCCATCTAGATCAAGTGACTTTTCAATTTTTGAGGTTTGGCAACCTTTTAAGTACCTTTATTTGAATCCTATCCAGTACAGCAACTACCCACTTTTTTTACTACGACATTAGCAGCATCCTCTTCAGTGAAAACAGATGCAAAGTACTCATTTAGTATCTGTCATGCCCTCTGTCTCTCCTTTTGGTCCCTAATCAACCTCTGCTATTTTTGGCTACTTTTTTACTATTTTTCTCTAAGACTTCTGCATTCCTTTTTAGATGTTAGTGGCTAACCTTATCTCAACGATATATCCCTTTCTCGTGCTATAATTTCTTTGATAAATACTGCCACCAGCCCCCACACCCCTTTTTTCTCTTTCCTATCTTTCCTGAATAACATGTAGCCAGGAATATTAACTTATTTGAGCCAGATCTTCGGTTACCATTATATCATCGCCCCATGTGGTGACTTGTGCCAACAGCTCACCAACCTTGCTGCACTCCATGCATTTATGTACATCTTTGCAGTTGTTCCTAGTCTGATCTCTTCTATTTCTAAACTTTTATTACTTATGTTCTATTTGCCTCTCCTAGTTGCCAGTCCTCATGATGCCCACCCCCTGCTAAATTATGTTAAAACCCTCCTCCTACAGTACGCCTTAACCTTCCTGTGAAGATATTGGTCCCAGACACCCACTTTGAACAGGTCTGTCCTGCCCCAGAACTGGTCCCAATGCCCCAAGAATCTGAAGTCCCCTCACCACGTTTCTCCAACCACATGTTAACCAGTGTTTACTATTCAAACACTCACTCGTGTGTGGCATTTGAGTAATCTAAAGATTTACTTTTTTTGAGGTCCTACTTTTAAACCTCCTCCCTCACTTCTGAAATAGACTGTAGGACCTTGACCCCTTTCCTTCCAAAGTCATTGGTTTGCACATGGACTGAGCCATCTGGTTGTTTGACCTGCCCCCGTAATGTTCTGCACCCTCTGATGTCCATTTACCCTAACACTGGACCCACGCCTAGCAGTATATTTGCACTTTTGCTTTTTCTCTGTAACTGTTCTCTTTACATTCCCTAGACTCTCATATTGTCATGCATCCTTTTCATTTCTGCCCTCCCATACCACAATCCTTTAGTACTCCTTGACTTTCCTGCTCTCTTGCTATTGTCACAGGCTTGACTCTCTATTAAATGAGCCTACAACTTGCTTCTGTGCCTCTCTTGGCATCCTCTGACAGGCTTATTGAGGCACACAGTGCTGGCTCCTCATGAGCAACAATCCCAATTGCCCCCTCCCACTCTGTCGTCAACCTTCCCGCCCGGTGGAGTCTAATCTTGCCAATCTTTTTCCTGTCCAACTCTCTCCTCCCACTGCTGAGCCAGTGGACTCTGCCAGCAAATCAGCTCTTACCACCCCTCTGTCCATCTCCCTCCTGAGTGTCTGTTCACTTGTGAACAAGGCCCTCGTCATCCATGAGTTTACTGTGGATGATTACATCAACAACATGGCCTTAACAGAAATCTGGCTGAGGGAATGACACCTTGCCACTTAATGAAGCCTCCCTGCCTGGCTATATCTTCCTCCACTTGTCCCACCAACACTCTTGCAGTGGCAGTGTGCCGTTTACCAACAGATCACACGTTTGCCTGACCCCGACTCCTGTAGCACTTTTTGCTCCTTCAAGCATCCCACCTTGTTCCAACCTTCTCTCCTTTCAAAATCATCGTTCTGTCCTGCCCTCCCAAGTACAATAAAGAAAAATTTATCACCCAGATACCTTGACATGCTTTCTCCTTTCTGCTTCTGCAACAGGCAACTTCTCATCCTTGGTAATTTCAATCTCCATGTCAACTCATCATGTTCTTTATCCTCTGTTCACTGCCCTCTTATTGTCACTAAATCTCTCCCTGCATGTAAACTCCCCACCCCCTCAGCCTTGCCATCTCGCATGGTCTTGCTAGTCCCATCATATGAATTACAAATAAGGCCATCTCTGATCACTTCCTTAAATCACTCACCACCCACATCCCCCATCCGTGCCCCAACCCTACCTCATTCTGTATCTGTTACTGGGGAAAAAGCTATCCCCCCAATTCACTTACAACTGCACTTCCAAAATCTCAGCTACCTAACCTTTGGCCCTCTGTTCATCACCACATTTCTGCAGCTACTGACTTGCTCAACTGCACCCTCACTTCTACCTTTTGAGACCCTCATCCCCAATAAAAAGATCACTCCCCCCTCTTTTTTCCCCCCTCCCCCCCCCCCCCCCCCCCCAAACCTTTGGTCTAAGGGACACAGATTTGAAAGGATATCGAGGACAACTGGTTTAGCCTTACCACCCTTACAGTCTACTGTCCCATCTCTTATCTCCCTTACCTCAAATCCATATTGCCTTCCAAATCCATTCCCATCTTTCTTGGAACTCCATGTTTGAATCCCTCCAATCCGGTTTCTGCCCCTGCCGCAGTAGCGAAACAGCAGCTCTTAATCTCATGCAGTAGGACAGCAAGTGAAATAAATGAGGGGGAACTAGTAAATAAGGCCAGTAAGACTAAGGAAGAGCAGGCAGGGAGATGTTGTGGAGCACAGTGGGACTGGTAGTTTGAAATGCATTTGTTTCAATGCGAGAAGTATAACAGGAAAGGCAGATGAACTTAGAGCTTGGATTAGTACTTGGAACTATGATGTTGCTATTAGAGACTTGGTTGAGGGAAGGACAGGATTGGCAGCTAAATGTTCCAGGATTTAGAAGCTTCAGGCGGGATAGAGGGGGATGTAAAAGGGGTGGGGAATTGCATACTTGTTCAGGAGAATATCACAGCTGTACTGCGGGAGGACACCTCAGAGGGGTTGTGCAGCAAGGCAATATGGGTGGAGCTCAGGAATAGGAAGGGTGCAGTCACGATGTTGGGGGTTTTCTACAGGCCTCCCAACAGCCAGCGGGAGGTAGAGGAGCAGATATGTAGACAGATTTTGGAAAGATGTAAAGGTAACAGGATTGTAGTGGTGGGTGATCTTAACTTCCCCTATATTGACTGGGACTCACTTAGTGCTAGGGGCTTAGATGGGGCAGAATTTGTAAGAAGCATCCAGGAGGGCTTCTTGAAACAATATGTAGATAGTCCAACTAGGGATGGGGCCATACTGGACCTGGTATTGGGGAATGAGCCTGGCCAGGTGGTTGAAGTTTCAGTAGGGGAGCATTTCGGGAACAGTGACCATAATTCCATAAGTTTTAAGGTACTTGTGGATAAGGATAAGAGTAGTCCTCTGGTGAAGGTGCTAAATTGGGGGAAGGCTAATTATAACAATATTAGGCAGGAACTGAAGAATTTAGACTGGGGACGGCTGTTTGAGGGTAAATCAACATCTCACATGTGGGAGTCTTTCAAATGTCAGTTGATTAGAATCCAGGACCAGCATGTTCCTGTGAGGAAGAAGGATAAGTTTGGTAAGTTTCGGGAAACTTGGATAAAGCAGGATATTGTGAGCCTAGTCAAAAAGAAAAGGGAAGCATTCATAAGGACTGGAAGGCTAGCAACAGACTAATCCCTTGAATATAAAGACAGTAGAAAAGAACAAGCAAGGAGTCAGGAGGGCTAAAAGGGGTCATGAAAAGTCATTGGCAAACAGGATTAAGGATAATCCCAAGGCTTTTTATACATGTACAAAGAGCAAGAGGGTAACTAGGGAAAGGGTTGGCCCGCTCAAGGACAGAGAAGGGAATCTATGTGTGGAGCCAGAGGAAATGGGTGAGGTACTAAATGAGTACTTTGCATCAGTATTCACCAAAGAGAAGGACTTGGTGGTGGATGATGAGCCTAGGGAAGGGAGTGCAGATAGTCTCAGTCATCTCATTATCAAAAAGGAGGAGGTGTTTGGTGTCTTGCAAAGCATTAAGGTAGATAAGTCCCCAGGGCCTGATGGGATCTACCCCAGAATACTAAGGGAGGCAAGGGAAGAAATTGCTGGGGTCTTGACAGAAATTTTTGCAACCTCATTGGCTACAGGTGAGATCCCAGAGGACTGGAGAATAACCAATGTTGTTCCTTTGTTTAAGAAGGGTAGCAAAGATAATCCAGGAAATTATAGGCCGGTGAGCTTTACGTCAGTGGTAGGGAAATTATTAGAGAGGATTCTTCGGGACAGCATTTACTGCCATTTGGAAACAAACGAACTTATTAGCGAGAGGCAGCATGGTTTTGTGAAGGGGAGGTCGTGTCTTACTAACTTGATTGAGTTTTTTGAGGAAGTGATGAAGATGATTGATGAAGGAAGGGCAGTGGATGTTATCTATATGGACTTCAGTAAAGCCTTTGACCAAGGTCCCTCATGGCAGACTGGTACAAAAGGTGAAGTCACACGGGATCAGAGGGGAGCTGGCAAGATGGATACAGAACTGGCTCAGTCATAAAAGACAGAGGGTAGCAGTGGAAGGGTGCTTTTCTGAATGGAGGGATGTGACTAGTGGTGTTCCGCAGGGATCAGTGCTGGGACCTTTGCTGTTTGTAGTATATATAAATGATTTGGAGGAAAATGTAGTTGGTCTGATTAAGTTTGCGGACGACACAAAGGTTGGTTTGCGGATAATGATGAGGATTGTCAGAGGATACAGCAGGATATGGATCGGTTGGAGACTTGGGTGGAGAAATGGCAGATGGAGTTTAATCTGGACAAATGTGAGGTAATGCATTTTGGAAAATCTATTGCAGGTGGGAAGTATACAGTAAATGGCAGAACCCTTGGGTGTATTGACAGGCAGAGAGATCTGGGCATACAGGTCCACAGGTTACAAAGTGGCAACGCAGGTGGATAAGGTAGTCAAGAAGGCATACTTGCAGCATGCTTGCCTTCATCGGTCAGGGCACAGAGTATAAAAATTGGCAAGTCATGTTGCAGCTGTACAGAACTTTAGTTAGGCCACACTTAGAATATTGCGTGCAATTCTGGTCGCTACACTACCAGAAGGACGTGGAGGCTTTGGAGAGGGTACAGTGGAGGTTTACCAGGATGTTGCCTGGTCTGGAGGGCATTAGTTATGAGGAGAGGTTGGATAAACTCGGATTGTTTTCACTGGAACGACGGAGGTGGAGGGGTGACATGATAGAGGTTTACAAAATTATGAGCGGCATGGACAGAGTGGATAGTCAGAAGCATTTTCCCAGGGTGGAAGAGTCAGTTACTAGGGGACATGGGTTTAAGGTGAGCGGGGCAAAGTTTAGAGGGAATGTGCGAGGCAAGTTCTTTACACAGAGGGTGCTGAGTGCCTGGAACTTGCTGCTGGGGGAGGTGGTGGAAGCAGGTACGATAGCGACGTTTAAGAGGCATCTTGACAAATACATGAATTAGAATTAGAATATTACAGCGCAGTACAGGCCCTTCGGCCCTCGATGTTGCGCCGATCATCTGACCTACACTATTCCATTTACATCCATATGTCTATCCAATGACCACTTAAATGCCCTTAAAGTTGGCGAGTCTACTACTGTTGCAGGCAGGGCGTTCCACGCCCCTACTACTCTCTGCGTAAAGAAACTACCTCTGACATCTGTCCTATATCTTTCACCCCTCAACTTAAAGCTATGTCCCCTCGTGTTTGCCATCCTCATCCGAGGAAAAAGACTCTCACTATCCACCCTATCTAACCCTCTGATTATCTTGTATGTCTCTATTAAGTCACCTCTCCTCCTCCTTCTCTCTAACGAAAACAACCCCAAGTCCCTCAGCCTTTCCTCGTAAGACCTTCCTTCCATACCAGGCAACATCCTAGTAAATCTCCTCTGCACCCTTTCCAAAGCTTCGACATCCTTCCTATAATGCGGTGACCAGAACTGCACGCAATACTCCAGGTGCGGCCTCACCAGAGTTTTGTACAGCTGCATCATGACCCCGTGGCTCTGAAACTCGATCCCCCTACTAATAAAGGCTAACACACCATATGCCTTCTTAACAGCCCTATTAACCTGGGTAGCAACTTTCAGGGATTTATGTACCTGGATACCAAGATCTCTCTGCTCATCTACACTACCAAGAATCTTCCCATTAGCCCAGTACTCTGCATTGCTGTTACTCCTTCCAAAGTGAATCACCTCACACTTCTCCGCATTAAACTCCATTTGCCATCTCTCAGCCCAGCTCTGCAGCCTATCTATGTCCCTCTGTACCCTACAACACCCTTCGACACTATCCACAACTCCACCGACCTTCGTGTCATCCGCAAATTTACTAACCCACCCTTCTACACCCTCATCCAGGTCGTTTATAAAAATGACAAACAGCAGTGGCCCCAAAACAGAACCTTGCGGTACACCACTAGTAACTAAACTCCAGGATGAACATTTGCCATCAACCACCACCCTCTGTCTTCTTTCAGCTAGCCAATTTCTGATCCAAAGCTCTAAATCACCTTCAACCCCATACTTGCGTATTTTCTGCAATAGCCTACCGTGGGGAACCTTATCAAACGCCTTACTGAAATCCATATACACCACATCCACGGCTTTACCCTCATCCACCTGTTTGGTCACCTTCTCGAAAAACTCAATAAGGTTTGTGAGGCACGACCTACCTTTCACAAAACCGTGCTGACTATCGCAAATGAACTTATTCTTTTCAAGATGATTATAAATCCTGTCTCTTATAACCTTTTCCAACATTTTACCCACAACCGAAGTAAGGCTCACAGGTCTATAATTACCAGGGCTGTCTCTACTCCCCTTCTTGAACAAGGGGACAACATTTGCTATCCTCCAGTCCTCCGGCACTACTCCTGTCGACAATGACGACTTGAAGATCAACAACAACGGCTCTGCAATCTCCTCCCTGGCTTCCCAGAGAATCCTAGGATAAATCCCATCTGGCCCAGGGGACTTATCTATTTTCACTCTTTCCAAAATTGCTAACACCTCCTCCTTGTGAATCTCAATCCCATCTAGCCTAGTAGGCTGTATCTCAGTAATCTCCTCGGCAACATTTTCTTTCTCTACTGTAAATACTGACGAAAAATATTCATTTAACGCTTCCCCTATCTCCTCTGATTCCGCACACAACTTCCCACTACTATCCTTGATTGGCCCTGTTCTAACTCTTATCATTCGTTTATTCCTGATATACCTATAGAAAGCCTTAGGGTTTTCTTTGATCCTATCCGCCAATGACTTCTCGTGTCCTCTCCTTGCTCTTCTTAGCCCTCCCTTTAGATCCTTCCTGGCTAGCTTGTAACTCTCAAGCGCCCTAACTGAGCCTTCACGTCTCATCCTAACATAAGCCGCCCTCTTCCTCTTGACAAGCGCTTCAACTTCTTGAGTAAACCACGGCTCCCTTGCTCGACAACTTCCTCCCTGCCTGACAGGTACATACTTATCAAGGACACGCATTAGCTGCTCCTTGAATAAGCTCCACATTTCGTTTGTGCCCATCCCCTGCAGTTTCCTTCCCCATCCTACACATCCTAAATCTTGCCTAATCGCGTCATAATTTCCTTTCCCCCAGCTATAATTCTTGCCCTGCGGTATATACCTGTCCCTGCCCATCGCTAAGGTAAACCTAACCGAATTGTGATCACTATCGCCAAAGTGCTCACCTACATCTAAATCGAACACCTGGCCGGGTTCATTACCCAGTACCAAATCCAATGTGGCATCGCCCCTGGTTGGCCTGTCCACATACTGTGTCAGAAAACCCTCCTGCACACACTGGACAAAAACAGACCCATCTAAAGTACTCGAACTATAGTATTTCCAGTCAATATTTGGAAAGTTAAAGTCCCCCATAACCACTACCCTGTTACTCTCGCTCCTGTCGAGAATCATCTTCGCTATCCTTTCCTCTACATCTCTGGAACTATTCGGAGGTCTATAGAAAACTCCCAACAGGGTGACCTCTCCTCTCCTGTTTCTAACCTCGGCCCAGACTACCTCAGTAGACGAGTCCTCAAACGTCCTTTCTGCCGCTGTAATACTTTCCTTGATTAACAATGCCACACCCCCCCCTCTTTTACCCTCTTCTCTGTTCTTTCTGAAACATCTAAATCCCGGAACCTGCAACATCCATTCCTGCCCCTGCTCTACCCATGTCTCCGAAATGGCCACAACATCAGGATCCCAGGTACCAACCCATGCTGCAAGCTCACCCACCTTATTCCGGATGCTCCTGGCGTTGAAGTAGACAAACTTTAAACCAAGTTCTTGCTTGCCAGTGCCCTCTTGCGTCCCTGTAACCTTATCCCCTACCTCACTACTCTCAACAGCCTGTACACTGGCACTGCAATTTAGGTTCCCATTCCCCTGCTGATTTAGTTTAAACCCCCCCGAAGAGCACTAACAAATCTCCCCCCCAGGATATTGGTACCCCTCTGGTTCAGGTGAAGACCATGAATAGGATGGGAATAGAGGGATACGGTACCCGGAAGTGCAGAAGGTTTTAGTTTAGGCAGGCATCCAGATGGTACAGGCTTGGAGGGCCGAATGGCCTGTTCCTGTGATGTACTGTTCTTTGTTCTTTGAATGACATGCTATCCTATGTGATTGTGACAAAGGTAAACTATCCCTGCTTGCACTTCCTGACCTATCTACAGGCTTTGGCACAGCTGACCACACCATCCTCCTCCAGCACCTCTTCAATGTCGTCTAGCTGTGTGGGACTGTCACCTGGTTCCATTCTTGTCTAATTGCAGCCAGAGAATCATTTGCAATGGATTCTCTTCTTGCTCCCACACTGTTAACTCTGGTGTCTCCCAAGGATCTATCCTTGGCCCCCTCCAATTTCTTGCCTGCGTGCTGCCCCTCGGTGACATCATCCGAAAATACGACATTAATTTTCACATGTATGCTAATGACACTCTGCTGTACTTCACCACCACTTCTCTCGACTCCTCCACTGTTGCTAAATTATCCAACTACTTATCTGACATCCAGTACTGGATGAGCAAAAATTTCCTCCAATTAAATATCGGAAAGACAGAAGTCATTGTTTTCAGTCCCCATTCCAAACTCCATTCCCTAGCTACCAACTCCATTCCTATCTCTGGCAACAGTCTGAGATTAAGCCAGTCTGTTCACAACCTTGGTTTCACATTTGACCTTGAGATGAGCTTCCAATCTCATATTTGTGCCATCACCTAAGACTACCTATTTCCACCTTAGCCCATGCCTCAGCTTATTTGCTGAAACCCTCATTCATGTCTTCGCTCCCTCTCGACTTGACTTTTCCAATGAACTTCTGGCTGGTCTCTCACATTCTACTATCCGTAAACTTGGGGTCATCCAAAACACTGCCTATCTTAACTCGCACCAGTTCCCATTTCCCCTATAATTCCTGTGCTTGCTGACCCATATCAGCTCCCGGTCAAGCAACATCTTGATTTATAAAATTCTCATCCTTGTTTTCAAATCCCTCCATGACCTCGTCCCTCCCTATCTCTGTCGTCTCTTCCAGCCCCACAACCCTCCAAGATATCTGTGCTCCTCTTGCGCATCCCTGACTTTAATTGCTCCAGCATTGGTGGTTGCCTAGGCCCCAAGTTCTGGAATATCCTCCCTATGTCATTCCACCTCTTCAACTCTTTTTCCTCCTTTTTAAGACACTCCTTAAAACCTACCTCTTTGACCAAGCTTTTGGTCATCTGACCTAATATCCCTAAATGTGGCTTGGTGTCATACTTTGATAATGTTCCTGGAAAGTGCCTTGGGATGTTTTATTATGTTGACCCTAGCTCCTGCGTGCAGGAGGATGGTTAGGTGAGTTAAGTTGTGTGCTGTAGAAATGACTGAATAGGACTGTCCATTGAAGGGTCCAAAGCATCCACTATTCAATATTTTCAGTCTGTCTTGTTCCAGTGTTTATAAATCTGCTTGCGGCTTGATTACTTTTACACAGCAGGTGGTTCCAATCTGGAATGCACTGCCTGAAAGGGTGCTGGAGGCAGGTTTAATCATGGCTTTCAAAATGGAATTAGATAGTACGTGGAAGAAAAATTGCAGGGCTATGGGGTAAAAGTGGGGAAGTGAAGTTAACTAAATTGCTGTTGCAGAGAACTGGCATGGAGTCGATGGACCAAATGGCCCCCTTCTGTGCTGTAATCATTGTATGATTCTACATAAATGTAAGCTGTTGCTGTAACACACAAAGCAAAACTCTCAATGCTGGTTGCATAAATGCCTGTGTTTCCCCTGTGACTATAGAATCCCCTATGACCATTGCATTTCTACACTTTGCAGTATAGTCATTCGCCCCTCTGGGCCATGGATGTGTTCTACACTGCACTGATTGGGTACTGTCACCCTCAGATATTCAGCACACACGGAGGATTTCTGCGCTGCCTGCTGGATAGCCACCTGCTATCTTCCTCAACTTTTCTGAATTAACCTCATCCTAGAATGTGTGCTCCAGGAAATTCTCAGCTTCATGTATGCCCTTCTGTGACCTTAGCTACTGGAGGCAATTCCTGCACATGTAGTTATCCAGGACATTTGAAATATCGTGAGTTCCCACAAAGCAAACGAATTGCAGAGAATGGGTCTTGGCTGTCCCATATTTTTGTTTTTTTTTTTAAAACCCCTTTAGATCCAATTTAATTACTGATTTTTATACATTTACTGTTCACAAAATCTTCACTTGGGGAAATGCAAGTTTTCTTTTAAAGGATGTCGGCAATTCCATACCAGAACTGGACATTGTTTCCCAAATGTGAATGTACCAAAGTTTCGTCTAGTCCTAAGTATAGTCGTCTTTATACTTAATGGTCCAAGCTATGCAACTGAAACCCCATTTGCTTTCTCTATAGCCATATTATGCTGTTAGTGTTTTATTTGGGAAGAATATATCTCTCGATTTACCAGATAGGATTGATCACTGTTTGGAGTGTAGACCAAAACAAGCAGTCAGAATATAGAGGAAAAGTTACCATCTACAACTGCATGTTGCTGGAAAACTAAACGTTGTCTGGATGCTTAACTCTGGAATGGTTAGAGGTGAATAGTTTTTTTAATGTTAACCTTTTTAAAATTCAAACTAGATTATACATAATCCGGTACAGAGATCAATGTGGTGCTTTCACTATTGCTATTCAGCCTTTCCAGAGAGCTTTACCATTCAGTTTACATATTTACTATGAACACATTTGTGAATGTACCAAGTTAACCTGTTCCTTCATTGAGTAGAATACCTACAAATCTGTAGAAACTTACAAATGTACATCACGAGTGCAATTAATTATATTTTCAACTACAAGACAAACTGCAGAATTTTCTTTTTTAAAGTTGACTGTCAATGAACCTAAATTGTGTGTAATGGGAATTCTATCCTGGGTCATTAACTGACCCTTTATTTAAAAAAAAAATTGAGAAGCGTGTTGCCTTAACCAAGCGACTAATCAAAAAGTTCAGAACCAATGGGTATGTCATTATGTGCAATGCTGTCTTTATTGCCTATGCCACTTACTACTTGGTGTACTCTGGTGTCTCCTGGTGATACTGTTTGCTCCATTTCAGGAGCATAGTTCATTGGTTTCTATATTTCACATGGCAGAGGTTGTAAATTGGTTCACTGAAGGGTTCTGCTCAATCGTTGTTTGCAGCTCCTTGAATCAGCAACCCTTTGCATGTTATGCATTTCTTAATGATTGGTCTCTAGCCCTGGCTCCACCTTGTTCTAAGCACTGATGAGATTTGGTATTACCTTGGTTTCTAGCATTAACAGTTTTAAATTAACCTGCTAGAAACAATTCCATTTTGAAGTTTAATATTGGATTTCAAGACCATAAACTGAAGAATTATCTGAATTAAATGAAGGTATTGATTAGAAACAGTGGTGCTAAAAGATCTAGTCTGTGCAACAACAGTCATGACACTCAAATCCTTGCATTATGCTACCAGCTGCTTTTTTTTTAAAACTATATCATCACAATCTCTAAATAGAGAACTTGTTGAGTAAAGAACATGCTTATGATAGAATTATTTTCAAAAAGCGAGCAACTTGTGTTCACTTTAGATTACTGAATCCTAGGACTGGACAGCTACAAACTTATAAACATTTTCTACCAACTGTATTTTGGCATGGTTGTTAATTATCTTTCTTGCTGCAGGGAGTCGATTTTTGGTCGAATGTGGGATTTTACTTCAGATTTCTCCCGTGGTGATACTGCTTACACAAAAGTGGCACTGGATCGGCATATAGACACAACATATTTTCAGGAACCTTGTGGGTATGTGCATTTTTTTTTTTTGAAGAATTACTTTTTTCATTTCTCACTTGTCACCTACCATTCCCCAGCTAAAGTTTAAGGCAGATGATGTGGATCTGTATTTCTGTTGACCCCAATGTTAAGGTTCACCAGTCCACTTGTATGCCTTTCCTTCCTTTTAAGGGAGGAAAAGACCAAAAACACTTGGTTCTTAAATATTGTCTGTCTCGACCTAGCTGTTTCCCTTTTTTTTTAAAAAAAAAGGTGGGTAGGATAGTCATTAAATTGACATGAAATTTCAAGCTCTAACTTTTAAAATGCCATATTGGATTCTAACAGAGTGTTGTAATCTTTCTTCATCTCTGAGACAGAAGAAGAATGTTCCAGATTTGATACCCTATCTGAGGTACTGATCTTGGTTGGGAGTTCAAAGGGGTAGAAAGGGGAAAAATTGACTAGAATTCACACTCTAAATCACTAATGAACTCTGCCTATGGATGATACCTCATTGTTGAATGACCATCTGAACCTTGACTCATAATTAAATAGTAGCCTTGGGCAAGGTGCTGGAGGTCAGTTGGTGCCTGTGAAATTGGAGCCCATCATGGAAGTGCCACATTTAGGAAAGAATTGGGGGAAATCTGTGTTCCTTGAGAGTAATGAAAAACCAAACATTTTTGTGCATTTGGCCCTGATTAAAATCAGACCTCCAGCCCAGTGCTCCAACTGCCTGTCTTGCTTAATGTGAAAATATAATCTGCTTAAGCATCCGAAGAACTTTTTCAATGATCTGGTCCAGTTGGAATCCAAATTAAATCATTGATTTAATTTGACATACACCATTGTTTGAGGTATTGGGTTAAGGACTAATTGTCTGTCTAATTAGTCTGGATTATATTCCAGCAATCTTCCTAGAGATGAAGGGATGTTCATATCATTCAGTAACAGATAATCTGAGCCCTAAATTAATTTTGGTAGTTATGTTGTTTGTCATCCATCCTTCTGACTTCTGCCTTTTTTTTTCTTTAAGAGTTCAATTGTTCCATTGTCTGAGGCATGACGGAACTGGTGGAAGAACTCTATTGCAAGATGGATTTAATGCTGCAAACAATGTGCGAAAAGAAAATCCACATAACTTTGAAGTACTTGCTAAAGTACCAATAAAACATGAATACATAGAAAATGTAGGAGTATGCCACAATCACATGATTGGAATTGGACCAGTTCTGAATGTATATCCATGGAGTAATGAATTGTTCATGATAAGGTGAGAGCGAGCAACAGATGTTAATTTTTCCATCCTCCCACTGAAGGAGCATATGTACAACCACCTGGAGACACTTCAGGTGGCAGTGGCTGTCCAGTAGGGGGAAGTGTCTAACTTTTTTCTCAGTGTCTTTTACTCCTCTAGATAAAGTATGAACTTGTGATTCAATGGTATTATCCCTTAAATTGGATGAATACATTAACCTTTAAGGATTGGTGTAAATTAATCTAAAAGATGGTTGAGATTGGGATGAACTGTATTCTGGTTTGAGCTTCACATTAAATTATTTCAGAATAATGTTTTAAGATTGAGTGTCTTTCTCTTTATCTCTTTTTAACTGGCCGTTTTCTCCCCTTTTCCATGAAACATTTTGGACAGTGTGACTTAGTGCTACACTCTGTTTTTCCCACAAGATGATTGAGAGAATCTGCTTTTAGTTTTACAGAAATTACAAAATGGAAATAGGCCATCATTTCCAAAACCGTGGTGCTGGTATTCCTCCGTGAGCAGTAATCCTAATCCCATGTGTCCATCCTGCTCCTGTATCACTTCAGTCTTTTCTTTAATCGGGTATCGAACATTCTTTAAATGTTAACATGGTCTGTGGATTCAACATTTAGCTCCAGTAATGTAGCCTCACAACCTTCTCTGTTTTAATAACCAGAAGTTTCTCCTGCTCAGTTTTGGATCTCTTGCAATTAATCCTGTATCCATGTCCCTTTTTAGATCCCTTTAGAAAGAAACAGACTGTTTCCAGTGGTTACTGTCCCACCTTTTTATCAAATTGCCCCATAATTTTTGTTCCAACAGAGCCCCAACTTTTCAAATCTCCAAGTTTCCTAACAATGAGCAGCTTCTTTCTGACTATTGCTTTGTCTATAGGTATAACAATTATGACAGAACAGTAATCAGCACAGTGCCTCATGATGTTGTCCACCAATGGTATGTTGCACACCGAGCCCTTACAACAGAACTCAGGAAGCCAGAGAATGAAATCTGGGTGAAACTTAAACCTGGAAAGGTAAGAGAGCAGTTGATACAGTTTGGGTATCAAATTATGTAGGTTCTAAATATTGTTACAAATCCCTCTCCTGCTCTTAATCTTTGCCTACACTGCAGTTGCACACAAGGAGGCAAATGGCATACTGGTACTGCTTGTCAATTGAACCAATATATTCACTTGCTTGAATCAACAGAACTGTTACTGTAAAGCAAATTTTGTTTTTGGATGCCCAACTTTAAAATATGGCAGTTCCCAAGAGGACTGGGTGAGTTGGCTTGTCTGCAAGATCCATTTACCACCTGGAATTGCAGTTTGTAATAATGGCCCAGCCTACCTACTATCTTTTTTTTAAATTCATTCATGGGATGTGGGCGTCACTGGCCAGGCCAGCATTTATTGCCCATCCCTAATTGCCCTTGAGAAGGTGGTGGTGAGCTGCCTTCTTGAACTGCTGCAGTCCATTTGGGGTAGGTATACTCACAGTGCTGTTAGGAAGGGAGTTCCAGGATTTTGACCCAGCGACAGTGAAGGAATGGTGATATAGTTCCAAGTCAGGATTGTGTGTGACTTGGAGGGGAACTTGCAGGTGGTGGTCCCATGCATTTGCTGCCCTTGTCCTTCTAGTTGGTAGAGGTCGCGGATTTGGAAGGTGCTGTCTAAGGAGCCTCGGTGCATTGCTGCGGTGCATCTTGTAGACGGTACACACTGCTGCCACTGTGCGTCGGTTGTGGAGGGAGTGAATGTTTGGAGATGGGGTGCCAATCAAGTGGGCTGCTTTGTCCTGGATGGTGTCGAGCTTCTTGAGTGTTGTTGGAGCTGCACCATCCAGGCAAGTGGAGAGTATTCCATCACACTCCTGACTTGTGCCTTGTAGATGGTGGACAGGCTTTGGGGAGTCAGGAGGTGAGTTACTCGCCTCAGGATTCCTAGCCTCTGACCTGCTCTTGTAGCCACAGTATTTATATGGCTACTCCAGTTCAGTTTCTGGTCAATGGTAGCCCCTAGGATGTTGATAGTGGGGGATTCAGCAATGGTAATGCTGTTGAATGTCATGGGGAGATGGTTAGATTCTCTCTTGTTGGAGATGGTCATTGCCTGGCACTTGTGTGGCACGAATGTTACTTGCCACTTATCAGCCCAAGCCTGGATATTGTCCAGGTCTTGCTGCATTTCTACATGGACTGCTTCAGTATCTGAGGTGTCACAAATGGTGTTGAACATTGTGCAATCATCAGCGAACATCCCCACTTCTGACCTAATGATTGAAGGAAGGCCATTGATGAAGCAGCTGAAGATGGTTGGGCCTAGGTACTACCCTGAGGAACTCCTGCAGTGATGTCCTGGAGCTCAGATAATTGACCTCCAACAACAACAACCATCTTCCTTTGCGCTAGGTATGACTCCAGCCAGTGGAGGGTTTTCCCCCTGATTCCCATTGACCTCAGTTTTGCTAGGCCTCCTTGATGCCATACTCTTATCAAATGCTGCCTTGATGACCAGGGCAGTCACTCTCACCTCACCTCTTGAATTCAGCTGTTTTATCCATGTTTGAACCAAGGCTGTGATGAGGTCAGGAGCTGAGTGGCCCTGGCGGAACCCAAACTGAGCGTCACTGAGCAGGTTATTGCTAAGCAAGTGCTGCTTGATGGCACTGTTGATGACACCTTCCATCACTGTACTGATGATAGAGAGTAGGCTGATGGGGCGGTAATTGGCCGGGTTGGACTCGTCCTGCTTTTTGTGTACAGGACATATCTGGCCAATTTTCCACATTGCAGGGTAGATGCCAGTGTTGTAGTTGTACTGGAACAGCTTGGCTAGGGGCGCGGCAAGTTCTGGAGCACAGGTCTTCAATACTATTGCCGGAATATTGTCGGGGCCCATAGCTTTTGCAGTGTCCAGTGCCTTCAGTCGCTTCTTGACATCATGCGGAGTGAATCGAATTGGCTGAAGTCTGGCATCTGTGATGCTGGGGACTTCAGGAGGAGGCCGAGATGGATCATCAACTCTGCACTTCTGGCTGAAGATTGTTGCAAATGCTTCAGCCTTATCTTTCGCACTGATGTGCTGGGCTTCCCCCATCATTGAGGATGGGGATATTTGTGGAACCACCTCCTCCAGTTAGTTTAACTGTCCACCACCATTCACGGCTGGATGTGGCAGGACTGCAGAGCTTGGATCTGATCTGTTGGTTATGGGATTGCTTAGCTCTGTCTATCACATGCTGCTTATGCAGTCTGGCATGCAGATAGTCCTGTGTTCTAGCTTCACCAGGTTGACACCTCATTTTGAGGTCTGCCTGGTGCTGCTCCTGGCATGCCCTCCTGCACTCTTTGTTGAAACAGGGTTGGTCTCCTGGCTTGATGGTAATGGTAGAGTGGGGATGTGCCGGGTCATGAGGTTACAGATTGTGGTTGAGTACAGTGCTGCTGATGGCCCACAGTGCCTCATGGATGCCCAGTTTTGCATTGCTAGATCTGTTCGAAATCTATCGCATTTAGCACTGTAGTAGTGCCACACAACATGATGGAGGGTATCCTCACTGTGAAGGCGTGACTTCGTCTCCACAAGGACTGTGCGGCGGGCACTCCTACCAATACTATCATGGACAGATGCATCTGCAGCAGGCAGATTGGTGAGGAGGAGGTCAAATATGTTTTCCCCTCTTGTTGGTTCCCTCACCACCTGCCGCAACCCAGTCTAGCAGATATGTCCAGCTCGGTCAGTAGTGGTGCTACCGAGCCACTCTTGGTGATGGACATTGACGTCCCCCACCCAGAGTACATTTTGTGCCCTCTCCTCCCTCCGTGCTTCCTCCAAGTGCTGTTCAACATGGAGGAGTACTGACTCATCAGCTGAGGGAGGGCAGTAGGTGGTAATCAGCAGGAGGTTTCCTCGTCCATGTTTTGATCTGATGCCATGAGACTTCATGGGGTCCAGAGTCGATATTGAGGACTCCCAGGGCAACTCCCTCCCTACTGTATACCACTGTGACACCATCTCTGATGGGTCTGTCCTGCCGATGGGACAGGACATACCCGGGGATGGTGAAGGCAGTGTCTGGGACATTGTCTGTAAGGTATGATTCTGTGAGTATGACTATGTCAGGCTGTTGCTTGACTAGTCTGTGGGACAGCTCTCCCAACTTTGGCACAAGCCCCTGGATGTTAGTAAGGAGGACTTTGCAGGGTCGACAGGGCTGGGTTTGCCGTTGTCTTTTCCGGTGCCTAGGTCGATGCCGGGTGGCCCGTCCAGTTTCATTCCTTTTTATTGACTTTGTAGCGGTTAGACACTGAGTGGCTTGCTAGGCCATTTCAGAGGGCATGTAAGAGTCAACCACATTGCTGTGGGTCTGGAGTCCCATGTAGGCCAGACCAGGTTAGGACAGCAGATTTCCTTCCCTAAAGGACATTAGTGAACCAGATGGGTTTTTACAACAATCGACAATCGTTTCTTGGCCATCATTAGACTAGCTTTTAATTCCAGATTTATTAATTGAATTCAAATTCCACCTTCTGCTATGGTGGGATTTGAACCCATATTCCCAGAGCAATACCTTGGTCTCTAGGTTACTAGTCCAGTGACAATACCACTACACCACTGCCTCCTCCAGAGCAAGTGCATGACTCATCCATGATGTTTTTAGTGATCTCACAACTTTAGTTTTGACATAGTCCTGCATTCTGTCGTAGATTAATACATTTAGGTAACACACAATTCCACCCCATCAAAATATTGTGTTTATGTAAATGTTTTCAATAGACTTATTTAGAATGGCATAACTATCCATTAATTCTAAACCTTAAATGACTAACTCTGCAGGATTCAGATCAGGGTTATTTATGTTGGAGATGCAAAAATTGTGTAGTTCATGATTTCTGAAATGGAAATTCTCCTGGGCATTAGTCTAATCTGACACCCATACATTTATCTCTAGCTGAGATGAAAGGGGCATGTCCCTTCTTACTCTGGATAAGACATTGAGAGAAAGTTTATGCCTGATCTATGATAAATGTTGACATGGAACACTGACTGCAGCTTTAATTGCAAATTTAAGTTCAAAGTTCACTATTTTCCATAAACTAGTTTATTTGAATACTCTGGCTCAGAACTGTAGTTAATTATAGGGTACTTTGTGGCAAACAACTACTTTATTCCTTATGCCCTTGTTAAGCATTTTTTATCCAGCTCTCTTGTGCATGTTTAAAGGCTGTATTTGCATAGCATTCATTATTAGCCTTTTTAGAAAAACTCAGCATGTTAAACTTCATCTAAATGTGCAGATTCATTTACTCCAGTTTTACTGTTTTTAAAAAAAAACTCAACCCTTTTGCTGTAGTATTTGTTTAAATATTGATGTAGAGCTGTTGAAGTGCTGGTGTGTTGCCCTTGAACAGCTGTTTATTTCATTCTGTTTGTGATTGACCTACTTGTGGATGAATATGGAAGTTATTGTATCTGCCCTCCATTTTCACTGCAATCTGAGGAGGGAAAGAGGGGCAAAGTACTGTCAACTTGTACATGTGCAATTGATTAAATGTAGAATATCTGTGAGCTATATACTAAAGCTGTTTCTGGATTTTGAACACTTCTCTGCATCTCTCCTTGGAAACAAATCTTTGGGATGGGAAGAACAATGTTAAGTTTCTTTTACATTAGTTGCTCCATACTGCAAAGTCAAAACCCTGGTTTACATGCGCTGAAATGGTAACATTTTAACGCTGCTTGTATCTACTGCAGGTTTTATTTGTTGACAATTGGAGAGTCCTACATGGCCGTGATGCATTTACTGGCTACCGTCGGCTGTGTGGCTGTTACCTGATGAGAGATGACGTGCTGAACACTGCAAGAATTCTTGGCATTGAGATTTGAAAACACTGAACTTTGAAAGCAACAAATAGTGTATGGCAGAGTTCTGGCATTTCTGAATTTTAAACTTATTTTTGAACTTGTAATGCATGTATTGATGAAACAATATTTTTCAAAATAAATTTTATTTTGCTTTCCTTGCTGAACTAAAACATTTTGCATAAAGTGAGTTTTAATGCTTTAAATATAAATTTTATATTGTCACATTTCAACCACTCTCCTTCACTTCCCTCTTGTCTTACCCTTCCAAAAAATGGTGGTTGCTTCTAACGGGTTAATGAAGTTCATTATTCCAGTAATAAAAATAGAAAGTGCTGGAAATACTCAGGTCAGGTAGCATCTGTGGAGAGAGAAGCAGAGTTAACACTTCAGGTCTGTGACCTTTCATCAGAACAGATGCTGCCTGACCTGAGTATTTGCAGCACTTTCTGTTTTTATTTCAGATTTCCAGCATCTGTGGTATTTTGCTTTTATTATTCATTGTCCCAGTAATGTGAAGTGGAATTCACTAACTTTACACTGATACCAAAACAATTTATTTCTTTCTTTCAGGGAGGAGTTTGAATGGGGAGTTTGTACGACAGGACCTAGGATGTGCTCTCTACACTACACATTGTAATGTTTAGTTTAACAGCATTCATAATTGGAAGTTCAGCTAGTTTCAGTATGTAATCTGCCTCAACTTCAAATCCTGTAGTGTTCATTGAACATGTTAGCTCGATGACTGCTCATCCATATTGCAATGTCTCCTTTTACAAAGAGAACATTCAGAGTACAGATCACTGGTCTAGACTTGTCATTTGGCGCTTTCTCTATTAATCATTTTCTGTGACTATAAAAACTGCAGTGTTTATGGATAAGATGTTATGCAACGTCTAGTAAAAGCATAACATTTATTGCTGCATGCTCTTAAAAATAGCATAAACTGTAGGTTAGCACAGTCTACTTGCTTTATTCAGATAAAATTTGGACATTAGGATGTTTTGATCTACTATGCAACCCAAACCATGATATTCTGGCAATGTAGTGCAGTAACATTGTCTTTTGACACAAGGATAATTGGGAAATGAGGGAATGGCAGATGTTCATATGAATTAAAGAAGTTGTTATAGCGAAATTAAGGGGGCTAACAGCTGACAGATTACCTGGACCTGGTGATCTACTTAAGAGGTGACTAGAGATAGTGGATGCATTGGTTCTGATCTTTCAGAATTACCTAGGTAGCAAATATAACCCATCAAGAAAGCGATGAGAGAGAAACAGAACTAATAGGCCAGTTAACCTTGCATCAGTAGTAGGGAAAATGCTGGAATCCATTATTAGGGATCTGCTAACATGATAAAATCAGAAGATTGTGTGGAGTGAACATGGAATTATGAAAGTGAAATGGTGTTTGACAGATCTGTTAGAGCTTTTTGTGGTTGTAACTGCAGAGGAGATTTGGGAAACCAATAGAGAGAGTGTATTTGGATTTTCAAAAAGCTTTTAAGGTGCCACATGAGATTATTGCAAAATTGGGTTTATGGGATTTAGGGTAATATATTGGTATGCATTAAAGATTGGTTAATGGACTGAAAAGAGTCGGAACAAATAAATCATTTTTGGGTTGGCAGGCTGTAACTGGGAACTGCACGATCAGTGCTTGGGCTTCAGCTATTTATAATCTATATCAATGACCTATGAGGGGACAGTGTAATGCATCCAAGTTTGCTGACTACAAATTTGGTGGGAAAGTAAGCTATTAAGAGGATGCAAAGGGATTATATGTAAGTGAAGTGAGTGGGCAACAACATGGCAGATGGAATATAATGTGGAGAAGTGTGAAGTTATCCATTTTGATTGGGGGAAAAGTGGAATATAAATGGCAAGACACTGATATGTTAGTATTCGGAGGGAGCCGAGTGTCCTTGTACATGAATCACATTAACTTGCAGGCACAACAAGCAACTAGAAAAGCAGATGGTATGTTGGCCTCTATTACAAAAGGATTGGAGTATAAGTAAAGAAGTTTTACTGCAATTGTATGAGACTTGGTGAAACCACACCAAGAGTATTATGTACAAGTTTGGTCTCATTGCCTAAGGAAGGATATACTTGTTTAGACGGAGTGCAATGTGGTTCACTGGATGGTTCCTGGAATGCGGGGATTGTCCTGAAGAGAAATTGCGTAGACTAAAACTATATTCCCTGGTGTTTAGAAGAATGAGAGGTGATTTTTTTAATTTCATGGGATGTGGGCATTGCTGGCAAGGCCAGCATTTGTTGCGCATCCCTAACTGCCCTAGGGAAGGTGGTGGTGAGCTACCTTGAACTGATGCAGTCCATCTGGTGTGGGTCCATCCACAGTGCTGTTGGGAGTTCCAGAATTTTGATCCAGTGACAGTGAAGAAATGGCAGTATATTTACAAGTCAAGATGGTGTGTGGCTTGGAGGGGAGCTAATAGGTGGTGGTATTCCCATCTATCTGCTGTCCTCCTAGGTGTAAGAGGTCGTGGGTTTGGAAGGTGCTGTCAAAGGAGGTGTGGTGAGTTGCTGCAGTGCATCTTGTACATGATGCACACTGCTGTCACTGTGCGTCAGTGGTGGAGGGAGTAAATGTTTAAGGTGGTGATTGGGGTGCCAATGAAGCGGGCTCTTTTTGTCCTGGATGGTGTTGAGCGAGTGCTGGAGCTGTGCTCATCCAGGTAAATGGACAGTATTCCATCACATTCTTGGCTTGTGCCTTGTAGATGGTGGACAGAGTGCATCCAAGTTTGCTCACTATAAAGTTAAGTGGGAAAGTAAGCTATTAAGATGCAAAGGGATGTGAAGGTGAAGTGAGTGGGCAACACTGGCAAATGGAATATAATGTGGAGCAGTGTGAAGGGGAGTCAGGAGGTGGATTACTTGCTGCAGAATTTCTAGCCTCTGACCTGCTCTTGTAGCCATAGTACTTATATGACTGGTCCAGTTCAGTTTCTGGCTAATGTTAACCCCCAGCATGTTGGTAGTGTGGGATTCAGTGATGGTAATGCTATTGAATGTCAAGGAGAGATGGTTAGATTCTCTTATTGGAGATAGTCATTGCCTGGCACTTGTGCAGCACAAATGTTACTTGCCACTTCCCAGCCCAAGCCTGAATGTTGTCCAGGTCTTGCTGCATATGAATACGGACTGCTTCAATATCTGAGGAGTTGCGAGCAATCATCAGTGAACATCCCCCACTTCTGACCTTATGATGGAGGGAAGCTCATTTAAGCAGTTGAAGATGGTTGGGCTTAGAACACTACTGTGAGGAACTCCTGCAGCAATGTCCTGGGCTGAGATGGTTAGCCTCCAACAACTGCAACCATCTTCCTTTATGCTGGATATGACTCCAACCAGTGGAGAGTTTTCTCCTTGATTCCCATTAACTTCAATTTGGCTAAGGCCCCCTAATGCCACACTCAGTCAAATGCTGCTTTGACTGCCAATGCAATGACTAGATCAGCTAAGATTTTCCTGAATGTCAGCAGACACAAAGGGTTTCCTGCTGCTCCTGTTTGTTTTAGATGCAACAGAAGCAGAAAGACGTGGGATAATGGAATAGAGGCCTTTTGGGAAGTGAGATAAGAGGAAGAATAGTGAAGGTAGCTGTGGGAGGCAGTGGTATTATAGTGCATATTGGTCAGTAGCCCATTTGGGGAAATGGAGATACAGAAGTCAAGGAAAGGAAGAAGCCGAGATGGACCATGTGAAGGTGAGGGAAGCATGGAAGTTAGAGGCAAAGTTGATGATTTTTTAGTTCAGGTCAGAGTAGGAAATGCCACCTGTACAGCCATGTATTCCCATAAATAGGGTTCCCTTGTCCTCTCCTTCCATCCTGCCAGCCTCCACATGATGTCCCCACTGAACACATCTATGGGGATACAGTGGGGCAATGGGACAAACTGGATTGCTGTACAGATCTGGCTTAGACTCAATTGGCCAAATGGCCTCCTCTGCTGTTGTGACTCTCTTCCTCTCCCCTTTCAGCATTCCAAAGGGATCATTCCCTTCCTGACATCTGGGCTCACTCTTTAATCATGCCCAACACCCCCTCCCCTTCCCCCAACACCTTTCTTTGCGAGCATCGGAGATACAACAGCTGCCCTTTTACCTATTTGCTTCCTCCTGTCCTAGGCCCCAAACACTCCTTCCAAGATGAAGCAGCAATTTACTTGTACTGTCAATTTGTTATACTGTGGGGGTTCCTGATCTATTTGCTTGAGGTCCCTTTAACACAGCGCAAGTATTTTTGTTTTCTGAAAAAATGTTACACAATTGAAGATATGTTTTTGTTTTACTAAATGTAACACTTGGTGCTGAGTAACAATTTTGTCAAGATGTGAAAGTATCTTTGGCAAGCACATACACAGAGCTGCTGATAATTCTGCTAATCCCATTTACACTTCCTCTAGACCCGTTTATTTTGTTTATTGGTCCCCTCCTTCTGCCTTGTATTATCAACCATTTTCATAGAATGGTTACAGCACAGAAGGAAGCCATTCAGCCTGTTGCTGAGCCAGCATAGAGACAACCCGCTTAAGTCCAACTCTCAACCTTTCCCTCATAGCCTTGCAGATTTTTTTGCTTCAGATAATTATTGAATTCTCTTTTAAAGACCCCAATTGAATTTGCCTCCATTACGTTCTCAGGCAGTGCATTCCAGATCCTAACCACTACTGGTTACGACCAGTAGCGTGCACTGTTAATCAATCCCACTTCTCAATGAGTTAAACATATTCTTTGACTGTTTCAACAGATGGAAAATTTAATCAGATATGCTATTTTTCCCCCAGAATAGAACACACTAACCAGCTTTCTTTTATAATAAACTTAATTTTGGTTTTAGTAAACAAGTCATAACTAGTAATGCAGTAAAACAATAGAAGATACATCAAATTTTAAATATCCAACATTACATTTTTTTTTAAAGTCCTCTTTTCTACCTTACCCAATTTTTAAAGTCTCTTATACATAAATCAGTTAACTGGAAAAAGTAAAAAAGGATTTAGCTTAAAAAAAACACATCGCTTGCTCATTTTTGAAGCAAACAGCAGATGAGATATGTTCCAAAATAGAATACAGTTCAACATTCTGAGCAACAAATCATTAGGATCTCTAGAATTAGTTCTCCTCTGCCAGTGTTGAAAGTAATTTAGCAGGCCTCCTTAAAATCTAAGAAACTGGATGAATTCATGGTCGACTCAGAGGATTGTTCAGAGATATTGGAAAACGAAGTTGGGTTCTGGTCTTCTGTTCTTTCTTGACTTCTCCTCCAGGCTTGACATTTGCAATCTGACAAACAGCTTGGTAGTTTTAGTCCACCTAGATGTGTTGTATGTACTACTAGGTTTGTCCAATCAAGAGTTGTCAATTTTCTGCCCCTGTTGCCATGGCCTCTACCCTAAGCCTTGCCCAAACCAGGTGCCAAACAGTAACACTGTTGCCAATCCAGCCCTCACTGTCCTCTTGATATTAAACATTTATTTTAGCTTAACTATAAGTTTTTTTAAAAGTTATTTTTAACAGTCACTTTCATTACACTATGCCAAAAAATAAAATTCCTGTTGCCATTGCTGCTTTTGCTAGTCACTCTGGTTTTTGACCCTTCTAATATTTAATCTCTTCTGTCTTCCGCCTGCAATGCCTGTGGAAGAGTCTGTCACTCTAGAATTGGCCTTTAAAGCCACTCCAGGCGCTGCTTCACAAACCACTGACCACCTCTGGGCGCTTACCCATTGTCTCTCGAGACAAGGAGGCCAAAGATTAGAATGTTATGTCTCCCACCTTATCACAGACCTTTTTTTATTCTTCTCCTGCTTTTAAACTGTTTAAAAACAGTTACATCTCTAACTTGTTTAAATTCTCACAAAAGGTTCCAGTTTTTATTTCAAATTGTCAGCAGCTTTCGTAATATTAATCGCCTCGTTGTTACATATAGTGAATAATGCGCGTGCGCAGACAGGGGCACCGATGTGTGATTGACATGCGCGGAGTGTTGCATTGTGGGAGGGGTTGTAATTGACATGCGCAGTCCTGAGCCACGCTCGTTCATTTGGCCATCAGAGCGAGAAGATGGCGGATGGAGATGGTAAGCGCCGAGGAGAGGATGGAAGAGCCGCGCGCAATAGGACTTTGCAATAATTCAAGGAAGGCGAGGCGGTGGGTGTGTAGTGCTTGTAAGCTGTAAGGAGTGAGGCGCCCGGGGGGGGGGGGGGGCGCAGATTTGAGAGTGCGGGCCTAAGGAGGTTTCCGCGCCCTTTGCAGGTTCTGCTCACCCCAGGTTTCTGCTCCAGATATCGGCGGCCTGCTGGCGGTTGGAGTGAGTTGTCAGTGGTGTGTGTCGGCTCTGGATGGCGCTGGGAGCTGAGGCTCGATGAAAATCTGGAACACGTGGCCTCACCGCATGGTGGCGCGACCCAGAGCCCTAGGCCTAACTTAAAAGCAAAATACTGCGGATGCTGGAAATCTGAAATAAAAACAAGAAATGCTGGAAATACTCAGCAGGTCCGGCAGCATCTGTGGAGAGAGAGAAGCAGAGTTAACATAACTCCCAGTTCTGATGAAAGGTCACTGACCTGAAACGTTAACTCTGCTTCTCTCTGCACAGTTGCTGAGTATTTACAGTGTTTCTTGTTTTTATTTCCCTGGGTCTAACTGCTTTGCTGCTTCCCACTGGCCCCTGTCATTATGCCACTTGTTTTCAACTGCAAACTTTATTTATAATGTTTGGCAACTAAAGGCTTGCCAACATGCAAGCCTTTGCAAGATTGTATAGTATAGGAGTTGGTAACGTGATTTTAGACTACTATAGTTCCTTCTTGTAATATCACCGCTAGTATAAATGAGGTTCCTGCAGCACTTCTCATGCTGCAGTGAATTGGCGTTTACATAGGAACATATGAATTAGGAATGGGAGTAGGCCACTTAGCCCTTCGAGCCTGCTCTGCTAGTCAACAAGATGGCTGATCTGATTGTAATCTCAACTCCACATTCCCGCCTACCCTGACAACCTTTCACCCCCTTGCTTATCAAGAATCTATCAATCTCTGCCTTAAAAATATTCAAAGACTTTGTTTCAATTGCCTTTTGAGGAAGAGCGTTCCAAAGACTCGCAGTCCTCTGAGAAAAAAATTCTGTATTCTGTTTGTATTGAGTTCGGGGGTGTTAGCCTTCTACATATGCATGCAGTTGAAGTTGAATAGATCTCATTTCATCTGTATGCCTTGATTTGGCTGACTTTAAGTGGCCATCCACCACAGTATAACTTAGAGAATAATGTGCGGATATGAATGGTAGTTCTCGTCTTTGGGATTAGATTGTCTTGGAGAAATAAGTGTTTGCATAAAGACTTATTCAGTTGTGCTTTGTTGTCGTGGAACAGGTTAATATTAGATTTGAGAAATGTTGGGTATCAATTTAATGAGTGTTTTTGATGGCTTAGAGGGTCAGTGCATTGCTTGGTATTAGTTGAGAGTTAACAGTCCAATAACAACATGTTTGGTACAGGACCTTTTACTAACTGCATGCATGTCTACTTGGCATGTTTCAGTGATGAACATGCAGTTTCACTAAGAGAAGCAATTCTCCTAATTAACTTTGTTTCTTGCAGCATCTGCTAAGAAGCAGAAAAAACAAAGGAAGAAAAGTGGGGAAGGTATTGGGGTATGTATTCAACCTATTTTTGGTCTTTTCTTTTAAGAACTACATCTGTAAACTCATAAAATAAGAGCAAAACGCTGTGGATGCTGCAACTCTGAAATGAGAACGGAAAGTGCTGGAAATACTCAGCAGGTCTGGCAGCATATGTAGAGAGAAACAGAGTTAACGTTTTAAGTCTGTGACCCTTCATCAGAACTTTTATTTGATAAAGGGTCACAGACCTGAAACATTAACTCTGTTTCTCTACACAGATGCTGCCAGACCTGCTGAGTATTTCCAGCACTTTCTGTTCTCATGTGAACTCACATTGCTGACTGAATTTACTTGAGAAGAAGCAGATGTTTCATGGCAACTTATTGCAAAATTCTGTAATTGGAAACAAGAAGTAACTAATAATATTGGATTTTTGTCTATAATTTTAAACTTGTATTGCTAGAAACAGCAAGCAAGAATGTAACAACCAAGCCCACCCAGCATGATTCTCAACAGCAAAAGTATCGTCAAAGGTTGACCATCCATCCAAAATTGATTAGAAATCATGTCATTTGTTGCTTTTTGCTTCATTATAGCTTGCTAGCTGTTTGGCTTATGCCAAAATAGTCATAATGGCATAGAAGGAGGCCATTCGCCGATCGAGTCCATGCACTTCTCTGCAGAACAATCCGATCAGTCCGATTCCCTGGCTCTATCCCTGTAGCCCTGTAAGTGTCTGTGGAAGTGATCCCATATCCCTTTAGCATAGACCAAAGAACCAGGACCTGTCTGGGATAGTGGGTTTGATAACACAGCTTTGAGAAGGGGTTGGGTTTCTGGCTGCAATCCTCTTAGTGGAGAGTGTGTTTATATGTTCTGTTGTGCGACTAGGACTTGAGAGTCAGTGTTCTTTCTTATACTTCCAGGGTATCCAGCAGATGACAGACTTTCTAATTGAACCACAGACAAAACCAGTAAAATTAGACACATCTCATTGGCCCTTGTTGCTGAAGGTAATCTCATTCAAAAATACAGTTATGATATAAATGTTTTTGCAGATTGTCAATTGTATAGTTATGGTTTACATCTATTTTATATTTTGATTAAAATAGAATTCCTATCTAATCCTGCTTTGAGTAAATGGTGATCTTACATCGCTTCTGATACAGAAAGTCATTGGGTTCAAGCTCACTTCAGACAAACGCATAATCTAGTCTTGCACTTAAATAAAGTGCTGAAGGAATGCTGCACTGTTGGATTTAGACACTAAACCAAGTCTGCCTGCTGAAATGTCCCATGGCACTATTTGAACAGCAAGGCAACTGTATCCTGGTTGACATTTAGTTCTTCAGTAATGCTACTGAAAGATCTGGTCACATCTCATTGCGGTTGCGGGATCGTGCTCTTTGCAAATTGGCTGCAGTGTTCAACTCCAAAGTAATGGTGCTTTATTGCCTGTGAGGTGCTTTGGGATAGCCTAAGGGCAAGTTCTTTCACTGATCTAATTTATTGTTTTGCAGAATTTTGACAAACTTAATGTACGGACAGCACATTACACACCTGTTCCGAATGGCTGTTCACCTCTCAAGAGGGAAATTGCTGACTATATAAGGTAAATTCACAACCCAACACAAAACATAGTTGAAGCTTATTCATCTGAGCTCCCTTACCTAGTGTGAAGTGCTGACGTAGATGGTGGGGAGGGAACAGAAAAGGGAAACATTTTAACCAGGAATTGAGAGCACAGTAGCTGAAGAAATTGTTGATGTATTATGACTACTGAAAGGCATATTTATATCAGAATTATATCTTGGCAGGTCAGGATTCATTAACCTTGATAAGCCAGCAAACCCGTCCTCGCATGAAGTGGTGGCATGGATACGCAGGATTCTGCGGGTCGAAAAGACTGGTCACAGTGGAACCCTGGATCCTAAAGTAACAGGGTGTCTAATCGTTTGTATAGAACGAGCAACACGATTAGTCAAATCCCAGCAGAGTGCTGGTAAGTGGTTTCCTTTGCCAATCTGTCTGCAGCATATTACAGCTTCAGTTTTGTAAATTCCCATGTAGTAATACATTGTTTGATCTATATGTTACATTTATACTTTCTCCATTTTCTGCTATGATGTAGAAAACTGAAGCTTCAGCTTTTTTAAAATTGCTTTCTGTTTTCTAAGTCAATGTGTAGCAAAATTCTCGGGTTTGGCTTTGGAACTAATGGGTATTAGTGATCCCCTCAGTGCATTTGTGATGTCCAAACATGTGGAGAGGTTTTTGTAAGGGACATTATTTGTTCAAGGTTTACTAATATCACATTCTGTGATACAGTAACTGGCGTGGCCTATCCTGACGACTCTTCTGCTATTAATTGTAGGCAAAGAGTACGTGGGAATTGTTCGGCTGCACAATGCTATTGAAAGTGAACTTCAGCTTAGCCGGGTAAGTGAGCCTATTTCACTTGGTCCTAGTAAGGGTTCATTCCCTGTTTGAAATCTCACATGTGGTTTGTGAAAGATTCTGCAGGGCTCTAGAATCAGTGACTTTTGGGAGTTGTAGGAGGGGAGCAGCTTCCTATTCACTAATTCTGCAAATTGCCCAAAGTGACAGCTAACACTCGGGGGTAGGAATGCAAAGCATTCTTCATAATCAGGGTGAAATTTCTAAATGACTTGGTTTGTGTTGTCTCTGTGTTAACCCAGAAGTTCTACAATTAAAGATCTTCATGCACTCTTTGTGCCTATCGTAAAATTGGCTTGTTCTGTCGCACCTGTCTCTTTATTTTCTCTATCTAAGAGTTTGAAGTCTTCATGCTGTGTACGTGAAATGATGAATAAGTTTATCCATTCGCCGAGTGACGCCTACCACTTGCTTCACAGCACACAGGGTCTTATTTTAGGCTGTGGGTGAATTACATTCGTCTTGTGCCATACGACATATTGGCGTTCTGCTGAGAAGTTGATGGTCCCTGATTGGATGTATGTGGATGTGAGATGGTTTGGCAGAGTTGGGACTCTTCAGGGATCCAACTCTACAAAGATGAGTAGTGCAGTCTGATCACGTACATAATTAATTCTAATTAGTCATAACTCTTAACTATATAGGGGGCTTTTTGCTTGAAATTTCCAGAGGTTGCGAGACATTGGAGATTTTTAATCCTTGCATCTGTCAAATTGATGATTCGACAAGTGTATTGTGACTTGAGGATGTAGTTATTGTGTTTAGAAAATTCAAATCTAATTTCCATCCTGAGGGTCTAGGTATATTTATGTTCAACCAGCTCAACACTGCCTATAGCAAACATAAGTTATATTCCTCACTCAGGGCTTGGAGATGCTGACTGGAGCCTTATTCCAACGCCCTCCTCTGATAGCTGCCGTCAAGAGACAGTTGAGAGTCCGGACCATCTACGATAGTAAACTAATTGAGTATGATCCAGAGAGACGGTTAGGTGAGTGTTTTCTGTAATTTCAACAACTTGCAATTGTGCAGAGCCATTAATGTAGTAAAACATCCCAGTTTGCTTCATGGAATGTTATCAAACAAAATTTGACACGAGCCACGTGTGATGTTAGGATGGGTGACCAAAAGTTTGGTTAGAAGTAAGTTTTTAAGGAACATTTAAAGTAGGTGTGACCTAGGTAGCTTAAGACGTGGCCGCCTATGCTGAAGCAATTAAAATTGACAATGTGTAAGAGGCCAGAATTGGGAGTAGAGCAGAGATTTTGGAGGGTTGTAGGGCTGGAAGTGGTTACAGAGATAGGGAGGGGTGAGGTCAGTGGAGGACCACTGATTTATTTGTAAACAAAGATGAGAATTTTAAAATGATGGTGCCGGTCCAGGAGCTAATGCAGATCCGTGAGCACTGATGAGAGGTAAATGGGACTTTGTGAGTTCGGATGCAAGTCGCAAGTGTTATAGATGCGCTTAAGTTTAGAGTGTGGAAGATGAGACGCCATCCAAGAGAGCACTGGAATAGTTGAGTCTAGACGGTGCAAAGGCATGGTTGAGGGTTTCTGCGGCAGGTGATACAGAAATATAGCGACTGAACAGTGTGGACTTTTTTTTAGATGAAACAAACAAAAGCTAATTGACTATCAGCAGAAAGGTGTATAGTTAAAAAGGGAATCTTGCAGAATAAACTGTCCTGTTACAGAAGCTCACACTCGCCAAGTTGCTTTCTAGCCAAATGATGTTGAATAGATGACATTAGCACATTGTGCCAAGATGACTTATATCTATCACCCTTGACTGATGGCTGATGCACCCTGGCTTGTTTAGTAAGTATTGTATAAGTTTCTTGTTCTATGTACCAAATGGTGAATTTGTGTGGCGGTTTTCTCTTAGATTGCCAATATATATTATAAAACCTGTAATGCTTTTATGAACATGTTCAGGAATCTTTTGGGTGAGCTGTGAAGCAGGGACATATATCCGAACACTGTGTGTGCATATTGGTCTGTTGCTTGGAGTTGGAGGTCAGATGCAGGAGCTAAGAAGAGTACGATCTGGTGTGAATGGCGAAAAGGTAAGTAAGAAGGCCCTTCTAAATATTAATTTAGCGTGAGGAAGTACACAAGTCACCGAAGCCATCTTCTGGTTACCATTTGGTTAACACAGCTGGGGATAGCATGTCTTAACAAATCTGTTAAACTGTTCAGAGGTAATGGTGAATGTTTCTTTTGTCTGTTTTTCTGTCCTGTTTGATGCCAAAGTGTTGAGTTCAGTGCAGGTTGCTTTCCCCTGGGCTGGTAATTAAACTTTGGAAAAGTGATAAGCAATGGGTTGTTGCACATGGTGGCAATGTGTGTCCCCAATAGTAAACTCCTCGCTGACAGTTGTATTTGAAAATTTTAATATTTGCGTTGGTAACATAAATGTTTGCTTTTGTTTTATAACTTCAGGATAACATGGTAACAATGCATGATGTGTTGGATGCCCAGTGGCAGTATGACCACAACAAGGACGAGAGCTATCTGCGTCGTGTCATCTACCCCCTTGAAAAACTGCTGGCAACCCACAAACGGCTTGTTATGAAGGACAGTGCAGTAAGTAGAGAGAAAACCGCTCGGAATGTGTATCAAAAACAAGCCGTTGGGGATACATAACTGGCTAGTCAGCAGAGAACAGCTTGGACGCCTCTAACCTGGAACCATGCAGTTGTAATGAAGGGTTTACACCCAAAATGCTAATCCATCTTTACTCTTTAAAATGCTCATGGACGTAATGTGTTTTCAGTAAGTTCTTTTTTGAGTAAATGTTGGCTTGTTTGTGCTCACAAAATGTAACTTTACTGAAACTACTGGTGGCAGAATGGAACATGCTGGCTTACAATTGCAGGTCTTGCTTTTTGGGGGTGGAGAGGTTATGGTGGTGCCAAACTTCATTGCCAGCCCTGTTCTTTGCTAAGATGGTAATTCCCGCTGAGCTATTATTAATTGGTGTAAAACTAGGATGCTTGAACCTGTTTTTGTGTACCACATTTCTGCGTCCATCTTCAAAATGATATTTCTTTTGAGACATCTAAAGAGGCCAATAAACTCAATGGGGCTGTCTCAAATTCTAAGGCTTGCTAAACTCTTGCCTCTAGTCTAGGCTGTCTCATTAAGTGATTTGTTATGTTGTTAGGTAAATGCTATCTGCTATGGTGCCAAGATCATGCTCCCAGGTCTGCTCCGTTATGAAGATGGAATTGAGGTGAACCAGGAGATCGTTGTCATCACAACAAAGGGAGAAGCAATTTGCATCGGTAATAGAAGCTCTATTGAAATGTTATGATATGTGCAATAATTTAGAAATCACCGTTTTTTGTGTAGCCCATTTAATGTTTTTAGCACGTAACTAATCAGTGTTGCAGTTGTCTTGTGTGAAGTATGTTCCTTTTGGGCACGAGTCTGTATGGCTGGCTATAGTCAGAAAAATAGTACTGTGTACATTCTAAATGTGTTAAAAAGGATGCTTATAAATCCCAAATTTGTTCTTGTCTGTTTTATTTGTGGTGATAGCTATTGCTTTAATGACGACGGCAGTGATATCGACGTGTGACCATGGTGTTGTAGCAAAGATTAAGCGGGTCATCATGGAGCGGGATACATACCCACGTAAGTGGGGTCTGGGACCAAAGGTAAGCCAAAGTTGTTTGCGTTGTGGACAGGAATTAGACAGTTTGTCGTCACAGGCTGATCAGTTGTGAATATTTAGCATATTTTGCGAAGATTTTTACCTATCATTCCTTGACCCTGATGGCTTGGTTAAGATGCAAAGTGATCCGACTCAAACCATGATATCGAGTAAGATTAGCTAGGTGACTGACCATTCACTTACAGTGATAGCAAAACATGCAGGAAAAGTTGCTGCTTTGAAATATGAAATTAATCTAAATGTGCACTATAGATGAGCTGTTAGTATTTTAACTAAACAGCTAAAACTGCATGGCATGTCTGTTTTAATTTTAGAAAAGGGAAGAGGCAATGCAAATGTTCCTGATGCATAAGGGAGACTACAGTCCTCCGTTTTTGTGGATTTGTGTTTAAATGGGCCAGTGGCCAACAACTAATTTTGAATCTCTGGTCAAGTTCCATTGTTGCTTGTGTTGAAAGTAAAATGTGAATACTTTCCAATTTGTTTTTTTTTATTTTAAAGGCAAGTCAGAAGAAAATGATGATTAAGCAGGGTTTGTTAGATAAACATGGCAAACCAAATGGAAGTACTCCTGAATCGTGGAAGAAGGACTATGTAGATTATGCGTAAGGACCATTTTTCATTTGCAGGCTGTTTTGGGTGAATTTGTGCAACATTTCTAGCTTAACTTTGATTGAGGTTCGCAATTCATTCTGTATTTATTAGAATGTATTGGTGGTGGCAGTAGTAGTGTAGTTCTGCCACTAGGTGGCACACTTTACTTGCACAATATAGGTCATTATATATAGAACAGTACAGCATATTAGTATTTAATCTTGATTTTGAATAGATGTGTTACTACATAAAAATGACATACTGGTGAGCTGTCCGCTGCACATGTTTATGTTGTAGAGCCCTAATATGCACCTGTTTAAATAGGCCTTCACTAGTGCAAACTGAATTAGTTTTTTAAAAGACTTGCATTTATACAGCATCCTTCACAATCTCCAGGCATCCCGTCGTGCTTTACAGCTATTGTAACATAGGAAACACGGCGGCCAATTTGTGCACAGCAAACTCTCACAAGGACCAGTGTGACAATGACAAGATAATCGTCTCCGCAATGTTGGTTGTGGGATAAAGATTCTCCAGGACACTGGAGACTTCTCTTTTTTTTTAAAAATAGTGCAATGGGCTCTTTATGCCCACCTGAGGGGGCAGATGAGGTCTCAGGTTTGACGCCTCAGCCAAAAGATGGCAACTCCCAACAGTGCAGCACTCCCTCAGTACTGCCCTGCAGTGTCAGCCTAGATTTTGTGAATAAGTCTCTGGAGTGGGACTTGAACCCACCATCTTTTGACTCAGATGTGAGAGTGCTAGCAGCTGAGCCACGGTTGACACCTAAAGTCACCATTCAGTGATAAACTGGTTGAGGATTGCGTTTTTAAGTTATACTGAGCTGTGTGATAGCAGACGGTTATCCCTTTCCAGTCTAGTGTGTCTTTAGAGGGAGTCAGTCTGCAAGAGAAATTGGAGTTGTATCTTCATTCCAACCCATTGTTGTGAGACTGTTGAATTCAGCATTTCCTAACATGTTCAGATTAATGAATGCAATGGTGATTGTGTTTCTGGCTTCCTTCAGGCAACCTAACACGTGATTCTTAAGTTAATGTTGAGTGTGTGAAAGTCATGAATTCGGTAGTTGCTGGAGGTAACTGACTTTTACACACCTCTATCAATACTGCATACTGAATCATACAAATTGTTTCTTTCTAGCCCGGGAAGTGTAGCAGCACCTGTCAGTGCAGCCCAAATTCAGCCAGTGAAGGTAAGTGCTACTGAGTGTTGGAATTAGCTGTGCTGAATGAGTCTGTAAAATAGTCACACCCTAGTCAAGAGATATGCAAATCAATGGAGCTAATTAATTCTGTTACTCGTTACGTTTGTGTTCTGCAGGAAATTGATTATTGAGATATTATTTAGTTTCCTCATCCTGAATCCTATGGAAAAGTAGGCTATTTGTGTATAATGTAAATGTAGGAAACACTGCCATGGGACATTTTTACCATGGAGTCATGAGCTGTGCATTTTACATCCCCCTGAAATGTATTGGAATAGGAATTACCCGAGTCTGGTCAAATTAGCTTGTTGATAGTTTTTTTTGTTCTGTGCCACCTTTACCAGACAGACCATTGCTAGCATCAGTTGATTTCTATCTGCAAGTATGTCTGCACTGCTATTGAGTGGTCTCGCATTCTCAAATTGCATCTGAATTGTAAACTCATTGGGATAGATGATCTTTGCCTTGCTTTGGCGGCATTGTCGATCCTTTGACACATGCCCAATCATGTGGTTACCATTTGTATTTGAGACCATGGGTGATTGTTAAGCACATATAGGAGAAGTTGGGTGCCCTAATTCTTAATCGTAATGGGGTGTTCACTGTAAGGGCGCCTGGTATCATAGTTCTGGTTCCACTTGTTTTCATTTTGTGTGTTCTGCAGAGAAAAAGAGAAAGTGAAAGTGAGAGTGATGAGCCAGTAGCCCCATCCACCCCAGTAACGCCAAAATCTGCACTAGAGCTGAGCAAGAAGGACAAAAAGAAAAAGAAGAAAGAAAAGAAGCAAAAGTTGTCGCAGGATATAGAGGTAATATGGTGCAGGTTGAATTAGTGCTTACGGAGTAAGGAAGGTCTGTAAAGTGCTTAGGGGTGGGAGCTCACACCTTGTGTATTCTGCCAACCCAGCTTGAGTCAATAAGCAGGCTTAGGGTCAAATGTCGCATCGGCCTTGTTTCCACACTTGGCAGTGCTCGTGTCATCTGGGCCAACAGAAGTAAAAGATCAGTTTTAATTCACTTTCCAGATTCCTTCAACTATGTGGAAATTGATAAATTTGGTAAATAATTCTTGATGAAGTCTCGCCTGATCTAACTAGGATTATTTTCAGGCCATTTTTTAGTATTTTTGCAGTGCTTTTCCAGATCTCTAGTTCTGGGATATGATGTATGAAGGCAAATCGGTCTACTCAAGGCAGTGTGTATAATTTCTGTTATAGGGAGGTCCAATTCTAAGTAGCAGTTTTGTTTTCTGTGAATTCTCAATTTAGGCGATAACAGACAGGAGCTGTTTAGTGATTTTGTGCACATGTACTTCCAAGTTATGTTCATTGGTCTTTTACTTTGTTCAGGTGAAAATTGATGGTGATGATCCAGAATCTACCCCAGTGACGTCCCAGCCAGAACTCAGCAAGAAAGAGAAAAAGAAAAAGAAAAAAGAGAATGAAATGGAAACATCTGGGACTGGGGTAAGTGCTGTTAGTAGCTATTAATAAATAATCTCATGGGTTTGTTCAACTTTTATTATTGCAAAATAATTCTATGTTTATCTTCCTTATAAGATCGTTGTGATCATTTGGAGTAGGAGATGGAAGTAACTAGATAACTGCACTATAGTTGTTGAGTTGCTTAACAGTGTAATGATGTTTACAGCCATTTTGTTGTTTGCTAATGGCATTATCCTCCACAGAACACTGAGAGCTCGAAAAAGAAGAAAAAGAAAAAGGAAAAAGCTGAAGCTGGCGAGTAATGGAGTGGCTCGGCACATCTCAATTTTTCACAAACTCCGTGGCAGACGGAGGGAGGAATGTTGTTTGCCGCGGGGCAGGATTTGATGAAAATGCACTGCCTTAATTTCCACCCAGTAATCAGAGACATTAAAGTTATGCTGTGTTCGAATGACTTTCACACTTGTTATGTGCAATCTTGTGACCAGGTTCTTGTTCCCACATTCAGTTCACTATCCTGTTGTAAGGGTAGTAGTTATGGGGTGTTCATAAACTGATGCACCCATGTTTATCATGTTCATAGCTAATCCTCTAGGAATGGTACATTGCTCTGATGTGGAAAGAATATTCAGGGGCAGAAAAGAACTAGCGTACACTTTCATCTGCTGTTAGCACAGTGAAGCTATGCTAGCTTTGAGTATTGTATGTGATGCCGATTCCTGTGTGTAAGGGGCATTTACAATATTGATGGTAATGGGAATTGAAATAAGTGCAACAATCGACGTTGAATCGAACGTCTGATGTCAGTTACATTCTAGGGCTGGAACTGCTCTGTGGCTGCTTTCAGTTGTAAAAGTTTTATACTTGGGTGAAGAATTATTTGCAAAATATGTTCATGTGGGTTGAATGCAAAATTGGCCAGGTCTGCAGATTGAAACAACTGCTGATCAGGGCTACTTGCTCTGAATTGGCTCGTATTGCTTTCTTGGCTGTTTTGTGTTAATTCGTTGTCATTTGGTTTGAATGCCGTCTTGACATTTTCATTGAGGAATGTAACAGGCTTCTACCTCCTGCATATTCTCATAAAGCTGAGTTGGACATTTAACCCCTACAATGGGATAAATTTGGAGGTTATTTCAATATGAATATTTTAAATATTTTTATATTGGTGATCTACATCACAATGGTCATGTACATTGTAATAGTAATAGTCCAATAAACTTTTGCCTTACCAGATGTGCTGTGGTTTGGGTTCAGCCAGTTTCTGAGCCAAGTGCACATTTAATTGTACAGGTGTATGACTGTTGTAACAGATTTTAGTCATTTTCTAAAAAAAATAAATGGCTTCTTTCTACTTGTTCTTTGCGTGTAAAAGAAAAGTTTGGCTGAATTGTTCTCTTGCAGAATATAGTTGCATAATATTGGCAAGGAAATTGATCACTGTGGTGCTGTTACATAGGTTTTGGGATATTTTATTTTGTTTAAAAATTGGGGTATATATACTTTCAACATGGAGTCTCACATTTTTCTCCAAAACACTGGTCCATAGCAGCCAATTTCATGCAAATAAATGGATGTCAGTAAATCTGCATTCATATAAATACGTGAAAGGATCTCTGTTTAAAGTATTCTATCTTTTTTTTCACTACAAACCTTTCTTGCATAGCCAGTGTGCCAATACTTGGAGGCTCTGTTAGGCATAGCTCTCTTCCTGTCACCCCTGAGAAAACAAGTCTTAGTTTTGGTCACAAGGCAGACTGAGCTGGTTATGTAGCTGGAGTAATGTCAACTATTAAGATTGATGTAAATGCAGTAAAATACCAAGTTGTCATAATGCTCTGAAATTGTATTTGAGGTGTGGTGGTCCAGCTGATGCCATAACTCTTCATTATAAGGCAACTTGCAGGGCTGTTGTACATGCTGAGTCTGGTCTCCACAGCTGCTTGGAGGCAGAGCTAGTTTTAGTCTGAGATCATGGAGTAATCCTGCAAATATTTGAATATTCCAGGTACATAGGTTGTTGTGCTCCATTCATCAAAAATCTATAACTTACTCCAGCAATTCACCAAGTAGGTAAATGCTTTTATTCAAATAACTAAACATTTCCATTTGGATGAGACAGTTACATGCCATTGTAAGTTTTACTCTTGCAGTTGTTAAATATTTAGCACCTAAAATCTTGTATCAAAATACAAGTTGAAAGAGGATTTGGAGCACTTAAAACTTCATAACCTGCTAAGACATGAACCTTAGTTTTGTTGGTTTGCTGAAAGGGCAGACACGACCATACAGGGAGGCCATGTGTGAACTCGTGTGTCCTCTCAGCTACAGTTTAAATGTGGTCTGGTGAGATTTTCTTGAGGGTATTCATTAATCTACCATATTGGTGGTAAGGGAATTGTGAAGCTACAGTGAAAAAAACTGAAGTCTTAATATAGAAATGCATTCCAGTTACAATACATGAGTTAATTTACAGGTGATCTCTTATTGCATCAGAGTTTGTATTGCAGTATCAAAGATGTACATTTCATATGTGAAGCTGGATGGAGTTTATAATTCCTGTTCCATTTCCCTGCTAATCTAAGTGCATTCTGCAATATGCCTATATCTCTTTATGTGCAGAATACTTAAGTCTATATTATTGGTGATCTGAACAATTGTCCTTTGCTGCTTGGTTAGGAACCAGTAGATTTCCATGAGGTTGATTCTTCATTCATTCATGTCTGTACAGAGATGGTACTGTTTGGTTTTGTTCATTAAAATGCTTTCACAAGCTGACTACACAACAAATGATCATTTCAACAACACCATGTGGCATAGGGGATGCAAATTTACTAAAATACTAGGCCGTTTAATTTACAGGGATAAATACAGGCAGATTTATATGTGATTGTAGAAGAGTAATCTATGACAATGGTTATATACTGAGTTGAAAATAAAAGCAAGATACAGCAGATGCTGGAAATACTCAAAGGATTGAACTTGGTTGTAAATATCCCATTAGTAAACGGTCCTTGTTTTTTAATAGAAAGTATGAGTGCTGTGGACAGTGACGTACAAATGAAATGTACTCGAGCTAATGTGCATGTTTTTAGTTTAAAATGGCAGGCTCCAAACTGCATTCTGATTTGGGATTAAATGAATTCTAAAAAGTACATGAATATTTGCTGTATCTATTTTGATACAGTTGACTAGTAGACCCATGAAACAGGCACCCATTGTGCTGTAGTGCATGCACTTTCAATTGCCTCCACCAGGTTTTGCACAGTATCTTCAAGTTCGTTGTTAACCAGTGTCAGGTCAAACCAGTGTCCATAGGTGTGCTGTAGGATTTCTGACTCCTTTTGGATCTTCTTGAGAGATTCGGCCTGAAAAAGAGGACAATGATTTGCCTTAAAGTGGTGTTCAGCATAACGCTGAGCTATACTGCCCAGAATTATCCCTAGGCCATTACTTTCTCCTGGCTCAGAGATTAAATAATCAGGGTTTCAATTTCTTATCGTGCGCTGCTTACATCTTTTGGCAATGGATAAGATTGAGCTTGGTTGTGATATCTTCAAGACTGCCTGAAATTGCCCTGATTAGTTACTTGAACAAAGTATCGGAGCTTCCATCTGAAGAAAAGGGTATTTATTATGGATAGACCTCAATTCTAAGACGCAGAGGTTCTTTGTTGAGTTATCAGGAAAGTTTCCCCTTTTGGATTGCCTGTGCTATACATTATTTAGACAGAAATTATAGTCAATTTCTGTATCTGCATCGTCACGAAGACTGCCTGTTCCTACTTCTGTGCCATTGCCTGACTCCATCCCTGCCTCAGCTCATCTGCTGAAATCCTCATGCCTTTATTACCTCGACTTGACTAAGCACATTCCTGGCTGGCCTCCCACATTCTAACCTCTAAACTTTGTCATCCAACACTGCTGCCCGTGCCCTTACTCGCACCAAGTCCTGTTCACCTATCACCTCTGTGTTGGCTGATGTACATTGGCTCCCAGTCAAACAAAGACTTAATTTTAAAATTCTCATCCTTGTTTTCAAGTTGCTCCATGGCCTCACCCCTCCCTATCCCTATAATCTCCTCCAGCCTCACAACCCTTTGAGATCTCTGCACTCATCTAATTATGCCCTCTTGAGGAAATCTGATTTTAATTTCTCCACCATTGGCTGTGCCTTCAGCTGCCTGGAATTCCCTCTCTAACCCTCTCCCTCCAACTCTCTTTAAGATACTCTTCAAAATTACCTCTGAACAAGCTTTTGGCCATCTGTCTCCTGTCACTCAGTGTCAAATTCTGCTTTGTAACACTCCTGTGAAGCACATTAGGACGTTTTTATGCTGAAGGTGTTATATAAATACTGGTTTTTGTTGTATTCAATATTTAAAATTGTGTGGTCTGCTATTCCATTCTTAAAAAGGCCCATGCAAATACACCCTACGGGCCCCAACAACATTCTGGCAATAGTACTGAAAACCTGTGCTCCAGAACTGGCCGCGTGCCCCCTAGCTGAACTGTTCCAGTACAGCTACAACACTGACATCTACCTGCCAATGTGGAAAATTGCCCAGGTATGTCCTGTACACACAAAACAGGACAAATAAATAAATCCAACTCAGCCAATTATCACCCCATCAGACTACTCAATCAGTAAAGTAATGGAAGGTGACAGTGCTGTCAAGTAACCTGCTCAGCAGCACTCAATTTGGGGTCTGTCGGGCCACTCAGCTCCTGACCTCATTACAGCCTTGGTTCAAACATGGGACAAAAGAGCTGAACTCAAGAAAATGCGGGAAATACTCAGCAGGTCTGGCAGCAGCTGGAGAGAGAGGCAGAGTTAACGTTTGAGGTTAGTGACCTTTCATCAGAACTGGCAACGGTTAGAAATGTAATATGATTTTACAAAGTGATTCCTGACAACGCAGCGGCCCACGGATGTGATCAGAGTGCGCCAAGCTGCGCACAGGCGTAGCTACATCTTGCCAGGACTAAGTCGCGCATGCACGGGATGACATCATTGTGTATCCGTGCCTGGTCCATTTTCGCACATGCGGGTTAAAGCGTCATCGAGTATCCAGCCCCCCACTCGACTGGAGGAAGCGGCTGAATGGGAGACTTTGAGGCTGGAGCTCGATCCCCATCACTCGTTCCCGCCCCACTGGTCACTCCCCCTCGGCAACTCACTCCAGGCCACGACGCTTCCTCCCCACAGCTGCTCACTCCAGATCTCACTGCTTCCCCCCCCAACTTCCCTGGCCGATTGTTCCTCTCTTCGTGTTGCCCCCTGCTTTCCCGCCCCCCCCCCCCAGCCACTAGCTGTCGGCCGCGCTGCTTCCCTCCTCTCGGCCACTTGCTCCTAGGTCATTCTTTGCTTCTTCAGGCGGCGTGTGGAGACTGATCAAACGTGGGAGCGAGTGGCCGAGAGGAGGGAAGCGGCACTGTCTAGAGCTAGCAGCTGGAGTGGGGAGGGGGGGGGGGAGCGAGTGGCCGGAGAACGGGGTGGTGCAAGCAGGGAACAATCGGCCAGGGGAGTTATGGGGAGCAGTGGGGTCTGGAGCAAGTGGCTGAGGCGGGGGTCAGGGGAGGTGAAAGCGAGTTACCGAGAAGGGGGGGGGGGTGTGTGGGGAAAGAGAGTGGCCAGTGGGGCGGGAACTAGTAGCTGAGCTCGGGTGAAATGAGTCCTGGTCTGTCATATAAACGAATCACAGTAACGAATTGGCAGCACATTTTATACTCTGCCTAATTTTCGATCAGGGTGACAATTCACTATCCTCCAATGGAAATTCAATCATAAAATCCCTTTTGTATTTAATAGGGTTACAGTTAGTATCCTATAACTCCATCGTAGCATATTACTGGGCTTCCATCCAACTTAATGTAAGGTTAGTTTGCCGGAACGATATAGCCATAAGCATTTCCTGTGAGAAGTTGAGCAGTGCCATCTTTAATCCTGGCAGCTGCCTGAACATCGCAGACAGTGATGTTCCAGTTGAAGAGCCTGTATTTGCGCATGTGCAAGTACTGTGCCATCTACTGGTTGCATTGTCAGCAAACACAGCCGAGGTTTTGAGCAAATAAAGCAGGGGTGGGGCAAAAGATAACACAAGGGAAGGTGTTGATAGGATAGAGGGTCATAGAGAATAACTGACCAGAAGGTCATGGAGCAAAGGCAAAGGGTGAATGGTGTGGTGAAAGACAAAGCTTTAGTGCAGAGAGGGTGTTAAATGACGGAATAATGAACAGCCCTGGCCAAAAGCACAAACGTGAAAAAAACAATGGGCAGACACATGGTAAAACAATTAATAATGAAACAAACTAAAATAAAAAGAAAACTAGAAATGAAAAAGGGGGCCTGTCGTGCTCTGAAATTATTGAACTCAATGCTCAGTCCGGCAGGCTGTAGCGTGCCTAATCGTTAAATGAGATGCTGTTCCTCGAGCTTGCATTGATGTTCACTGGAACACTGCAGCAAGCCCAGGACAGAGATGTGGGCATGAGAGCAGGGGGGTGTGTTGAAATGGCAAGCAACCGGAAGCTCGGGGCCATGCTTTCGGACTGAGCGGAGGTGTTCCACAAAGCGATCACCCAAGCTGGCTTTGGTCTCCCCATTGTAGTGGAGACCACATTGTGAGCAGCGTATAAAGTATACTAAATTGAAAGAAGTTCATGAAATCGCTACTTCACCTGAAAGGAGTGTTTGGGGCCTTGGATAGTGAGAGAGAAGGTAAAGGAGCAAGAATTACATCTCCAGAGATTACATGGAAGGTGCCTTGGGAAGGGGACGAGGTGTCGAGGGTAATAGAGGAGTGGACCATGGTGTCAAGGAGGGAACAATCCCTTCGGAATGCTGACGGGAGGGGAGGGAAAGATGTGTTTGGTAGTGTCATCATGCTGGAAATGGCGGAGGATGATCTTTTGGATGTGGAGGCTGGTGGGGTGGAAAGTGAGGACAAGGGGAACCCTGTCACGGTTCTGGGAGGAAGCAGAAGGGGTGAAAGCAGAGGTGTGGGAAATGGGCCGGTTACGGTTGAGAGCCCTGTCAACCACAGTGGGAGGGAATCCTCAGTTGAGGAAAAAGGAAGACATATCAGAAGTGCTGTTGTGGAAGGTAGCATCATCAGAGCAGATGCATCAGAGACGGAGAAACTGGGAGAATGGAATGGAGTCCTTACAGGAGGCAGGGTGTGAAGAGGTGTAGTCGAGGTAGCTGTGGAAGTCAGTGGGCTTATACTGAATATTAGTAGACAGCCTATCCCCAGAGATGGAGACAGAGAAGTCGAGGAAGGGAAGTGTCGGAGATGGACCGTGTAAAGTTGAGAGTAGGGTGGAAATTGGAAGCAAAGTCGATAAAGTTTTCCAGTTCAGAGCGGGAGCAGGAAACGGCACTGATACAGTCATCAATGTACCAGAAAAAGAGTTGGGGGAGAGTGCCTAAGTAGGACTCCAGCAAGGAATGTTCGACATATCCCACAAAAGACAGGCATAACTAGGACCCATGTGGGTACACATAGCAACACCTTTTACTTGAAGGAAGTGAGTGGAGTTGAAGGAGAAGTTGTTCAATGTGAGAACAACTTCAGCCAGGCGGAGGAGGGTGGTGGTAGATGGGGACCGGTTGGGCCTCTGTTCAAGGAAGAAGCGGAGAGCCCTCAGACCGTCCTGGTGGGGTTGGAGGTGTAGAGAGATTGGATGTCCATAGTGAAGAGGAGGCCGTTAGGGCCAGGAAACTGGAATTTGTCAAAATGAAATAGGGTGTCAGAAGAGTCACGAATATAGGTGGGAAGAGACTGGACCAGGGGAGTCAAGATAGGAAGAAATAAGTTCAGTGGGGCAGGAACAGGCTAAAACAATGTGTCTGCCAGGACAGTCCTGTTTGTGGATTTTAGGAAGGAGGTAGAAGGGGGCTGTCCGGGGTTGCGGGACTATAAAGTTGGAAGCTGTAGAGGGAAGATCTCTGGAAGAGATTAGGTCAGAGACAGTCCTGTGGACAGTGGCTTGATGTTCGGTGATGGGGTCATGGTCCAGGGGAAGACGGAAGAAGTGTCTGAGAGTTGGTGCTCAGCCTCTGCAAAGTAGATGTCTACGCCAGACAATAACAGCACCACCCTTGTCTGCAGGTTTAATCACAATGTCGGGGTTAGACCTGAGACAACGGAGTGCAGCAAGTTCAGAGGAAGACAGGTTAGAGTGAGAGGGGAGCAGAGAAACTGAGATGGCTGATGTCACACTGACAGTTTTCAATGAAAAGATCAAGAGTGGGTAAGAGGCCAGAGGGAGGGGTCCAGGTGGAGGGAGAATGCTGGAGGAGGGTGAAAGGGTCCGCTGGTCGGGGGGAGGACTCCTGGTCAAAGAAGTGAGCCCGGAGGCAAAGGCGACAGAAGAAGAGCTCAACGTCATGCTGAGCACGAAATTCCTTGAGATGGGGGCGAAAGGGGATAAAACTGTCCTTTGCTGAGTACAGAACGTTCAGCGTCAGAGAGGGGAAGGTCAGAGGGTATACTGAATACACGGCAAGGGGTCAGATCAGAAGGGGTGGGGTCAGAGGGAAGTGAAGGGGAAGAAGGTTCTGGAGGGGCATTAGTCCCCATCAGCTACTGCAGCTTGCGTTCCTTAACACCTGAAAGGAAGAAAAAAAGCTTTTTGTTAATGCGTTGGATAAGACGAAGGATGAAATGAAACTGCAGAGTAGAACAGCTTTGTGATAAGGTGAGACGGTACTTCTGGAGAGAGAGGACCGGTGTGTACATGTGGCACGCATGGCACTGAGTGTGGATCTCAGGATGCGGCGAGAAGAGCAGTCTGAGGAACGTTGCATTTCTCAGAGATACCAGTAATCCTGGGTGGATTCAAAACAAGAAGGATGAAACTTCAGTTGGAATCCACGTGGAATAAGTCGGAGCCGAAGACAGTCACTGAGGAAGGAGATGTGGCTGTGAAAATGAGTTTGAGTAGACACTTTATCAAATACCAGGATGGAAATAGAAAGCAATGAAGGTGAACAAGGTAAAAGAGACAAACAAAAATCTGGCGTAGAGAAGAGCAGAACTTCAAGGTAGGCATCCCTGTAAGAGAAGTGGCAGTGAATTAAACACTAAAATAAAAGCAAAATATTGCAGATGCTGGAAATCTGAAATAAAAACAAAAATTGCTGGAAACACTCAGCAGGTCTGGCAGCATCTGTGGAGAGAGAAGCAGAGTTAACATTTCAGGTCAGTGACCTTTCATCAGAACTGGCAAAGGTTAGAAATGTAATAGGTTTTAAGAAAATAAAGCAGGGGTGAGGCAAAAGATAACAAAAGGGAAGGTGTTGATAGGACAGAGGGTCACAGAGAATAACTGACCAGAAGGTCATGGAGCACAGGCAAAGGGTGTGGTGAAAGACAAAGAGAGGGTGTTAAATGACGGAATAATGAACAGCCCTGGCCAAAAGCATAAACATGAAAAAAAAAATGGGCAGACACATGGTAAAAAAATTAATGATGAAACAAACTAAAATAAAATTTTAAAAAAATAAAAATAAAAAAGGGGGGCCAGTCATGCTCTGAAATTATTGAAGTCAATATTCAGTCCAGTAGGCGGTAGCGTGCCTCATCGATAAATGAGATGCTGTTCCTCAAGATGTGTTGACATTCACTGGAACACTGCAGCAAGCCCAGGACAGAGATGTGGGCATGAGAGCAGGGGTGTGTGTTGAAATAGCAAGAGACAGGAAGTTTGGAGTCATGTTTTAGTGAGGTGAGAGTGACTACCCTTGATATCAAGGCAGCATTTGACCGAGTATGGCATCAAGGAGTCCTAGCAAAACTGGAGTCAATGGGAATCGGGGAAAACTGTCCACTGGTTGGAATCGTACCGAGTGCAAAGGAAGATGGTTGTGGTTGTTGGAGGTCAATCATCTCAGCTCCAGGACATCACTGCAGGAGTTCCTCAGGGTAGTGTTGGAGGCCCAAGCATCATCAGCTTCTTCATCAATGACCTTCCCTCAATCATAAGGTTAGAAGTAGGGATGTTCGCTGATGATTGCACAATGTTCAGCACCATTCGCGACTCCTCAGATACTGAAGCAGTCTGTGTAGAAATGCAGCAAGACCTGGACAATATCCAGCTTGGGCTGAAAAGTGGCAAGTAACATTCGCGCCACACAAGTGCCAGGCAATGACCATCTCCAACAAAAGAGAATCTAACCATCTTTCCTTGACATTCAACAGCATTACGATCGCTGAATCCCCCACTATCAACATCCTGGAGGTTACCATTGACCAGAAACTGAAATGGAGTAGCCACATAAATACCGTGGCTACAAGAGCAGGTCAGAGGCTAGGAATCTTGTGGTGAGTAACTCACCTCCTGACTCCCCAAAGCCTGTCCACCATTGACAAGGCACAAGTCAGGACTGTGATGGATTACTCTCCACTTGCCTGGATGGGTGCAGCTCCAACAACACTCAAGAAGCTCGACACCATCCAGGACAAAGCAGCCCGCTTGATTGGCACCCCATCCACAAATATTCACTCCCTGCACCACTGACACACAGTGTCAGCAATGTGTACCATCTACACGATGCACTGCAGCAACTGACCAACGCTACTCAGACAGCACCTTCCAAACCCGCGACCTCTACCTACTAGAAGGACAAGGGCAGCAGATGCATGGGAACACCACCACCTGCAAGTTCCCCTCCAAGTCACACACCATCTTGACTTGGAAGTATGTCGCCGTTCCTTCGCTGTCGCTGGGTCAAAATCCTGGAACTCCCTTCCTAACAGCACTGTGGGTGTACCTACCCCACATGGACTGCAGCGGTTCAAGAAGGCAGCTCACCACCACCTTCTAATGGGCAATTAGGGATGGCCTAACCAGCGATGCCCATATCCCATGAAATGAATAAAATAAAAAACCCTAAGGATTTTTCCATGTTCATTGTGTATCCACACCTGATGATGCTAGCCTACATTTGTAGCAGGACTTTCCCATTAATGTGACAGCTGTGACTGTCCATGTAAGGTCTCTGCTGGCACTACCACTGGGCAATGTTTGAGAGCAGACCTTTGACATGTTTTTGTCAGCTTGACCTCTGGGCTTTGTTTGTCCAGGTTAAGATTAATTATTGGACTTCATTTTCTTGTTGTGAATTACTCTTTCCTTAAGGTTTTCCTCTTCTGATGTTGACCTCTCCCCACCTGACCTGTCATTTAAATTACTTGCATTCAAATCCAAGGCACAATCTTGAGTCTGCTTTGGCTTCTTGCTGTGCTCAGCTCCAATATATCTCCTGTTATAACTCTCCACAGATGATGCCTGACCTGCTGAGTATTTTCAGCATTTTCTGTTTTTGTTTCAGATTTCCAGCATCCACAGTATTTTGCTATTGTTTCCATTATATCCATCTACCTCACTGCTGCAGCAACCACTTCCCCTGTCGTTGTTGGCAGCCAGTGTAAAAGTCTGGCTCGGGTATAAAATTAAAACCCAACCTGGGCCCAACCCGACAAAATCCAACCCGACCCGGTATTGAGTCCTTTAATTTTTTTAAATGCCCGACCCGACCCCAAAAAAGCAAACATATTATTGAAACAGAAAAAAAATAGTAGATTAAAACGAAAACAATACGAAACAAAACAGTACAGTCAAGCCTGACCCAACACGAGCCCGAATGCTGGAGGCAGAATATAGACCCAACCCGAACCCGACACATGTAGTTGGGTTTGGTCGGGTTCGGGTCGGGTAGCCATGCTTTAGCCAGTGTTGCCTGTTCAGCCTGTTAGCTTGCCAGCTATGCCCACCCATCCGCAGCTATCACTCCCTTAGCTGCACGTTTCAGTATTTGTCTTAAAAATCAATTTTTCACAAAAAAAAGGACAAGAAAGTGTGGAGAGCAGCTGGGACTCCAGTCGGAAGCGGGGTCTCAGCACTGTCTAGAAACAAAAATGAATCTTATTCCACAGTAATATGAAGGTTTTAGGGACCAAATAATTAACTTTCAAGTGTCTTGAAACTGGGAACATTTTCCCCCCAACACCACTACTGTTACATTTTGTAACTTTTTTTTATGAAGTTTGTTTTCTGCTGGTTATATGTTGTTTTGCAGGCCCCTACCTGCCTAGCATGAGGCATATTAATTTCACCACATGGACATTAAATTTCAAACTGTTGTTGAAGTGAAGAAAGGACTTGCTTTAAAAAATTGCCAGATCTTGGCTGGAAAGATATTTGCATATTAACAGCCAGTGCTTGGAAAGGACAAAGGACCGTTCCCTGACACATTCAACCCACAATGGACTTTTGGTCACCAGACGTTGAAGGTGGGGGAACTCACATTCCAGGTTGACTGCTAAGATGGCCGAATACACAAACGGACATGGTCAAACCAGCTAGTCACATGACTAACCTGCTGGGCAACCTAAGTTTTTCTGAATTGTACGAACAGTTTGAACTCAGAGTGTCTGTTTGCCCCTGGACTGAGAAGATCTTTCCAGTCTGCTCCCATCTCTTTCTCACTAACCTCTGAATCCACTGAAGACACATGAACCCCAAGAGAGAAAATTCTCCTACAGCGAACAAGGTTTGAGAAGAATACTGGGCCCCAACGAAAAGCAAGATCTACCAACAATCAAAGACTCTACAGTGAGCTCGAAGAACCGTAACAAAAAGTCTTCATATATTGCCTCAAACTTTTCCACTTTATCATTCTTCTGCTCTTTCCTGACTTTATTTGCATGTGTGTATCGAAAACACAGTGAAAAATTAAAACCCTGTTACAGTAAGACCAGGTGAAGGCTGAAAGGGAACCCTAAACTCTTTCTCACCTGGTCATAACAATGTTTTTAAAAGGACAGGATGTACGACTTTAAAATAGGGCTCAATTATGGCTGTGCACCTTGCTCCGCCCTCTAACTCTGCTTCACCTGAAAGCTGCACTTAGTTTTGAGTCCCAGTGTGCACACAGGTAATCGAATAAGATATTAAAACATTTTACCCCACTGCTGTTCTAAAGATACTGCCTTATAGTGGACTATTTGGGAAAAACCTAATAGTTGCAAGCAGGACCTGATGCTTTCTTTGCATTCCCTAGGATGGGAATGCTCATGCCATTATTGCCACTGAGATCAGTGCAACCTAGGAATTGAATGCAAAACCTTTATGGTGTGTGTAGCTAGAAAACTTTCATTTTTATAAATATGGGGAAAATCTTCTTGAAGATTCACAGACATCTATTGCAGTTACTACTAGGGGTGATAGGGTTTTGATGGTTTTGTTCCCTCACTTAGGCCTTATAAATATAATTATTTTAAGGACTTGTAATCTCAACATTGTTTCTAAAATTGCTACAGTTAGCAGATAGCGCCTCTCCCAAATTAACTCCATTACCTTAGACAGAACAGTTGAATTCAGCACAAATCTCCTTACCTGATTGCCTGGCTGAGTAGCAGAGGGAGCAGCAATAAATACCACTAGTGGTGCAAATTCTGCTGTTCTGAGAACCTTCAGGGCCTGTCAATAGATTGTATACATGCAATATTAGCATTGTACATTGATGTATTGTAGAATGTGACTGATTATTCAAGCTATTTAGCCACATACTGTTCAAAATTATGGCCAGGATTTTTATGCAGGTTAGGAGTGTGTTAGAATCATACATAATTACAAAGCACAGGAGGAAGCCATTCGGCCAATCATGATTTTCATTACAAAAATAAATCAGTTGAAACTATTTTATAAAGTCTAACTGTAAATTAGATATCAGCCTCGCCACTGAATTAGAAGGTTGTGGGCTTGAGGCCAACTTGAGAGACATGAGAACGTAATCCAGTTTGACAATTCAATGCAGGAGTGCTGGTCAGTTGGAAGTGCCAACCTTTTTCTTTGTGGCAACATGTCTTGGTGGAGGTAAAAGATCCCACGGCGGCATTTCAAAGAGGAGTAGGGAGTTCTCCTTGGTGTCCTGGCCAACATTTATCCCTCAACCAACATCACTAGAAACACATTCCTGTCATAGTTTTAAGCCTGTAGTCCATTTTGTCCGCGTCATAGGTTTATTCTCTGTTGATAATCCTCACCCTGTCGTATTACATTGAATTACACAATATTTACAGCACAGAAGCAGGCCATTTGGCAGATGGAAACATCTCTATGTCTATCATATCAAACCACTTCATAATCTTAAAGACCTCTATTAGGTCACCCCTCAGTCTTACTTTTTCTAGAGCAAAAAGCCCCAGCCAATTTAGTCTTTCCTGATAGAATAATATCAGAATGGAGAGATCATACCTAATATATCTTTTTGCACTTTCTCCAGTGCCTCTCCATCCTCTTTATAATATGGAGACCAGAACTGTTCACAGTACCCCAAGTATGGTCTAACCAAGGTTCTTTATAGGTTTCTATCCCCATAGAAAGGGACCCTAGTGCTTTGTTTGCTTTTATGGCTTACTAACCTATGTTGTCACTTTTAGTGATCTGTGTATCTTATACCCCAAGATCCTTTGGCTTCTCTACCCCATTTAGATACTCATTTTTCAAGGAGTATGTGGCTTCCTTATTCTTCCAACCAAACTATACCACCTCACACTTAATCTATATTGAAATTCCTTTTCCAATTACACATCCATTCTGCAAGTTTATTAATGTCTTCCTGTATTTTGTCACAGTCCCCTATATTAACTACATCCCCCAATTTGGTGTTGCCTGCAAATTTTACTTCTAATTCCTGAGTCCAAATCATTTATGTAAATGGTGAAGAACATTGTCCCCAGCACCAATCGTTGTAGAACACCACCACATTTGGTGATTGAACTTGCCATTTAATGATTAAATAACTGAATGTCGATCTGATCCCACACATAGGTCCAATAATATGGGGAGAGTAGCCGACTGTGTAGAAGTTGTTTGTCCGCTTCAAGTGTGGAGGCCCATGACACATCCACACCAAATGTGGACAGCAAGCACAAAGTTATACAGTAGGGCATGAAGTCCTCCATTTTCGCTTAAGACAGATGCCCACCCTATAATATGGCTTTAATGTCTGAACAATGCTGCAGGCATGCAGGATGCATTTAGTAGGGCATTGAAGGGGGAGATGCTTCTTGTTAAGTCTTAAAAATAAATGTATAAATTCAGGTACCTCTGCCCTTTGCACCATCGCAGAAGTTTCACTTGGAAAAATACCTGGTGCACAGTAGGCAACAATCAGGCCTTCTTCGCTAGCATTAGATTATTCAAGCTGAGCAATCATACAAGGTGAGCAAGAGTTCACCAGGAAACAGCATGAGAGGAGAAGGGCATAAAGAACCCGAGAGAGAGAGAGAGAGAGAGAGAGAGAGAGGTAGCGAGCGAGAGTTCACCAAGAAACAGCGAGATCAGAGTGGGGCATAAAGAGTCTGGGAGAGTGAGAACGAGTGAGAGTTCACCGGGAAACAGTAAGATCACAGCAGGGCTAGCTGCTGCTGCTGCCACCAGTCTGCTGGCATTTGAAAAGAAAAATTGAGGTGTGACCTCACGGGGAAGCAGGTAGGTGATTTGGTTGGGTGAGACTTCAGAGCTACAAACAGTGTGAGAGGGGAGAGCGCGGCGAGGCACAACGAGCTAGTTGGTGAGTATCTGGTGGGTATTTTCTTATTTTCTTTTTTCTGCTGATTTTTATTTTTTCTCTAACATTTATGTCTATCCACTAAGTAGAAGCTAAAATACGAGTGGTCGGTAGGTGGTTACTCATTTGTTTGTACTGTTTATAACCATTTTATTGTTTATTTAACTTCCAATTTTAGTGCAGTAAATAAATAATTTGAGGCATGGCAGGGCTGCTCACACCCATCAAATGCACATCCTGTGGCATGTGGGGGCTCTAGGACCCTGCCCATATCCTGGACAACTACATGTGCAGAAAGTGCCACCAAATGCAAAAACTCGAGTGCCAAATCTTGGAATTCAAAGAGCAGCTGGTGTCACTGAGGTGCATTCGCGAGGATAAGAGATACGTGAATAGCACGTTTTAGGAGGTTGTCCCCCCGCAGCTTAAGAAAGCGCAGGCAGAGAGGGACTGGGTTCCTGCCAGACAGACATGAAGGACATGGCAGGTACTGCAAGAATCCCTGGAGAGTATCCCACTTTCTAACTAGTATTCAGTTCTGAGTACCGATGGGAGAAAGGGTTCCTCTGTAGAGTGCAGCGAGAGACATGACCAGAGCACCAGGGGTGGCTCAGCTGTGCAGGGAGGGAGGAGAAAAGACAGGAGAACAATAGTGATAGGGGATTCTATAGGGAACAGACAGGCATTTCTGTGGTTGCAGATGTGATTCCATGATGGTATGTTGCCTCCCTGGTGCAAGGGTCATGGATATCACCGAGCGGCTACAGAGCATTCTGGAGCGTGAGGATTCACAGCCAGAGGTCGTGGTCCACATTGGTACCAACGATATAGGTAGAAAAAGGGATGAGGTCCTGCAGGCTGAGTTTAGGGAGTTAGGAAAGAGATTAGCAAGCAGGGCTCAAAGGTATAATTTCTGGATTATTCCTAAGGCCACGTGCTAGTGAGTATAGAAATAGAAGAATAAACCAGATGAACGTGTGGCTGGAGAGATGGTGCAGGAGGGAGGGCTTCAGATTTCTGGGTTATTGGGACCGGTTCTGGGGAAGTGGGACCTGTACAAGCTGGATGTTCTACACCTGAACAGGACTGGGATGAATATCCTTGCAGGAAGGTTTGCTAGTGCTGTTGGGGATAGTTTAGACTAGATTGGCAGGGCGATGGGAACCCGAGCTCAGTCTTAGATAGGACAAATTCAGAGCAGGGAACGGGAGGCAGAAAATTAGCGAGTGACTCTGAAAGACAGAAGAAACAAAGGTTAAGAAGTGTGCAGCACAGGAATTTGGCAGTGTTGAAAGGTATTTATTGAAATGCAAGGAGAAAAGTAAATAAAGCCGATGACCTGAGGGCACAGATATCATTGCTATAATGGAAACTCGGCTTAAAGAGGGGCAAAAATGGCAGCTCAACATTCCTCGATATAGAGTTTTCAGGCGGGATAGAGAGGGGGATAAAAAAAGGAGGGGATGTAGTATTATTGGTTAAGGAATCAATTACTGCTGTGAGGAGGGTTGATGTGCGAAATGAATCATCAAATGAGGCCATATGAGTGGAGCTCAGAAATAAAAAAGGGGCAGCCACACTACTAGGCGTGTACTATAGACCCTCAAATAGTGAGAGGGAGATAGGAGAACAAATATGTAGGCAAATTTCTGAGTGCAAAAACAGTAGAGCAATAATAGTTGGGGATTTCAACTACCCTAATATCAACTTGGATACAACAATGTGAAGGGTACAGAGGGCACAAAATTCTTGAACTGCATTCAAGAGAACTTTTTTAGCCAGCACATAACAAGCCCAATGAGAGGGGGCACAATTCTAGATTTAGTCTTAGGAAATGAAGCAGGGCAAGTGGATGAAGTAACAGTAGGTGATTTTGGAGATAGTGACCATAATACAGTTAGATTAGATTAGAGATACAGCACTGAAACAGGCCCTTCGGCCCACCGAGTCTGTGCCGACCATCAACCACCCATTTATACTAATCCTACACTAATCCCATATTCCTACCAAACATCCCCACCTGTCCCTATATTTCCCTACCACCTACCTATACTAGTGACAATTTATAATGGCCAATTTACCTATCAACCTGCAAGTCTTTTGGCTTGTGGGAGGAAACCGGAGCACCCGGAGAAAACCCATGCAGACACAGGGAGAACTTGCAAACTCCACACAGGCAGTACCCAGAATCGAACCCGGGTCCCTGGAGCTGTGAGGCTGCAGTGCTAACCACTGCGTCACTGTGCCGCCCAGACTTAGCATTATTATGGAAAAGGACAAAGATAGAATAGGAGTAAAAGTTCTAAATTGGAGGAAGGCAAATTTTACGAAAGCTGAGAGGTGATCTGGCGAAAGTCGACTGGATACAGCTAGTTGAAGGAAAATTAGTGGCAAATCAAAGCGAGATTCAACTGGCACAGTGTAGACATGTCCCCACAAAGAAAAAGGGTGGTACTGCCAAATCTAGAGCCCCCTGGTTATCTAGAAGCTTACAGGGTAAGATAAAGCAGAAAAAGAAAGCTTATGACGGTCAAAAAAACTTAATACTTTAGAAAGCCTAGAGGAGCAGAGAAAGTGCAGGGGTGAAGTAAAAAAAGAAATTAGGAAAGCAATGAGAGGACATGAAGAATATTGACAGGTAAAAGCAAGGAAAATCCAAAAATGTTTTATCAGAACATTAAGAGCAAGAGGATAACTAAGGAAAGGGTAGGACCTATCAGAGATGTACAAGGCAGAAGATGTGGGCAGGGTTCTTAATGAGTACTATGTCTCTGTCTTCACGAAGGAGAGGGATGATGCAGACATTGTAGTTAAAGAGGAGGAGTGTGAAATATTAGATACGATAAGCATAATGAGAGAGGAAGTACTAGAGGGTCTGACATCCTTGAAAGTGGATAAATCACCAAGGCCGGATGGATTGTATCCCAGGCTGTTAAAGGAAGCCAGGGAGGAAATAACAGATGCTCTGAGGATCATTTTCAAATCCTCACTAGATACAGGCAAGGTACCAGAGGATTGGAGGTCTGCAAACGTTGTACCATTGGTTAAAAAAGGTGCGAGGGATAGGCCAAATAATTGTAGGTCAGTCAGTCTGACCTCATTGGTAGGCAAATTATTAGAATCAATTGTGAGAGATAGGATAAACTGTCACTTAGAAAGGCACGGATTAGGCAGGAATAGTCAGCATGGATTTGTTAAGGGAAGGTCATGTCTTACTAACTTTGTTGAATTTTTTGAGGAAGTAACAAGAAGGATTGATGAGGGTAGTGCAGTGGATGTTGTCTACAGGGATTTTAGTAAGGCATTTGACAAGGTCCCTCATGGCAGACTAGTCAGAAAAATAAAAGCCCATGTGTTACAGAGGAATGTGGCAAGTTGGATCCAAAATTGGCTCAGTAAACCAAGGATAATGGTCGACAGATGTTTTTGTGAATGAAAAGCTGTTTCCAGTGTTGTTCCACAGGGCTCAGTGTTGGGTCCTTTGCTGTTTGTGGTATACATTAATGAGTTGGACTTAAATGTGGGAGGCATGATTGGGAAATTTGCTGATGACACAAAAATTGGCTGTGTAGTTGAAAGCGAAGACTCCAGAAAGATATTTCTGTTCTGATAAAGGGTCACTGACCTGAGATGTTAACTCTGCTTCTCTCTCCACAGACGCTGCCAGACCTGCTGAGTATTTCCAGCATTTCTTGCTTTTATTCCAGAATGATATCAATGGTTTGGTTGAGTGGGCGGAAAAGTGGCAAATGGAATTCAATCCGAAGAAGTGTGAGGTAATGCATTTGGGAAGGGCAAATAAAGCAAGGGAATACACAATAAATGAGAGGATTGAGAGGGGTAGAGGAAGTGAGAGATCTTGGAGTGCATGTCCACAGGTCCCTGAAAGTGGCAGGACAGGTAGATAAAGTGGTGAAGAAGACATTCCTTTATTGGCTGAGGTATAGAATACAAAGTAGGGATGTAATGATGGAACTGTATAAAACGCTGGTTAGGCCACAGCTGGAGTTTTTTGCGTACAGTTCTGGTCATCATAATTGCTCTGGAGAGAGTACAGAGGAGATTTACAAGAAAGTTGCCAGGCTGAAAAATTGCAGCTATGAGGAAAGATTGGATAGGCTAAGGCTGTTTTCCTTAGAACAGTGGAGGCTGAGGGGTGACTTAATTGAGGTATACAAAATTATGAGGGGCTAAATAGAGTAGACAGGAAGGACCTGTTTCCCCTAGCAGAGAGGTCAACTACCAGGTTTATGGTAATTGGTAGAAGGATTAGAGGGACATGAGGGAAAAACTTTTTCACCCAGAGGGTAGTGGGTGGCTGGAAATCGCTACCCAGATCAGTGATGGAGGCAGAAACCCTCAACCCATTTAAAAGGTACCTGCACATGCACTTGAAATGCTGTAACCTGCAATGCTGCTGGAAGGTGGGATTAGATTGGGGGGCTAGTTTTTTCAGCCAGTGCAGACATGATGGGCTGAATGGCTTCTTTCTGTGCCATAACGTTTCTATGGCTCTATGGTTCTAAGCTGCTATGAGATACATGCACAGACCATTGGCAAATTAATTAAATGAGATGACCTCATTAGCTAGATTCTGGAAAGGTTCCATCAGACTGGAAAGTAGCAAATATAACCCCTCTATTCAAGAAGTGGGGGGGAGGTGGGGAGGCAAAAAACAGGTAACTATAGGCCAGTTAGCTTGACGTCTATCGTGGGGAAGGTGTTACAATCAATCATTAAGGAGGCTACAGCTGGGCACTTAGAAAAACTCAAGGTAATCGGGAATAGTCAGCATGGTTTTGTGAAAGGGAAATCATGTTTAACCAATTTATTGGAGCTCTTTGAAGGAGCAACATGTGCTGTGGATAAATGGGAGCCCGTTGACGTACTGTACTTGGATTTCTAGAAGTCATTTGACAAGGTGCCACGTAAAAGGTTATTGCGCAAATAGGAGCTCACGGTATATGGGGTAACATATTAGCATGGATAGAAGATTGGCTGGCTGGCAGAAAACAGAGAGTATGCATAAATGGGTCCTTTTCTGAGTGACAGGATGCGACGAGTGGAGTCCCGCAGGGGTCTGTGCTGGGGCCTCAACTTTTTACAATTTATATCAGTGACAGGGTGGATGTGGAAAGGATGTTTCCTCTTTTAGGAGAATCTAGCACTAGGGGTCACTGTTTAAAAATAAGGGATCACCCATTTAAGACAGAGATGAGGAGAATTTTTTTCTCTCAGAGGGCTGTGAGTCTTTGGAACTCTCTTCCTCAAAAGGCAGTGGAAGCAGAGTCTTTGAATATTTTTAAGGCAGAGGTAGATAGATTCTTGATAAGCAAGAGGATGAAAGGTTATTGGGGGTAGGTGGGAATGCAGAGTTGAGGTTACAATCAGATCAGCCATAATCTTATTGAATGGTGGAGCAGGCTTGAGGGGCCGAGTGGCCTACTCCTGCTCCTAATTCATATGTTTGTATGTATGCTTGTATTGGATAATGGTCCACAGTACAGTGGTAAGCCTTTTCAAGAAATGTGCACAAAGTGGGCTATAAACCATGTTACGTCATCTGCACATTATCCAAGGGCGGTTGGTCTGGCAGAAAGACTGGTGCAGACGGTAAAGCCATTCATTTTGAAGTGTTAAGAAACAAATCAAGACATCCAAGTAGCAATGTTGCACCTATGAGCAACATCACTAAATACGGGATTACCATCACCAGCAAAGACCATGTTCGGAAGGCAAGTCAGGACAAGTCTTCCAAGTCATCCTCTGATCAGATCGTCGTCAGTTCAAGACAAGTTATTAACAAGACAAGAGAAAATGAAAACACACATGACAAACATGCAGGTGTGGAGTTATCTCCTCTGCAGGTCAAACAGAAGGTAAGAGTGATCCACCTGCAAAAGAAGACATGGTTCCCTGCGGAAGTGTCAAAGATCTGTAATGAGCAATGGTCATATGAGGTGACTACCCTGAATGGAGCGACATTGAGAAGGAATAGATGTCAGGTGGTTCAGAGGAGGTTTACTAGATTGATACCTGGAATGAGCAGGTTGTCTTATGAGGAAAGGTTGGACAGACTGGGCTTATTTTCACTGGAGTTTAGAAGAGTGAGGGGAGACTTGATTGAAGTTTATAAGATCCTGAATGGTCTTGACAAGGTGGAATTGGAAAGGCTGTTTCCTCTTGTGAGTGAGTCCAGAACTAGGGGGCACTGTTTTAAAATTAGGGGTCGCCCTTTTAGGACAGAGATGAAGAGAGATTTTTTCTCTCAGAGGGTTGTGCGACTTTGGAACTCTCTGCCTCAGAAAGTGGTGGAGGCAAAGTCATTGAATAATTTTAAGGCAGTCGAGCTTTTTGTTAGGCAAGGGAATCAAAGGTTATCAGGGGTAGATGGGAGTGTGGAATTCGAAACACAAACCAATCAGCCATGATCTTATTGAATGGCAGAACAGGCTTGAATGGCCTACTTCTGCTCCTAATTCATTTGTTCGTATACAAGGGCCAGCTCTCCCATGTACAGATGCTGGTGCTGCAACGGGGCAGTGTTATCTGCCCCAGTGGAATCCAAACCACCCATATGCAGTGCTGTATTCAATCTGTAAATAGTGCGTGTTCAGTGTATGTCAGGAGGAGGCAGGAAGGAGGGGAAAGCATTAGTGCCAGTGCATATATTCTTGCTGAATGTCTCACAGGCAGTCAGAAAGTACTGGGGATCTTCTACATAGTTATTGGGACATACCTGGGGCTCAATATCCACCACTGCAATTTTGCCCTGGCCTTGGTTGATCTTGCGTATTGTCTCCAGCTTTGTTCCAAACATGGCCCCTTGGAAGCTTCCATACTCTAGGAATTCATTACAGGTGATGTTCTTCACCATATCTTCATTAGAAATAAAGTAGTAGCTCTTTCCATCTTCTTCGTTTTCCTTTGGTGACCTGGAGGTGTCTAGTGAAGGAAGAAAGAATATTTTTTAGCAGATTCATTATTGTTTTGGGGAGAAAACCAGTGTTTTCTGTTGTCACTAGTAATAATTGGTCAGATTGGGAGTTATCAGTTGACCCTTAAAGTAAATACCTAGTCTATTGCTGTGTGGGAAACTAGCCAATATTCTTGCATTTTAAGTTACTTTAGCATGATTGCATTGGACTCCTGACATCAAATTGCAGTCTTTTTTTTATAGAGGGTTCCTTTTGCCAGTCCCAGTTAGGTTGTTCATGGGAACTGGGAGAAAAACCCTTCCTCCCATGGTGAAGCCTCACAGGTCACAAAGTTAGGTGCGGATGAGGGAGGTCATTCCGCTCATCTAATGGATTTGTAGTTACCTGGATATGTTTTGTCACCTTTCTTGAAAACAGGTACCGCACTGGCTTGTTTCCAATATAACGGGAACTCTCCTGCATTCATTGACTCCCTCAGCACTTGGTAGATTTCATGTATAGTCTCGCTTAGCCCTCTCTGGTAGGTGCATCTGTCCCTAGAGATGTATTGCTTTTGAGCCCTTTAAGCCTGCAAAGGAATTTGAATCGAGAAGTTCCACAAGTTGAGTACTGAATAATTCCTCAGTGAATTACTCATACAGATGGAATTTGAGAAGTTCTGCAATAAAGGAATAAAACCTTATGCTCCTCAAAAGCAATGCCAAGTGCTTTAACCCATGAGGCAAAAGCTTTATTCTCAGTGTATCTTTAAGTTGTGGTTAGCTTTGTGCCTGATGTACTGTGTAGTATATCCATCAGCAACCATCATATTGCACTTCTCCTAGTGGAACACCTTGCAGACCATGCAGTTGCCTTGGCTATTCACTGTCAATACTCTCAATGTAGGAGCACGGTTGATTTCTAATTTACTGTCAGACGTCCAGGCATGGCCTTTAGGGGTCCTTGTGCAAGAAAAACAGCTTTTTGGGGACCAAGACAAAGCAACATAACTTCTCAGCAAACATCAAAATAATTATAAAATGAAAATATGAATCACAAGGATTTTATAAATATTGTTTTTATACCACAGAAATATCATGTTAAAATTCTAATAAGTTAATTAGTCCTTTGTCTCCAAAACAGGTTCATTCCCCATCTCAGTCAAGATCTTAAAGAGATGCCTGCTATCTCCTCTTCTGGTCTCTTATGCCCCTTTAAATACTCGGTCACTTCCTCTGGTGATGCAGTGGTATTGTGGGATTTTTCTGCCTTGCAGTAGCAGCCTTCCCACCCTGCATCAATAAATGACCATAGCCCAGGAAAATGGGTTGGAGTTGCGGTGGGTAGAAGTCAGCGCCTGCTACAAGGCCCAGTCCAACCTCTCCCGAATAGGTGACTCGGAGAGATGGGGAACTAGCCTCTGGAAGTTATTGGGACTTATACTGGAACTTTGTTTTTCAAAGCAGAAAATATTATTACATGTCTTTGGGTGAAGTTATTGAAAGGAGTAATTAACTTATTAGAATTTTGTCATGATATTTCTGTGGTATATTATATCAACAATATTTACAAAATCCTTTTGATTCATGTTTTCATTTGATAAATTTTTTGCATAAACCTGTAAAACCCCTGGTTCATACTTCAACAGCATTTTAATTCAGACACAGATTACTACAAGTTGAGGTAATTGTTAATCTTTGGGTCATATAATTATCAATAAAAAGGTAACTTCTGCATCTTGGGATAGTATTTGCGTACACAAATTGCTGTAATCTGTTGAGAAAGAAAACAGTTCTATAAAATATCAAAAATTGTAACAGATGGCAAAGAAATTAGCACTACAAGGTTTAAAATATATTTGAGTGGTACTGATAATGGTTCAGGCAGAGGGACTTATTCTGTCCTGGTAAATAGATGCAATCAATAGTGGTCACTATGGATAGATATTGGAAGGAAATTGGGAATTCAGTCTTAACAGGAATACCATCATTATGTCTCCTGCAGCTGTTTGCATGGCACTTACGTGGAATTGGATAAGCAAACTTGTCTGAGTGTTTAGTAATCAGAGCATTTTTGATGTGACTTCGACCAACTCCATTAGCCCCTACAAATAAACAAATAACGAAGCATTTCAGTACACTCATGAGCATTAGTAGATGTGATGCTTCATAGCAGAGTTTTCTCTCATTTGTGTTGAGATTGCCTTTTCCTTGAGATTGTTCTAACAATATTGAAACAAGATGGGAGAGCCGGTTGGGCACTCTATAAATTTTCACAAGCCTCAGCATACAATCTAATATGAAAACAAAGTGCCACTGCACACATAACAAGAATTGCACGTCTACTTTCTCTTCCATTGGCAATACAAGTGAGGATTCTACCATTTCGTGGTATAGTAAACTTTTCAATTAGATAAAATTATAATTAATATTAAATAAGATTTTGGTGATTCTCCAAAACACATTGGAATCGTCTGTATGATGTGATTTTAAGAATTCAGTTACTGTTAATCACCAATGCTCACCAAGAAGCACCAGAGTCTTTCTGTTGAATGCAGGGAGTTGTACAACTTCTTCATATGAGACTAGATCCAGCCGATCAAAAACTATGGAGAAACAATGAAGACAACAGTTGTCAATTTGAACGATAATAAAGTGACAGCTGTCACTTTCATGTATCAACAACAGGTACAGTACAGTAGTGCTGTGACCAACATTCCCTGTAATTTCTCTTTGCAGTGCATGGCCTGTTTGTGCACTGCATTGTTGCTTTAAGATTGCTGCCCAGCCATGCATGTGCGCATCTTAAAGTTGGTTGTGTTTGGCTTGTTTGTTTCTGGCGCAGTACAGATTTACCGTGTAGATGGGCACCCTCGCAGTTTAGAGGGAACGTTGACTGTGACATCACCCCTTTAGTAATACATTAGTAATACCATTTCTCAGTGTACAACAACAACTTGTATTTATATAGTGCTGTTATTGTAATTAAACATCCAAAGCACTTCATAAGAGCGTTATAAAGCAAGATTTGACACCAAGCCACATAAGGATATATCAGGGCTAATGACCCAAATCTTTATCAAAGAGGTAGGTTTTATGGAATGTCTTAAAGGAGGAAAGAGAGGCAGGGAGGGAGAGAGGTGTGGGGAGGGAATTCCAGAGCTTAGAGCCTAGGCAGCTGATGGCACAGTTATCAATGGTGGACCGATTAAAATCAGGGTGCTCTAGAGGCTAGAATTAGAGGAGAGCAAATATCCCGGAGGGTTGTGGGCTGGAGGAGATTACAGAGACAGGGAGACACCAGGCCATGGAGGGAGTTGAAAACAAGGATGAAGATAGTAATAAACCATCTCTCATTGCACACAGCAGTGATACTATCTATCAGTGTACACAGCAGTAATAACAACAACAACACCTTCAATGTAATAGAATGTTCCAAAACTCTTCACAGGAGTGACGATCAAACAAAATGGAGCACCGAGGCACTTAAGGAGAAATTAGGACAAGTGGTCAAAAGCTTGGTCCAAGAGATAAATTTTAAAGAGCGTCTTAAAGGAGAGATGTAGAGAGAGTGAGAAGCTTAGGGAGAAATTCCTGAGCATAGGCCCCATGATTAAAATCAGGGATGCTTAAAAGGCCAGAATTGGAGGAACGTTGATATCTTGGGATTGGAGATTACAGAGATAAGGAGGGGTGAGGCCATGTAGGGATTTGAAAACAAGGATGATAATTTTTAAATTCGAGCCTTTGCTGGACTTGGAGTCAATGTGAATCAACGCGTACAGGGGTATTAGGTGAATGGGACGGGGCGAGTTAGGATACAGGCAGCAGAGCTTTGGATGAGTTCAAGTTTATGGAAGGTTGGTGGCCAACCAAGCGAGCATTAGAATAGTCAAATTTCAAAGTAAAAAAGACATGGAGGAGGGTTTCCACAGCAGATGAACTGAGGCAGGTCCTGAGACAGCTGATGTTACGGAGGTGGAATTGCGTTCTTAGTGATGGAGAGGATATGGGAAAAAGCTGAGCTCAGGGTGAAATAGGATGTCAAAGCTGTAAGCAGTCTACTTCAGCCTGAAACAGTGGCCAGGCTTAGTTTGTAGCAATAATACCAATTCTGTATTTAAAACAATAATGTAAGAGCAGTAGCCAATTCCTTCAGTTAGCACGTAGGGAGCTGACAATGTGGGCCCAGCCATAACAGTAAAATCACTTCACATCCGGAAAAGTACCTTTTTAAGTTTACATCTTTCACGTTCATTATTTTGTCCTTGTCTTTAGATCCCACACATCACATCCCATTCCTTGATCCAAAGGGTGAACAAGCAGACAAGAAGTGTTGCCAGCATATCCTCAAAATTAACAAACAATAAACAGTAATGGGAAGTCATACTTGCACTGTGCTTGGCCAGGTACTTGTCTTTACACTGCTTTTTCTTCTTCCCAAACATGCCGCAGCCTGATGTAACATCCTGATTAGCTGTATTCCTATTGGCCACCCTCCTGTAATAGTATAGATAGGTAAAGTGAAGCATTAAGCGTATGATGCCTCAATTTGTTAGTTTGACAATGTCCCTTACAGGAAAGAGTGCATGTGTCTGAGAAACAATTCCTTGAGGACTTCCATCATGATGATTTCAACCAGTTACTCTGGTATCACTCCGTATCATCTCACAAGTAATAACAAACTTCAAGAGTTTACAATTGAAGTATAATGGAGCCAATACTGTATTCTCAGGAGTGAAACTCAGAAATTAATTTTAATGAACAAAAATTTATGATTTCCCACAACATGCTCCTTGTGCAAGCTGGAAGAATAGGAGTGTGGAACTGGTCTTTACATTGGTTCCTCTGGGGGTAAATATTCCTCTGGTCAATATGTGTTAAGAATGTGTTTATGATTTCACCAGATATACTGAACAAAAGAAATGTTCACAGATGCATTTACGATGTCACAACACACTGACAGCAGATTAATTCTCACCCTCCATATGAGTGTTATCCCCTATGTGAGTGTTATAATTTTAATAGGGTGCTTTCATATCTTGCCTGATCTGTACCAAACTCCATTTATTTGCCATTGATCCAAATTGCTTGATACCCTTTCCTAATAAAAATCTTTCAATTTCACTCTGGAAAATTTTAACTGACGCAGCATCCACAGCCTTCTGGGGGAGTGAATTCCAGATTTCCACCACCGTTTGTGCGAAAAAGTGCCCCCTGGTTTCACTCTCCTCAACTTGCCATCTCACATGGTCTTGCTAGTCCCATTGCATCAATTACAGACAAGGCCATCTCTGTTCCCTTCCTTGTATCACTCTCCACCCACATCCCCTTCCACACCCCAACCCTACCTCATACTGTATCCATCCCTGGAAAAAATGATCCCTCTATTCACTTACAACTGCACTTTCAAAATCTCAGCTATCTAGACTTTGGCTCTCTGTTCGCCATAACATTTCTGCAACTACTGATTTGCACAACCGCACCCTCACCTCCACCTTTGATGCCCTAGTCCCCAGTAAAAAGATCAGTCGCTCTCACCCTGGCCGTTCCCCCGGTACCTCCCTCATCTCTGCTCCCTTACGTCCAAGGGACACAGACTTGAAAGAATATGATGGACAACTAGTTTAGCCATTCACTGCCAGATCTGGCTGGACCACTTAAAATGCTCTTGGGTCCTGCTCTCGTCTGCTAAAACTGCTCACTATTCCAGGAACATCTTGGAATGTAAAGATAATCTCCGGCTTCTTTTCTCTACTGCAAACTATCTTCTTAAACCCCTCTCCCGTCTCCTCCATCCTCACCTCCAACAATAAAAGCGAGCAGCTCATAAACTTCTTTGTCACTAAGATTGAGACCATCTGATCAGCTGCCTCTGCTGTGTCCCTCCCTTCCACCAGCCCAACTGGCCAAACATCCTATAATACTACCCCCTTCCCGAGCCCTAAACTCACTTTCTCTAGTTTCTTCCCTATCTCCCCTCAAACCCTCTCCGAGCTCATCCAGTCCATGAGACCCACCTCCTGTTCCCTTGATCCAATTCCCACTAAACAGCTGATCAACCAACTTCTCCTCCTGGACCCCATGTTAGCTGATTTTATAAATGGTTCTCTCTCTTCAGCTGTTGTCCCTTTCTCCTTTAAATCTGCCATTATCACCCATCTCAACAACAATAACAACACTTGAGCCCAACATCCTTGAAAATTACCGTCCCACCTCACAGAAACAGAGAAAATAGGAGCGGGAGTAGGCCATTCGGTCCTTCGAGCCTGCTACGCCATTCATTATGATCATGGCTGATCATCCAACTCAGTAACCTGTTCCCGCTTTCCCCCCATATCCTTTGATCCCTTTCGCCTCAAGAGCAATATCTAAATCCTTCTTGAAAACATACAATGTTTTCGCCTCAACTGCTTTCTGTGGTAGCGAATTCCACAGGCTCACCACTCTCTGGGTGCAGAAATTTCTCCTCATCTCAGTCCTGAAAGGTTTAACCCGTATCCATAGACTATGACCCCTGGTTCTGGACTCCCCCACCATCAGGAACATCCTTCCTGCATCTACCCTGTCAAGTCCTGTTAGAATTTTATAGGTTTCTATGAGATCCCCCCTCACTTTTCTGAACTCCAGTGAATATAATCCAAACCGACTCAATCTCTCCTCATACGTCAGTCCCGCCATCCCAGGAATCAGTCTGGTAAACCTTTGCTGCACTCCCTCTATAGCAAGAACATCCTTCCTCAGATAAGGAGGCCAAAACTGCACACAATATTCCAGGTGTGGCCTCACCAAGGCCCTGTATAATTGCAGCAAGACATCCCTGCTCCTGTACTCGAATCCTCTCGCTATGACGGCCAACATACCATTTGCCTTTTTTGCTGCCTGTTGCACCTGCATGCTTACCTTCAGCGACTGGTGTATGAGAACACCCAGATCTCATTGTATATTCCCCTCTCTCAGTTTATAGCTGTTCAGATAATAATCTGCCTTCCTGTTTTTACTACCAAAGTGGATAACCTCACATTTATCCACATTATACTGCATCTGCCATGCATTAGCCCACTCACTTAACTTGTCCAAATCACCCTGAAGCCTCTCTGCATCCTCCTCACAACTCACCATCCCACCCAGTTTTGCATCATCTGCAAATTTGGAGATATTAGAATTTAGTTCCCTCATCTAAATCATTAATATATATTGTGAATAGCTGGGGTCCTAGCACCGATCCCTGCGGTACCCCACTAGTCACTGCCTGCCATTCGGAAAAAGACCCATTTATTCCTATTCTTTGTTTCCTGTTTGCCAACCAAATTTCTATCCATCGCAATACACTACCCCCAAACCATGCGCTTTAATTTTACACGCTTATGTGGGACTTTGTCAAAAGCCTTCTGAAAGTCCAAATAAACCACATCCACTGGCTCCCCCTCATCAACTCTACTAGTTACAGCTTCGAAGAATTCTAGTAGATTTGTCAAGCATGATTTCCCTTTCATAAATCCATGCTGACTCTGTCTGATTCTACCACCGTTCTCCAAGAGCTCTGCTATAAAATCTTTGATAATGGACTCTAGAATTTTCCCCACTACTGACGTCAGGCTGACTGGTCTATAATTCCCTGTTTTCTCTCTACCTCCCTTTTTAAATAGTGGGGTTACATTAGCGACCCTCCAATCTGTAGGAACTGTTCTAGAGTCTATAGAATCTTGGAAGATGACCACCACTATTTCTAGGGCCACTTCCTTAAGTACTCTGGGATGTAGATTATCAGGCCCCGGCGATTTATCGGCCTTCAATCCCATCTATTTCCCCAATACCATTTCTCTACTAATACTGATTTCCTTCAGTTCCTCCCTCTCACTAAACCCTGTGTTCCCCAACATTTCTGGTATCTCCAACCTCCCTTTCCTCTCCAAAGTCCTTGAACGTGTTGTCACTTCCCATCTTTCCCGGAACTCCAGGTTTGAATTCCTCCAATCAGGTTTCCACCCCTGCCACAGTACCGAAACAGCTCTGAACAAAGTCACAAATGACATCCTATGTGACTGTGACAGAGGTAAACTTTCCCTCTTCGTCCTTCGCGATCTGTCTGCAGCCTTTGACACGGTTGACCACACCATCCTCCTCCAAATCCTCTCCACTGTCGTCCAGCCGGGTGGGACCGCTCTTACCTGATTCCTTTCTTATTTCTCTAATCGTAGCCAAAGAATCACTTGCAACGGCTCTCTTCCTGCACCCGCACCATTACCTCTGGGGTCCCCCAAGAATCTATCCTTGGCCCCCTCCTATTTCTCACCTACATGCTGCCCCTTGGCGACATTTTCCAAAAGCATGGCATTGTTTTCACATGTATGCGGATGACTTAACGCTACCTCACCACCACTTCTCTCGAATCCTCCACTGTTGCTAAATTATCAGTTTACTTATCTGACATCCAGTACTGGACGAGCAGAAATTTCCTCCAATTAAATATAGGGAAAACTGAAGTCATTGTTTTTGGTCTCTGCTCCAAACTCCACTCCCTAGCTGCTGACTCCATTCCTCTCCCTGGCAACAGTCTGAGAGTAAGCCAGTTTGTTTGCAACCTTGGTGTCACATTTGATCCTGAGATGAGCCTTTGACCTTATAGTCGTGTCATCACTAAGAACGCCTATTTTCGCCTGCATAACATCACCTGATTTCATCCCTGTCTCAGCTCATCTGCTACTGACCCCTCATTCATGCTTTCATTACCTCTAGACTTGACTATTCGAATGTATTCCTGGCTGGTCTCCCACATTCTACTCTCTGTAAACTTGAGGTCATACAAAACTCTGTTGCCCATGTCTTAACTCGTACCAAGTCTCGGTCCCCTATCACCCCTGTGCTCACTGATCTACATTGGCTCCCGGTCAAGCAACATCTTGATTTTAAGTTCTCATCCTTGTTTTCAAATCCCTCCGTGACCTCACCTCTCCCTCTCTCTATAATCTCCTCCAGCCCCACAACCGCCCAAAATATATGAATTGCTCTAATTCTGGCCTCTTGTGCTCCATGATTTTAATCGCTCCACCATTGGTGGCCGTGCCCTCAGTTGCCTCGGCCTCAAGTTTTGGAATACCATCCCTACACCTCTCCACCTCTCCATCTTGTGTTCCTCCTTTAAGACACTCCTTAAGACCTACCTCTTTGACCAAACTTTTGATCCTGATCTAATATCTCCTTTTGTGGCTCGTTGTCATACTTTGTTTTATAATGCTCCTGTAAAGCGCCTTGGGACGTCTTATTACATTAAAGTGCTATACAAATACAAGTTGTTGTTGTTACATCTATTTTTGAGATTGTGCCCTGTTGTTATGGATTCCTCTCTGCATCTATTCTCTCAAATTCTGTTGTTATTTTAGATATCTTGATTAGGTCAGGCCTCAACCTTCTAAACTCAGGGGAGTACAAGCCAAGTTTATGTCACCTGCCATCATGTTTTAACCCTTTAAGACTTGGTATTAATCTAGTAAATCTGCATTGTACCTCCAAGGCCAGTATTTCCTTCTGAAGTTGCAGTGCCCAAAACTGAACGCAGTAGCTCAGGTGGGGATGGATCAAGGCTCTATACAACTGAACCATTTCCTCCCCTTTGTATTCAAGCCCCCTTGAGATAAATATCAACCCATTCACCTTTTCGATTACTTACAGTACCATTGTCCTTTAAAGCAGAAGAGTCCAACCTTACCCCTCCACCCTTTAGCAAGCCGCATCCACTTCCCAAGCTCAAGTGGTTTGAGGGACAGCTCTTGATCTAAAATACAATTGCTCTAAAAAAAGCACCTTCAGAAACAGCTGATCTGCCTATGGGAATGATGCAGGCATTTACTGGTAGTGCCTTTGGCTGATAACTGCCTCTTGCTCCCTCCAGATGGAATCTGTGTCATTGCGCATTTCTGAGGCAAGAATAATGAACAATACCATATGAAACCAATGCATGTTGTGCAGTACTTACAATTGCTAAAAAAAAAGAAAGCTGTAGCTAATAGAAGCTTTATTATGGATTGGCTCATTTATCTAATGGTTTACCATAGAAATTAAAATCATAAAACTTCATTATTGAAAGCTTGTATAACACAGTATTGGAGGGCGAGACAGCATGGGATAGAAATGTAGAAAGTAAGAGTGAGACAAAAATGAGGGAGGAGAGTGAGATAGAAATGCAGAAGCAGAAAGCAAGAGACATATGCAGAAGGTGAAACAAGAGTCCAGTAAACCAGAAAAAAATGCAAGAGGACAGAAAGCAAGAAACTGAGTTAAAGGAGAGAGAGAGATAAATACAAGAGGGGAGAGGGCAAGACAGAACTAAAAGAGAAAAGAGTAAGAGACAGAAATAAAGGCGGTGGAAATAGCATAATCTAATGATTCCAAATAGCACAAGATAGTCTCTGAGTTGGATGTGGTGTTTAATTATGATTCTGTCCGACTCAAAAAACATTTTAATCATACGTGGCCTACTCATTCACTATGGCATATAATTACAGCTCACTGCTCCAAAAGCAGAGAACAGCACTAATTTAAAGATATTCTCTCCAATTCTATCATTTTATTCCTCCACTCAGCTGCTTCTAACAGACAGTTCCTTTTCTCTTTTATCTTCAGTAAGAACAGTGCATACCATTCCTGCAGTTCAGGGGAGGGAATTAGACCGGTTGTTTTGCCAGAGTTCTCCACACTGCCCTGCCACCAGTTGGGATCATCTTTACTGATTATCTTGATGATATCACCAGTCTCAAATCTTAATCCAGCCTCCTTGCATGGGATCAGATCATCCTTCTTTGGGTCATAATCAAACTGAGCTCGCATGTACATCTGGAAAAGAATGAATCCTGAATGAATATTGCATGCATTGCACAACCAAGGCTATTCTTGGGCTTGTTCTCTATTCATTAACTCTTCTCAGAACTTTGTAAATAGAAGTCCTTAGTATTTTCCCAAATGGCTGAGTGAGTAAATTAAGTGCCCTCTTTGGAGCTGAACTATGCAGTTACACATGAAGAAATGTCACTTGGGCAAGCTGCCGGAGGGTGGCCAGCACCCATGGAATGTACTTTATCTTAAGGACCTTCAGTTGTGGATAAAATTGGAGGGATAAAAGTCTTCACAGTATTAATGATATTAATTATTAATATCAAGCACGTCTTCCTGTTAAGCATAGTTACCTCCTAGCTTTGCTCCCCTCAGCTGTAACTGGATAATAACTTTTGCTGAGTCTCATTCACATTGGCCTGGATTTTCCTCTCAGCAGTAACTGAATGGTTTTCACCATTCACCTTACATAGTTACCCATAGACTTTTCGTGGGCTTGTCAGCGGAAATATCCACTAATCCATCATCTGTTTCAATGCAGTTCCCTCTACAGGGGATCCCTGGTGGCTGTGAACAGGATAAGCAACAGCAGGACTCATCAACCAATCAGATTGAACAATCCTCACTGCGCCACGCAAAGTCTAAACCAGGGAGTAAAAAATAGGAAATATAAATTACTTTTAGATCATGTACAGGAAGTAAAATAAAGGGCTGGATTTTAGCGATCCCCCAACATCAGGTTTCATGGCGGGGAGGCCAGAAATTGCCTCCGGGAGAGGGCCGCCATGCACCCCAAAGCCGAGAAGGCCCGGCCGATATTACCGGCGGCGGCAAGGCCTCGTGGCAGTCCCCCACCGTTTGGCGACAGGACGACAATTTGATTATTTAAATATTTTAAAATGATCGATTTAATTAAGCTCATGTCGTTGCCTGATGTCCTGCTGCGATCTTCGGCCCAGCGGTCGGCAGTCTCACGCCTTCGGTTCCATGTCCAGGGAAACGAGGCACAACCCTGGTGGTGGGGTGGGGGGGGGGGGGGGGGGGGAGAAATGGGGTCAAATTAACATCATGGGTATAAGGGATGGTGGGAAGGGTTGTAGTTGAAAGTTTATGCTGTTTGAGGGGGAATGCCAGATGGTAAAGGTAAGTGGCTTTGGGGAGAAAGGGCAAATCATTAATTTAATTGTTATTGGGGTTGGGAGAGGGACAAAAGAGATGTATTTATTTATTTTAATTCAATTTACCTTTAAATATTTATATTAGCCAGTAGGACTGACAGCCCTTTAAAATAGGCGTCAGCGCCTGCACACAGGTAGCTGACGCCATTGCTGGCGACGGACAGCCTGCCGCCTTCACGTGATCGGGGGTGCGGCCCACCCCGGAGAAATGAGCAGCCGTACGGGCAGGCCGTCATTGTTTCATCTCGCTGCCAATCTTGGTGGCAAGATTATAAAATCCAGCCCAAAGAGTGGAAAATACAGATGTGATTTAGAGAGAGTGAGAGGAAAGGGACACAGAAAAACTTTAAAAACATTATTTTACATTAAAAAAAACTCCAGCAGCATTCATTTTCTTCCAAGGGAATGAGACTCCACATTTGTCAAATAATTTTTTCAGGGTCAGAGGGGTTGTTTAGCAGTAATTATCACATATTACACTGTTTAAAATGCACCTACACCTGAATGCACTAGCTCTAACTTTTTCAGTCATTTGTAATGCAGGTAATTACTCCAAGTTCATGCCATTATAGGGATTTCAGTGCCGAGTCTATCATGGAGGAACAGGGTACCTCTAACAGCAACTTCTGGATTTCTGCATTTAATTGCACATGTGCAGACACCAGAAGTTGCTATTAGATTTACCTGATAGCCTCACCATTATTATACAACAAAATATGGGCTAATATCCACAAAATGTTGCACACCTATTGGTTAATACTGATAGGAGCAGTTTACTCAGTTAATTATAACTGCTTTGTAAGCTGGTGAAAGAGTTACTCTAAGCTTTGAAAACTAACATCCAACAGGATTCTGTTAAAACTACAATACCCTCTAAGAGAGTCTAGCAGCAATGTTTAAAGCAACTTATGATATGCAACAATGTCACTGTGATTCTGGGACCAACAGGGTGAAATGGAAAGAATGACAGCATCTAGTAGACAAGGATTTGGAGGCAATATTCACCTTTTATGGTGCTGGCTGCTTACAACTTATGGCCTGTGAAGCAAAAACCAGTGAGAAACATTCAACTGAACAACAAATTTTCACATCTGCCTCATAGATATACTTATCCATTCCCTAAACAGCTAAGATTAGGTTCAGCTGGTAACTGCATTCCATGGTATGATAGTGAGCCCTCTAAGACCAGGAAGATCTCAGGTTTTGTTCTTGTATTACGTTATGTGGTTTTAGTGCAAGGAGTGGGAGTGATATGGTGTTCCTGGGCTTAGAGGGAATAAATCAGTAAGGGTTCTTAAATAAAAGCAATGTGCTGGAAATTCTCAGCAGGTCAGGCAGCATATGTAGAGAGAGAAACAGAATTAACATTTCAGGTCTGTGACCTTTCATCAGAATTGATGGGTTCTCAATTCTGATCACTTACCTGATGATACGGCTGGAATGTGTGCATATGCGGACTTTGGACTAGAACTAGATTAGGCTCAGTTCTGATGTCCTGCCTAATTAAATAGCTTGCTGATGTTCACATCTAGGTTTGCATGTAAAGAATGGCCACTTGGATGAGGTATCAAGGGGTATCCTGCACCTGTCGGATCTTATCCCAACCTTCAGTAAAGAAGGGAGAAACCTGAGGAATTCCCCTTCCTTGGTGCATATAGTAGTGAAATGAAAGGTGACCACCACCCACTTCTCTCATAAATATATCCTTAGGGCAGTGAAAGCAAACAATGGAAATACCAGCAGGTCTTTTGAGAGATCTTGGTTAGATATTCTCGAAAACATTGACTCTTTCTGAGGCACCTCACCCAAGTGCTATTATTCATCTCATCCTTGAGAGCAGGTTATTTAACTCTGAAGAATGTCACAACCTATCCTTACCTGATATCCATGCACTTTTACTGCCATCAGTGGCCATTGAATTGTGACCCAAAGCCAGATCCTGTGCCTTCTTTTCCTTCACAAATGTAACACCTCTGTTTCAGTTGAGGTCATCTAACTCAACAAAAACTAGTCACCAGACTGGAACCTTCCTGGTCTCATGAGTCAGATATAGCAGCACTGAAAACCTGAAAGCCTTTGATCCAACTGTAAATACTGGTATCTGCCCAATGGTGACCTCTGGCACTGATCCTACCAATGTTTTTAGGGTCAGGAGAAGGAAAACTAATCTTGCACATTGAGGAGCATGCCTTGGGAACCCACTTAACTAGAAAGCCACAAAGTTCAGCCTAAGGTTCTGGGGTTGGGTGGGGGAGCATCCCAAAAGAAGCTGTGCGTGTGCCAGTGGACCCCTTTATAAAGGGGGTTGAATGATAATCATCTTTATCTTTGAGGATCCTGCTAAATTCCGTGTCTCCACAATTATTGATTGGCAGGCGGGTTTGTATGCCTTCTTTCACTTGGTGTACTAGCTTGCCAATGTTATACCAGGCCAGGGACCCCCCAGCCAAGACCCCTCATATGTCAACGCCCTTGTTTTGGGCTAAGTGGAGGCTCCATCCCCATCAAGACTCAGTGAATATTGTGGGAGAGTTGTGGTATCATGGACCCACCCGAATTTGGAGTTGTTCCACTGGACGTAGATCTGGTGCATCAGAAGGACCATGGATTTTTTTACTCTGGCATTTTGGTTTATAGGAGAGATGTGATGGATTCTTGGGAGGAGCTATATAGAAGATGAAAAATTTGTTTCTCAGTACTATGTCTATGACAAATCTTAGCACCCGATATGTGTACATACGCCTACTCACATAGGCTTGTGTATGTACATGTCCAGAAAAAGACACATTTGCATCTGCACATGTGCACACACATGCACACCTTAAGTTTTCCCATGTCATAAAGTTATTATGGCACAGAAAAAGGCCACTCAGCCCATCGAGTCCATGCTGCCTCTCTGTAGAGCAATCCAGTCAGTCCCATTCCCTGCTGTGTCCCCGTAGCCATGCAAGTTTATTTCCCTCAAGTGTCCATTCAATTCCCTTTTGAAATCATTGATCGTCTCCGCTTCGACCACCCTCGTAGGCAGTGAGTTCCAGGTCATTACCACTCACTGCTTAAAAAGTTTTTCCTCACATTCCCCCCTGCAGCTCTTGCCCAAAACCTTAACTCTGTGTCCCCTAGTCCTTGTACCATCAGTCATTGGGAGCAGCTTTTCTTTGTCTACATTATCTAGCTTGTCATAATCTTGTACACCTCTGTCAGATCTCCCCTCAACCTGGTTTGCTCCAAGGAGAACAACCCCAGCTTCTCCAACCTAACCTTGTAGCTAAAATCCCTCATCCATAGAACCATTCTGTTAAATCTCCTCTGCACTCTCTCAAGGACTCTCACATCCTTCCTAAAGTGTGGTGACCAGAACTGCACTCAGTACTCTAGTTGTGGCCTAACCAGAGCTTTATAAATGTTTAGCATAACTTCCCTGCTTTTGTACTCAATACCACTATTTATGAAGTCCAAGATCCCATATGCTTTGCTCATTACTCTCTCAAAATGTCCTGCCATCTTGAGATCTATGCACATGAACCGCCAGGTTCCTAAGTTCCTGGATACTCTTTAGAACTGTGCCATTAAGTCTATATTGCCACTCCCTATCCCTGCAGCAAAATGCATCACCTCACACTTCTCTGTATTAAATTCCATCTGCACCTGTTTGCCCATTCTGCTAGCCTATCTATGTCTTGATGCAGTCGATTAGTATCATCCTCACTGTTTGCCACACCTTCAAGCTTGGTATCATCAGCAAATTTTGAAATTTTACTCTCTATTCCAATATCCAATTCATTTATATATATCAAGAAAGTATTGTTTAGCATCTTCCAGTCTGAAAAACCAACCATTTTCCATGAATCGCTGTTTTCAGTCCTGAAGCCAATTTTATTATATAAGCTGACATTGGCCATCCTATTCCATGAGTCTCAATTTTGTTAACCAGCCTTTTATGTGGTACTTTGCCAGACACTTTCTTAAAATTTATATACACATTATCAACTGCATTACCTTCATCAACCTTCTCTGTTACTTCATCAAAAACATCAATTAGATTCGTCAAACATGATCGGCCTTTTTAGAGTCATAGAGAGATACAGCACTGAAACAGGCCCTTCGGCCCACCGAGTCTGTGCCGACCATCAACCACCCATTTATACTAATCCTACATTAATCCCATATTCCCTACCACATCCCCACAATTCTCCTAACACCTACCTACACTAGGGGCAATTTACAATGGCCAATTTACCTATCAACCTGCAAGTCTTTGGCTGTGGGAGGAAACCTGAGCACCCGACGGAAACCCACACGGTCACGGAGAACTTGCAAACTCCGCACAGGCAGTACCCAGAACCCAACCCAGGTCGCTGGAGCTGTGAGGCTGCGGTGCTAACCACTGCACCACTGTGCCGCCCATCTTGCTAAAAATCGAGAAAGCATGTATGCAAATCTTGAAGCCCTTCCTCCTCACTCTTTTGAGGCTCTAATCCTTGATATTTATTAACGCTACTATCACTTTTGGGTTCCTTTTGCCTCAGGTGAAAACAATGTCTTTTAAAGCTTTTTGTTTCTTCTCCATGAAACATGCAACTCACAACACAGGCAATCTCAGCTGTTGTTTGAAACCAATCAGTGCTAAGTTACTGATTATTTTTAAAAATCCGATGTCATGTAAGGATCTACACCTAATGCAATGAATTATAAGTAAGGGTTTAAGCTTTGCAAATGATGAACTCACTCACCTGAAAGGACAAAGGGTTGCAATGGTAGTTGGACTGAACCTGTAAGGTGACGGTGCCCATTATTTCTTTCTGTAATACAAACAGGAAGAAGTTCATCCAAATGGACTTAAACAGAGTA